>NW_027507784.1:111709319-112264319 GCF_037356315.1 Lithobates pipiens | reverse complement strand
GCTATAGTTTTATAATTACTTATTATAATGGACTAAATGAATAGAAGCACCAGAGTGGGAGAGTTTACTTCCTCTTTAAGTTAGATATAACTAGCTAAGGTTATGTCTCAGTGCTCTCCTCTTTCCAGCGTGTACGAGATGAGAAAAGCCAAGCAAGCATTTAGATGTCAAATAGGTAAAGTAGCAGACACTTTGTATTCTGCCTTTAGGAAAGCTCCAACAGAAGCATGATACTTTCTCTTTCATGAAAGAAATAGCAACAGATATTAAGCATTTTCACTTAAATTTGTGGCTTCAGCAGCAGTAGTCATAGCTGGACCATGTCCCTTTGATGTCCAGTGGTGTATCACTGTGTAACTGTACAAAGAGCAGGAATCATGCTGCAAATTACATCAAAGGTGGCACATGCACATCCTTTGATAAATCAAACTATACTTTTATTGAAGACCCTTAAATCATTATAACCTCAGCGTTTTTAGTTTTAGTTTAAAAAAATCCAGCCAATTTCTAGCTGTAAAGGCACATCACCAGAGTGAAGTGTGTGTTTTTGTACCTGCCAGATTGCTGTTTTTATGTTTTATAAGCCTTCAATAATACCATACTTCTCATTTAGCTCCGGATGTAAGAAAGATTCAGTGTCATTGTCAGCCTAATCCTTTCTTTTTATACTGTTGTATAGAGGTGCTACTTTACGAGTTTATTGCCATTTCTTGTGCTTCGGCTATGCTGAGAGTACCCATTTAAAATATATATATTTGCTGTGTGGAAATATATTTTGTTTTTTAAAATACATCATATTCTTCAGTGGATATAAAAAATGACAATCTCACAGAGCTTTCTCTCTGTATGATTTATAATGTCCGTTTCACTTCTAGTCTTTTCACCAGAAGTGATAAATTTATCTGTATAAAGGAAGTGCAGATCTGAGACCAGTGCAGCTATTCATCACTGACAGCTCTGTTTCTGAAATTGGAAGTATCCCAAGCCAAAAACATAATATTAGGAAGTATGGTTCTTTCTTACTATTCAGAGCAGAAACTGGCTTTTTTCCTAAAGATGCCATAGTTTTGTTTTGATAATTGTGGGACCAAGCAGTCTACTGTGAATACATACAATCTCCCAAAATGTAAGTGCCAGATGCTATTGTAAGTCATGATTCTGCACTATAGGCTTTAAGGCTACCCACAAATCATGAATTTAGGTGTTGCAAAGTGCTTGTAATACTTGTAAAAATATTAAGTATAGACACTGATACTGATGAGAATCTGCAGGATAGTTGATACATCAGTGTTTAGAATGCCATCTAATTGTAAAATCTCCTTTTGATTTTCTAACAACTAAGTAGCACAAGGGCCTAGCTAATAAATTCATTATACAGTAAAACCTTGGATTGCAAGCATAATTCATTTCGGAAACATATTTGTAATCCAAAACACTCAAGCAGCAAACAGCAAATTTTCCCATAAGAAATAATGGAAACTCAGATGATTCCTTCCACAACCATTTATTCATAAGTCCTTCAGTTTATAGACCATATAAAAAGATTATAGCAATGTAATAGGCTGTGTAATCATAAAATGTCTATCCACAAATGGCAGCCTCCACAAGGGGATTAGAAGCAAAATCCAGCAGGAGCTACAGAGTATAAAAGAGATGCGAGGCGTCTCTAATGCCCCGTACACACGATCGGACTATCTGGTGGACTTGGTCCGGCGGACCAGAGTCCGCTGGACAATCCGCCCGTGTGTGGGCTCCGGTGGACTTTTTTTCCCCCAAAATTCCGGCGGACTTAGAAAGAAGTTTTGACTCAAAATTGTCCGCCAGACTCGGCAGTCGGCGGACAATCCGGCCGTCTGTGTGCTAGTCCACCGGACTTTTGAACTGAACGGACTTGCCCACACACAGAGAAAAGTCCGTTAATTTTGAACGTGGCTCCAGGTAGACGGGACTAGCACAGTAGGTCAATGTCGCCACCTCCATGGGCGAGATTGACACCTCGCGAGCCCCGTCACCTGGTATGGACTTAAAGGGGAAGCCCTACGCCAAAAAAACGGTGTAGGGGTCCCCCCCAAGTCCATATCAGACCCTTGTCCAAGCATGTAGCCTGGCCGGTCAGGAAAGGGGGTGGGGACGAACGAGCCCCCCCCCCTCCTGAGCTGTACCAGGCCACGTGCCCTCAACATGGGGGGGTGCTTTGAGGAAGGGGGGGCCCTGCGGCCCCCCACCCCAAGGCAACTTGTCTCCATGTTTATGAGGCTAAGGGCCTCTTCCTGACAACCCTGGCCGTTGATTGTCGGGCTCTGCGGGCGGGGGGCTTATTGGAATCTGGGAGCCCCCTTGAATAACGGGGCCTCCAGATGCCGGCCCCCCACCCTATGTGAATGAGTATGTAGTACAATGTACCCCTACCCATTCACCTGGTGAAAAAAGTGTAAAGAAAACACAACACAAGGTTTTAAAATAATTTATTGCACAGCTCCGGGGGTCTTCTTCCGTCTTGGGGGGTCTTGTCCCCCTCTTCGGTTCTTCTTGCCGGGCCTCAGCTTTCTTCCTTTAGCTCTTTTACTAGCGGTGGCCCGGTCTTCTGTCGCCGATGCCTCTTCTTCTGACTTCGGGGGCCCTGTCCCCCTCTTCGGTTCTTCTTGCCGGGCCTCCGCTCCTTCACCAGGTGAATGGGTAGGGGTACATTGTACCCCAATATTCATTCACATAGGGTGGGGGGCTGGTATCTGGGGGCGCCCTTATTAAAGAGGGCTCCCGGATTCCGAGGAGCGCGCAGACCCTGACAACCAGCGGCCAGGGTTGTCGGAAAGAGGCCCTTGTCCTCATCAACATGGGGACAAGGTGCTTTGGGATGGGTGGCTTCCCCAAATCACCCCCCCATGTTGAGGGCACACGGCCTGGTACGGCTCAGGAGGGGGGGCGCTCGCTCGACCCCCCCCTTTCCTGACCAACCGGGCTGCGTGCTCGGATAAGGGCCTGATGTGGACCTTGGGGGGACCCCCACACCGTTTTTTCGGTGTGGGGCTTCCCCTTTAAGTCCATACCAGGTGACGGGGTCAGCGACGTGTCAATCTCGCCCCATGGAGGCGGCGACATTGACCTCCTGCGCTAGTCCCGTATACCTGGTGCCTGGGGACAGGAGGGGTGCCTGTCTTTTTTTTTCCTCCGTCGCCGAGTGCGGTCTGCAGCATTACAGGGGAGGACCCAAGGAGATGCACAGTGTAGAGTAATCACTGCAATGTACATTAAAGTGACCCTGTCACTTGCTTTTGTGGCAATCCATGCCTTGAAATGCTGCCGCTTCCCTGCTCACTGGCTTCTTCAATTATTCTTCTCTATTAGGGTTATGTAATACCGGCTCCCCTGCCACATGCTGTGGTTTCTCCCATTGCCTCATGGATCAGTACAGAACATATAGTGGAACCACAGTGTGCAGCAGACAAAATACGTGTTTGGCTCACCCAAGGGTTGAATTCCAACTTTAAATAGTTTGTTTGGACCAAGTTTGTCCAAACAAATTATTTCTCTCTCTAACTCATGCAGCCTCATCTACATACAGCATAGAGAGCTGTGTTCTGCCAGCGGGACGTGAACTTCCCATTCTTGCTCCCAGAACAAAATCAAGTCTGGCTGAGTGCTGCTCAGTCATTTACAGGAAGGTTTGTATTTTCTGAATGAATGCAAAGCTTCCTCTGACTGGCTGAGATCATGATGTCATCCGCCCACCTCCCTGCCTCAGCCAATCAGAGGAAGGGTTGGATTCATGTGGAAAATACAAAGCTTCCTGTGAATGGCTAAGCAGCACTCAGCCTAAATCGATTTTGTTCCCGGAGAGAGCCAGGAGGTCCCCATTTCAATGCAGAAACATTTGAGGCTATACACAGTTCATACAGCACTGACAGCAGTATGAAGGGCAAACTATTTAAAGTTCACTAAAACATTCAGTTAGGCTTTAACCACGTAAGGACCACCCCACATAGATATACTGCGGCAGGGCGGCCCTCCTGCATGAAATGACATACAGGTATGTGATTTTGTGCACTGGGTCTGATGCGCACACGCGCACCACCTGCAACCCGCAAGTCAATCAGCAGGTCCAGTGGCTACGATGGCCGCCAGCCACCTGCGATTATTCACAGGAGAGGCAGAACGGCGGTTTACCTATATAAACATGCTGGAGATCTTATTAACCCCTTCCCTGCTAGTGTCAGTAGTACAGTGACAGTGCATATTATTTAGCATTGATCACTGTATTAGTATCACTGGTCCCCATAAAGTGTCAAAAGTGTCAGTTAGGTGTCCAATTTGTCAGGCACAATGTCGCAGTCCTGCTGAAATCGCTGATCGCCACCATTACTAGTGAGAAATATAAATAAATAAAAATTCCATAAATATATCCCCTATTTTGTAGATGCCATAACTTTTGCGCAAACCAATCAATATACGCTTATTGGAAAAAAATTTTATCAAAAATATGTAACAGAATACATATTGGCCTGACTTACTGAAGACATTTGATTTTTTATTTTTTTTTATTGGATATGTTTCATAGCATAAAGTAAAAAATATTATTTTTTTCAAAATTATCTGTCTATTTTTTTTATAGTGCAAAACAAAACAAAAAACACAGAGGTGATCAAATACCACCAAATGAAAGCTCTATTTGTGGGAAAAAAAGGACATCAATTTTATTTGGGTACAGCGTCGCACGATCACACAATTGTCAGTTAAAGCAACACAGTGCCTTATCGAAAAAAATGGCCTGATCGGGGGGGTTATAGCAGTCGCTAGCAATAAATGCAAGTGAATCTGGCAGGCTGGATGTACCCAAATTGATTGATCGATCAACATTGTACTTTCAGCCTGCCCATACAAAGTTCGAATAAAACTGCCTATGGCAGGCCTAAGAATTGTAACAAAAGTTAGCATACGCCAAGGCCAGCTGTCATAACACAAATCAGTATGGTCCGGAGAGTATAGGTAGGTGTTGCTGGATTAACCTTAAAAAACAAAAGCTAAATCAGGTTAAAATGTTGAAGTATGGAGTAAATGATGGGTTGCTAAGAGAGGGAGGGGAGGAAGGGTCTGAGGGATAAGGTGTAAGAAACAACAGGGTGGGCAGAGGAGGGAGAGCAGAAATTGGGGAAGGAAAATGAGAAGAAAAAGAGGGGTGAACAGCAGAACACTAAGATTGGCAGAGAGATTCTATTATTATACAGGATCTGTGGCAGGAACAAAAAATTTACTTTAGCTACTAGTAATATATTTTGCTGATGTTAACTGATTGAGATGTAAAGATAATTGGTCTTCCAAGTTCACCTGTCATGAAAGACATTTCAGTTCACAGTTGATTTACTAAATGCAATAGACTGTGAACGTTGCTAGTGCAGTTACTCTAGAACTTAGTAAATAAGGTGAAGCTTCGCTTTGCAAAGAATACCCAATAGCATGCAAGGAAAATGAAAAAAAAAAACAGCATTTTTTTGCTTGCATGTGATTGGATGATGAAAGTCAGCAGAGCTTCCCCTTGTTTACTAAGCCCAGGAGCAACTGCACTTGCAAACGTGCACAGTCTATTTGCCTTTAGTAAATCAACCACATTGACTGCTTCAGTGTTTCCTTATCAAAATGGCCAATAAACTTCTGAACGTTTTTTCCCAAGAGTCCTGTCTTCTAGTCCTTTACAGGTTTCAAAGCCCCGATGATGGAGGACTTGTAACCTCTGAAGCTGGCTCTAGCATCTGGTGTCATTCTAAACAAGGACTAATAAGCTTTAGATTTTTGGACTCTACAGCTATTTGCATGGTGCTCCCTATTTGGTGTGTACACTTTGACTCTCCCTGGTGCTCCCTGAGGTTCTCAGGTGTACGCGAGCTTCCTAAAGCTGGCTGTACACTAATAGATTTTCTAGCGAACATTGACATGAAAATTCTCAGTATATTCGAGGACTTGACGGAGGTTGCTTGAAAGTAAATTTAATTTGCTTCTCTAGCGAATGGACTTTTTCCAAATGAAAACCACATTCACTGTTGGAAATTTGTTCATTTGAGAAACATTTTTCATCCTTCCCCTTTGAATTTTTATAACCGCAATCTGTCAAAATGTTCTTTGATTTTCTAATTGCACGTTTATAGAACTCCCAGAAGCAGAGTTTCCATTTCCAACCTACCAGATTGAAATTTACTGACACACCACCCAAAATTTACTGGCACAGCCATGTTTTTATTGGCATTTCCAAAAGTTATAAAATTACAGTTTTAAGTGCAAATTGCAGTATTTAGGCTACAAACCATTACAATATGCAATTAGCAATGTCATTTAAGGTAGGTATTAAGACAAAAACATATTTCTTATTTTTATTTTCCTTATAGTATGTAAGTAGCTCAGGGACAGGACTCAGGAGGGCAAGAAATGAGAATGGACGGCACACACACGAAACTGACTCTCATAATGACACTGACAGCAGTGTGCAGCAGCACAGATAATGATGATGACTCCTCACCGACACGTCCCCTTCTGAGTCACAGTGACAGTCTCTCTCTACACCAGGTGGTGCCTTCAGTCCACTCCAGTCCAAACATCACTGAAAGTCCCGCTCCTGGCTTTGCCTTGCTCCTATCCCGTAAACCTGCACACAAGGATTCGGCCTCTCTGCTTGGCTCCCATGCACCATGACATCACACAACACGCTCAGGCACCCCCTCTGCCAGACCCACCCCTTGCCGAAACTTCCCGAATACACTGTAGCAGGCACTCAGATGGTCTCAGCCCGCTTTGGACTGGAACTGCACAAGCTGAGCTTCACAGCCATACTTTTTACTGGCAAAGTTTTCCTCACTGGCATTTACTGGCAGGAGAAACGTGCCAGTAAAAATACTGCCTGATACTGGACCTTCTGCTTGCAAAGTATTGTTTTATTACAGGTACTTATATAGCACTGTCAATTCACACAGTACTTTATACATTTATTGTATGTAGCGCACCCCCCTAAGGATCCGCAAGTAGAATAGGGATTCCCCACCCTGCACAGCCAGGCACACCAAATTTTTCACAGGCACAGTCAGTAAACAGTCCAGTACTTTGTTTTTATGTTTTATTTGAGGAGATACAACTTGAATAGGGATTAGGAAAATGCCCACTTGACTTCAGAGCTCTTCAGGGGCAACTCTTTCTATATATAGCTATATACACTCCTCTCTTCCTCCTGACAATCTTGCTTGCAGATACAACTCAGGTCTAGCTGCAGTGGCGACTGGTGGGGGCGGGCTAGGCTAACCCCACCCGCAACCCAAGCCCACCCTTTACCTCTGGCTGTAATCACATGCTTAAAAAAAACCCACCCCCCTATTGAGCCGTTCAGGAGGGAGTCCATCAGGGGCAGAGGCGTGGAAGCCGTGGAGTGGGTTGCAGCAGTGGATTCTGGCGTTTCCTGGTCCTCGGGACTGAAGACCAAGGAACGGCTTCTACGCCTCTGCCCCTGATGGACTCCCTCCTGAACGGCTCACCTTTTAATTTCTGACATGCCTACTTATTACATATTTTTGCGAGTGCAATATATCCTGTGCTTGAATAAATTGTTTACAATACTGCACTTAGTGGCGCTTTTGTGCTTTCTCTCCCATCTTCTGTATGGAGAAGCTCTCCATTCATAGAGTGGAGGAGAGCACAGTACACAGCCCACATCTGCTGACCAGATCCCCCCCCCCCCGCCTGGCCCTATGTTTGGGGATGGGGAGAGAAGCACAGCGGGTCAAGTCAAAACGTCCATGGGGGGCTGGCCTGGGGGGGGGGGCCCAGCTGTAATCTGGGGAGGCTCAGCCTACCCCAGCATCCCCCTAGATCCAACTATGGTTAATGAGGTGTGGGAGGTGGTTACTAATATATTTGAGTGGAGCTTTAAGTGAGTTCTGTGGTTTCAGCATATACTTTAATTTTATAACATCAGCTTTGTAATACAATACAATACCAGTAATAGTTATTTTTTGACAGTCGAAAATAAGCTAACTTAAGAAATCTTCTTTCATGTTGTAAGGTTTGCCTGTATGCAGTTGCAGTCTGTATTATCCACTGCAGGTAGCACTCAACCGAATCGGCAATGAAGGTGGGGGAGGAGGTTGAGAGGAACTTGCTTCCTTTATGATTTCCTTGGTCAAAGGGAGGTAGCAATCTGATTGGATGCTGGCTCCCCATGTGACTCTGGTGGCCATCTATTTAAGACTCTGGCCTCTGGGCTTGGCACAGTTTTTATGAGTGGCTAGCATAGGGATAGGAACCCTGTCTGTAAGGAACATAACTAAGTCCCTCCAGTAAGACAGGGAAAGTTTCTAGAGGAGTAGGGACAGTGCAGGGACTATGTTTAACTTTCAGGAAGCCTTGTCTTTTGTGTACCAGCAAGGCCACATTTCGCTCCTTTGTGGCAGATGCCGTCGGCATTTTCCAGATTGCATCTAGTGGATCCACCGCTACCTCAGTTGTAAGTGGCTCTGGTCGGGCTGGGCTTCTTGCTGTGCCTGCTGCACTTGCCAAACTGTTCTTCAATACGCTGTTACTGCTGAACTCGGACTCTGTTTGTTTTCTGCACAACGATGCACCTAACCCACATGCCTATCTGCTGGCCATCTCTTTCAACAACTACCTTGATTCGCTGCATGCATTACAAATTCGCCTGTATTCATTCTTTACTTGCAGTTACTAAGGACTACATATCTCATGGTACCTTGCTGCCTCAAAACAGTGATTCCTGTACTACATCTCCTGTACTGCACCTCCTGGAACTTCTCCTCTCAGCCCCTCTGTAGCTCAGAAGGCAGGCTCTGTGAAATGTGTGACACGGCAGTGCCTAATCACAGGGCACAGTGAACACATGACACAGAACTCAAGGAAGTAAGTGTGTAGTTGATCTTCATAAAGTACGTTTAGAAACGTACTTGTTCAGACAGGAGTAGGCTAGAAATAATTGAAATTCAGTATGGAGAAGATCATATGATTTTACCTTTTGACCATAGATGCACTTTAAGCCACTTGAGAACATTACCCTTAACCTTTAAAAACAAAATAGTATATTATGCTAACTATAATGAATGACTTCTGCTATCATATGAGATAATAATAGACTGTGTGTGATAGTGCTGCTCAATTAACTTATTACATCATGTAAATTAACTTATCACAAATAACAATGACTGAAAAAAGTGCCACATCAGAAAACAATATATCTACAATATACCATCTATATGAAATATGTAACATAGAGCTATCCAAGTGAAAAAAAAACAGATGGTATAAACAATAATAAGAAAAACTAAAAAATGAAAAATAATAAAAAATATATATATAATGTAAGTAGAAAAAAGTCCCAACAGTCCGCACAACCGGTGCTCAAAAACAGTGCCTCTTCATAGATAAACACAGTGTGTGCTGCTCCTTAAATCCTCTTAGTGCTCCACCACATAACAAACTGTCACCTTGTTAAATGCATGCTCACCTTCACACAATACCCTGGAATGGGCCAACTAGGCAAAATAGAACAACACCTCCATAGACCAGATACTAGTCTTCCACTCTATTAGTAGCTTGGCTTCCCCACATAGGAATAAGTTTTAAGAGAGACAGCGCACACAGCGGGGAGCTCCCGTCCAATTTGTAAGATCCTCTTTCAGGTGCTCAGGCTCAGTGTGTCCTTACACACTACAACAGAAAAAGTAAAAGGATTGAGCCGGCAACTCTGTAGTCCCATATAGCGATTTTATGGTTGGTTACAAAAAGAGCATGTTACGACCAAGGCTGGTTCCAAAACACGTCAGCTGTTTTGCTTGTCACTTTTTGTAACCAACCATTAAAAACACTATATGGACTACAGAGTTGCCGGCTCAATCCTTTTACTTGTAATGGATCCTAATAGTGCAGTATCTTTGGTTAATATATACACAGGTGAACCAGCCCAACTTAAGAAAGACACTCACATTTATTAACAATAAAACAAGCATCAAAACACGACAGCATAACATCAAAACCATCAGTATCTCACAGTATCCTTCTGGTAACACACATCGCCTGGCTCCACCTCTACACGTTACATCATTCCCACACGTGGCTTTATCAGGAGGTCTTTTTCGAGCACTGGTGAAGGGGACCTGAAACATGTCTGGCCAATTGGATTGGTACAATGAAATAAACCTACTTGAACTCCTTTCATTTGTAGCAAAACTGAACTAATTTTCTTTCACTGGCTGAGAACTCATAAGACCTAGAAGTCAGAGAATGGCCACAGACATCACAAAGTGTTCTTTCTGAGACTGGTCTTTTTACTTATGAAAAACTTACTTTATTATGTACTTTGTTGTTGCTTGAAGTGGAAACCAAGTACAGGTATCAAAAGAGAAACATGCATTTTAAGACAACTTATCAGCAATTCTCTCTCTCATGCCTGTAATGAAGTAGATATAGTCATGACAGATTACATTACATGACTTTAAATAACTATGTTTTAACAACTTATTTTTAATCAAAAGATATCCAAGCACTTCTACTAGATACTTAACATTTACTCAGACATAAGATAACTATGTATTTTCAAAGGGCTTTTTGCTCTTTAAGCCATGAAAGAAAGCAGCTTGAAGTTGGATGTGTTTGGGGATCTACATGAAAGAAGAATAATAATATGATTATAAAATTATTTGTCATTCCTTCATCTCACCGCACACTTCAAATTGAGTATGCAAATAAAGGAAAGTAGGGGAACCTTGAAATGAAGCCTCCCTTCTCCATTATAAATGTGGAGGAGAGGTAAGAGTAAAGTACAAATGACTTACAAAATTAGTCGTTCAAAAATGTGGTTTACAGTATTTGAATGGGCAAGCCCAACTTTTCCAGTGCCAGCTTTTTAAAAATATGTTCTGGATCCAAAGGCAGAGATCTGTGGTTGATTTACTAAAGACAAATAGGGTGTTCACTTTGCAAGTGAAGGTATCCCTTGTAACAAAATTTGCCCTGGAGTTTAGTGAATTTGATGAAGTTTCAAGAATACCCAATTGGTGCAAAGAAAATTCTCTTGCAAAGTGTAACTTCCTTTGGAAAGTGAACAGTTTATTTTTCTTTAGTAAATCAGCCCCAAGTATCCATAAGTACATTCATTATGTCTCACAATGCAAAGCTTAGGCTTGAAAAGAACAGTTTTGGAATCTTATGCCATTGACCTGCTGCAGGCAGTCTTTTCTCCCCCAGCTATCAACTCTTACTGTACATTGTTACTTTTAAGAAGTCACAGTGTGAGAGGCTATATCAAAGTGAATGAGCTGTGCGGGACAACCTGCATACATTCTGCCAAGATTATAAGCTATGCGCAAACATCCGGCTTTGCATCACCATGTCACCTCTGGGCTAGTATAGTAGTCCATCAGATGCTGACAATAGATGATGTCTGTATAAAGTTGTCACTGGCCTTTGGTCGTGGCTGGTTGACAAAGATAGGCAACGCAAAGTTCAATGATGAAGAATGCAGTAATGCAGTGCAACCAGATTTCAGCTTACTGCAGTCAGTTTAAACATTCATTCTGATCAGTGACTATGGCTATTGCAGTTTGTTCTGAGCTTTTTTAGTTTTTGGTGGAAGCTGGAAAGGTAAGATACCCAATAGTTCATTATATCATTAGCAACCAATGGTGAAATCTCTGCAATTGTATTCCCAGACCTGCAACATTAACTTGGTGGTCCTGATTTTTTTTATTTTACATTATGAACCCCTCCCCACCCTCCCCACACCACTTGTAAAAAGGAGCAAAGCACTAAACTACGGAGATATTATTGATGGCGCCCCGAGAAAATCAGTTCACTTGATTCCACCTATGTATAAAATATCTCTTTATGGTGGGCTGATCTGTATATTAACCACCTCAGTACAGTGCAGTTACACCCCCTTCCTGACCAGACCAATTTTCAGCTTTAAGCGCTCTCACAGTTTGAATGACAATTACTCGGTCATCCAACACTGTATCCATATGAAACTTGCGTCCTTTTTTCCACACAAATAGAGCTTTCTTTTAGTGGTATTTAATCACTAGTGGGTTTTTTATTTTTTGTGCTATAAATAAAATAAAACGCAAATTTTGTGAAAAAAATGCCTTTTTCTTTGTTTCTGTCATATATTTTTGCTAATTAGTAATTTTTCTTCATAAATTTTGGCCAAAATTTATACTGCTACATATCTTTGGTAAAAATAACCCACATTAGTGTATATTATTTGGTCTTTGTGAAAGTTATAGAGTCTACAAACTATGGTGCCAATCACTGAAAATTGATCACTTCTGATCAGGCCTTCAGTACATCAGGTGTACCTCATTTCTTGAGACACTAACAAGTCAGGAAAGTACAAATACCCCCCAAATGACCCCTTTTTACAAAGTAGACATTCCAAGGTATTAAGTAAGTAGCATGGTGAGTTTTTTTAAGTTGTAATTTTTTCCCACAATTCTTTGCAAAATGAAGATTTTTTATTATTATTTTTTTTTTTTACAAAATTGTCATATTATCAGGTTATTTCTCACACACAGCATATGCATACAACAAATTACACCCCAAAATACATTCTGCTACTCTTCCCGAGTACGGCGATACCACATGTGTGAGACTTTTACACAGCCTGGCCACATACAGAGCACCAACATTGATGTAGTACCTTCAGACGTTCTACGAGCAAAAATGACGCATCTCATTTCTCAACCACCTATTACACTTTTGAAGACCCTGGAGTACCAGGACAATGGAATTTCCAATAAAATGACCCCATTTTGGAAAGCAAACACCCCAACGTATAATCTGTGAGGCATAATGAGTCTTTTGAATGGTTAATTTTTTTCCAGAAGTTTTTGGAATATGTGGAAAAAAATTAAAACATTTTTTTTTTACACAAAATTGTCAATTTATAAGATATTTCTAACACATAGCATGTATATAGCAAAAATTACACCCCAAAATACATTCTGCTACTCCTCCCGAGTATGGCGATACCACATGTGTAGGACTTTTACACAGCCTGGTCACATAGAGAGGCTGAACATTGAAGTAGTATGTTCAGGTGTTCTAGGAGCATAAATGACACATCTCATTTCATTCCTACTCATCACACTTTTGAAGGTCCTAGACCACCAGGACAGTGAAATTACCCACAAAATTACTCCATTTTGGAAAGCAAACACCCCAACGTATATTCTATGAGACATGGGCTGCAAATAGGTACTCTGATGGCCTGGTGACAGGTACTCGGGTACTCTGATGGCCTGGTGACAGGTACTCGGGTACTCTGATGGCCTGGTGACAGGTACTGGGGTACTCTGATGGCCTGGTGACAGGTACTCTGATGGCTTGGTGACTGGTATTTGGGTACTCTGAAGGGCGGTGACAGGTACTCATATGGACTGTGACAGGTACTCTGGTACTAAGATGAACTGTGACAGGTACTCTGGTACTCAGATGGACTGGGACAGGTACTCGGGTACTCAGATGGACTGGGACAGGTACTCGGGTACTCAGATGGACTGGGACAGGTACTCGGGTATTCAGATGGGCTGTGACAGGTACTCGGGTACTCAGATGGGCTGTGACAGGTACTCGGGTACTCAGATGGGCTGTGACAGGTACTCGGGTACTCAGATGGGCTGTGACAGGTACTCGGGTACTCAGATGGGCTGTGACAGGTACTCGGGTACTCTGATGGACTGCGACAGATACTTGGATACTCTGATGGACCGTGACAGATACTCGGATACTCTGATGGACCGTGACAGATACTCGGATACTCTGATGGACCGTGACAGATACTCGGGTACCCTGATGGACCGTGACAGGTACTCGGGTACCCTGATGGACCGTGACAGGTACTCGGGTACCCTGATGGACCGTGACAGGTACTCGGGTACCCTGATGGACCGTGACAGGTACTCGGGTACCCTGATGGACTGTGACAGGTACTCGGGTACCCTGATGGACCGTGACAGGTAATCGGGTACCCTGATGGACCGTGACAGGTACTCGGGTACTCTGATGGGCCGTGACAGGTACTCGGGTACTCTGATGGGCCGTGACAGGTACTCGGGTACTCTGATGTGCCGGGACAGGTACTCGGGTACTCTGATGGGCCGGGACAGGTACTCGGGTACTCTGATGGGCTGGGACAGGTACTCGGGTACTCTGATGAACTGTGACAGGTACTCAGGTACTCAGATGGGCTGGGACAGGTACTCGGGTACTCAGATGGGCTGGGACAGGTACTCGGGTACTCTGATGGGCTGGGACAGGTACTCGGGTACTCTGATGGGCTGGGACAGGTACTCGGGTACTCTGATGGGCTGGGACAGGTACTCGGGTACTCTGATGGGCTGTGACAGGTGCTCAAATACTCTGATGGACTGTGACAGGTACTCTGATGGACTGTGATTGACAGGTACTATGAGGGGTGGTGACAGGTCCTCTTTATTGGGGGGGGCAATCAGTGTGTGTTGGTGTACACTGTAGGCGGTAACAAGATGTTACCGCAATCTCCTCCTCACACACGATCGGTGTGTGAGGAGGAGAACCCGGTAACATCTCGTTACCGCGGTTTGTTTACATTTTAGTAATCGGCTGTGAAAGGATCACAGCCGATCACGTGGGTAAACAGCCGGCCAATGGCTGTTTACCAGCGTCGGTGACGAGCAGTGTTCCCGGGGAACACGCCGCCACCAACGTGCACGCGCAGCGCGCTCACGATCGCGCGCATGTGCCGTGCACAGTGGGGGTGTGACCATCTGTGATCGGCCGTGACTTCATCATGGCCGATCACGTGGTAAACAGCCATAACCAATGGCTGTTCACCCCCTTCGGTGGCGAGCGGTGTCTCCGTGACACGCCGCCACCGAAGAAACAGGGATGCCCGCGCACGATCGCGCGCATTCCCTGTTTAAACGGGAGGCTGTCATATGACGGCCTCCCGCCGCAATAGGTGCGCCGCCTGGCCGTCATTTGACAGCCGGCGGTCAGCATCAAGTTAATCTGGCAGAGCTGCTTTTTTATACAGAGCAAAATTATAAACGCAACACTTTTGTGTTTGCCCCTATTTAACATGAGCTGAACTTAAATATCTACAACTTTTTCTATGTACACAAAAGGCCTACAGTATTTCTCTTGAATATTGTTCACAAATATGTTTAAATCAGTGTTAGTGAGCACTTCTCCTTTGCAAAGATAATCCATCCACCTCACAGGTGTGGCATATCAGGATGCTGATTAGACAGCATAATTATAGCACAGGGGTGCCTTAGGCTGGCCACAATAAAAGGCCACTCTAAAATATGTAGTTTTACTGTATTGGGGGGGGGGGTCAGGGGGGTCCGAAAACTAGTCAGTATCTGGTGTGACCACCATTTGCCTCATGCAGTGCAGTACATCTCCTGCACATAGAGTTGATCAGGTGGGGTAGTTGATTGTGGCAATGTTGGTCCATTCCTCTTCAATGGCTGTGTGAAGTTGCTGGATATTGGCAGAAACTGGAACACGCTATCGTATATGCTTATCCAGAGCATCCCAAACATGCTCAATGGGCAGCATGTCCGGTGAGTATGCTGGCCATGCAAGAACTGGGATGTTTTCAGCTTCCAGGAATTATGTACAGATCCTTGCAACATGGGGCCATGCATTATCATGCTGCAACATGAGGTGATGGTCGTGGATGAATGGCACAACAATGGGCCTCAGGATCTCGTTACGGTATCTCTGTGCATTCAAAATGCCATCAATAAAATGTACCTGTGTTCGTTGTCCATAGTATATGCCTGTCCATACCATAACCCCATCACCACGCTTGGGCCACTCGATCCACGATGTTGACATCAGCAAACTGCTCACCCACTCAACGCCATACACGCTGTCTGCCATCTTCCCTATATAGTGAAAACCGGCATTCATCTGTGAGAAGAACACCTCTCCAAAGTGCCAGACGCCATCGAATGTGAGCATTTTCCCACTCATGTCAGTTGCGACAACGAACTGCAGTCAGGTCGAGACCCCAATGAGGATGATGAGCATGCAGAACAATCAAATAAGAACACAGTGCTATAAGAAGCTAGGAGGGTGCTACTCACCCCAAGTAGATACAAATAGAACTAGTTCCCCCACAAGCGGGGTTTTTAGGCAGCAAGAGACAATAATAGAAGCCAATAGAAGTAGTATAAAAGGTATTTTAATAATAATAATAATTGGTAAAAACAAACATGAGCTTCACCTGAACATTTGGATAACAGACAAAATCATGTATATAAAGTACATATAATGTCACATGGAAGTAAAATAACAGACACAACTATGTTACACTGTATGAGTAGATAACAGTGAGAGCATAAAACTAACGCGTTTCGACCCCAGAAGGGGTCTTCTTCAGAGGTGGTGGTCTGTTAAAAGAAAAACAAGATTACACTGAATAAATAAATCCGGTGTTATACATATTAGGGATTACCCAATATCAATTTAAAAATGGTTTACCCAATAATGTACTTCCAGGTAGGTAAGATGGATTGTAGTGCTTCAGAAGAAAAGTTCTCCCATAAGGCAATGTCTCAATTTCCTTTACACATCTTGAGTGGTGCTTGGTCCGTATGTATTGCCAAGATGCCAGACGGAAGAAGAGGCAGTGTCATACACCCACCAACGTGACTCACGGGAGGTCACACTATTACCTTGCCCCCCAGAGAGGGAAACTCCGGGGGGGTAGGTGCAAGTAAGGGTAAACCGAAGATATGGCGGGTCACACCTGCAGCAAAATCCCAACAGTGGCAAAAAATTAATTACTTAAATAAATAATTAATTGAAAGCAAGGATTATTTAATGTTGGAGACATGGAGTGCATACATACTATGGGGATAATAGTATCATATCCCCGTTATGTATGCCAGGGGTTGTGCACCTGTGCACATATACATATACACACTTGCACCCCCAATTGCCCAATTGTCCACATGACATGCTTTCTAAAACCCAGACATAGAGAGAAAGAAAAGGGGGGAAAAAGGGGGGAAAAAAGGGAAACCACGCCTGGGAGTCCAAGGAGCCTAAGAAAGAGGGGAACAAAGAAAAAAAGGGAAAAAATGGCCTGGGGTGAGTGGGTGTGCAGATGTGTGTCAGTGTGTGAGCTCTAATATACAGAAAAGGGGGGACGGGAGAAAGAGAAAAATGGAGAAAGAAAAGAAGAATGAGGGTGATGGGAAGTGGATTGTGTGGAAGCGGTATGAGTGTGCGCTTAAACAGAGGAAGAAAAAGTGCGCAAGGGAATGGTGAGAAAGTGAAAACATGAGTAAGTAATAGTATGTGCGGGTCATACAACAAACAAACAAAAAGACACCGCATGTGAAAGTGTACAAAAACAAGATGCACTAAACTAAGTGACAGTGGTGAAGGACATAATCGATAAGAGTGTCAAGTGCATAATAATATATACATATAAAAAAAGTGTGTGAGTGTGATGTGTGGGAAAATACCGCGCCGGTGTGTTAGCGTCATTGGAGTAGCCAGGCGGGTGGTGAGGTTATTACCTGAATTGTAAGACCTGATATAAAACTGTTCCAGAAGGTAAAGATGAGGGACGGCGACTTAGGCGTTAAACCACGGGTGGTAACTGGCGCAGCCCCTACAACGTATTTCCTGAAGTCCGATCTGTAAATTAGTTTAGATCAGTCCTCATATTGAACAGCCAGTAAAAAGGGCTTGTTTTGGTGCAGTATATCACCAAGTATAGGTCAAATACAAAGGGGAAATAAGTGCTCACCTAACCACGGGTACAGGTTTCTTTCCTCCTGGATGAATATACACCTCCTATGAATGAAGGTTCGTATATAAAGCCTGGAGATTAGCTGCAGGTGCAAACGCCCACCAATCAGTCGGCGTATCCAAACGTGTTGGCTGCCTGAATAGGATCAGCCTCGTGTGGCCGCCCCGGCGTCCTGGAAGGCCGGAAACTGGCCCCGAAATTTCGTCACTTCCGTCGCAAAGACGTGGCGTCACAACGTCGCGCACGTCTGTTCGATCGAACGGACGCGCGCGAAGTGTATATCACGCACGTTCGCCCAAACGAGCGGACGCGCCCGAGGTACGCGCCCGGAAGTGTCCGAGGATGCCACCGGCAAGGGAATGTGTGTCCACCATCCCACCACAAGGGGGGAGGGCGAGCCAATGGAGAGGCCTGTCCGTAATGTACAGGCAGAAACCCCTCCTGCCCTTGCCGGGGAGTCAGAGCAGGGGGCAGACATATTAACCCCTCCCTCCCACCGCAACTCGGCAAAGGACCATTGGAGATTTCGAGGGAAGAGAGACATGTTCTCACCGGAAGAAAAAAAGTTGTTATAAAATAAAAATTAATATTAAGCGATGTCAAAAAGCCGAGACTAGCCAGGCACCCCCTAAGTACCCGCCCCGGATCTTCTTAAGGAAAAAAATAAATAAATAAATAAATATTAAAAGGAGGTTGTGCTCGTGAAGGGGAAGAAGATCCAAGGGTGGGGGAAAAAGAGAGGTAGATGGCAGGTCGGGGCATACCATCACAAAAAGCCAGGTGGAATTCACCAATCAAGTTGTATAATTCCATAATACTCTTCAAAGTTTAATGGCATCTATTGTCATGTAAATATAAGTCTCTCTCAAGAGCCTGAACGGAGCAAATATGCAAACTATAGTAAAATATACATCAATTGAAACGCATGACAGTTAAACACATGGTTTTTCTGGGTAATTATTGGTATAGGGATACATTGCATATACAAAACAATCCAGAATAATCTGTTGACGGATACAGAAAAAGAGCCTGAGATGTAATGATAAAGGGTCTAGGTTGGGTGCTACAATGTCCCTAGCATGTCTATTAGATATCCCATTGTTACAAATAGCCTCGATATTGCGATTAGGTTCCCCTTGGGATATCGGGGCATCCCTTTCTCTCCCACTGCGTGACCCCTTGTCACATGTGGAAGTGCCTGTGTCGTCGGGGTATTTGCATGGAGCTTCCCCAAATGCAAATGCCTCCTGTGCATCTGTATGCAGATCCCGACCGTTCTCGGGTCTCCCTGTTGGGATGTTATCGGTAATGCGTTTTTTAGTGTTACCTTCAGGGGAATCTTTATTGCTACGGTTCCTTTTGAACTTTCCCCGTGATTTTTGCACCTGTTTGATGAGCATGCAGATGAGCTTCCCTGAGACGGTTTCTGACAGTTTGTGCAGAAATTCTTTGGTTATGCAAACTGATTGTTGCAGCAGCTGTCTGGGTGGCTGGTCTTGGAGGTGAAGATGCTGGATGTGGAGGTCCTGGGCTGGTGTGGTTACACGTGGTCTGCAGTTGTGAGGCCGGTCGGATATACTGCCAAATTCTCTGAAACGCCTTTGGAGACAGCTTATGGTAGAGAAATTAACATTCAATTCAAGGGCAACAGCCCTGGTAGACATTCCTGCAGTCAGCATGCCAATTGCATGCTCCCTCAAAACTTGCGACATTGTGGCATTGTGCTGTGTGATAAAACTACACATTTTAGAGTGGCCTGTTATTGTGGCCAGCCTAAGGCACACATGTGCATTAATCATGCTTTCTAACAGTATCTTGATATGCCACACCTGTGAGGTGGATGAATTATATCAGCAAAGTAAAAGTGCTCACTAACACAGATTTAGACATATTTGTGAACAATATTTGAGATAAATAGGCCTTTTGTGTACATAAAAAAAGTTGCAGATCTTTAAGTTCAGCTCATGATAAATAGGGGCAAACACAAAAGTGGTGTTTATAATTTTGGTCGGTGTATTTTTCAGTGGCATAGTATATCAAAAAATATTTTGGTTAAAAACCATCAAATTTTTTTTTTCTTTTGGCATCTAAGTCCCATTGAGGAGATTTCACTTCATTTCCTGTGCTGTAGACAAAATGAAAAGTGAAAGGAAATCTCTTCAAACGTGTTGAAAGTTGCCACCAGACCAGATGTCCCTATTGGAAGAGTTTCTTTCTATTACATTTTGGATTTTTCATCATCTCCAGTCCCAGGACCAATGGAGCGAGTGAATCTCACTAATGGGAATACAGATAGCAGTAAAAACTGGACATGGGTTCAGTTTTGTTCTTACTCTACTCTCTAAAACAAAACAATTGTGGCTTTAGGTACACCATAAGGTCCATTGTAGGTTGCTAAAATGTGTCCTAAAAAGTTCTAATAACAGTTTAATCACATTTAGAGCATTTCCAAAAGTATTGTTTTTATTTCCCTATTCCAGTGACAAGCCTGTAGATTTGCTGTGGGTAAATTGTGTCTTTGGTGTATTTTTAACTTAATCACATTGTTATTGCATGGATACTGTTATCTGTGTAACAACTAACAAACACATTCTTAATTTATCACCAGCGAGCTCTGTTACTTGTCATTGTAAAGGCCACAATGATTACATTGCAGCAATGTGGTATTTGAAATGTAACTATGAGGGGCAATGAAGGGTTGGCACAACAATTATTGGCTGTAAAATGCACTTTGAAGTTCTGTTTATTTGAAAGATAATTACAATTATTTGCCAAAATTTACAATACTGTATGTTTTGCTACATTTAGGTTACTGACATTAGCATACTAATTTCACCTAAGATGGCCATTAAACACTCACAAAAATAGTTTTTTTTGTTTGTTGAAATGTACACCTCCCCATAAATAATAACCTTTTTTGGGGGTGCTACCTATTCAGCAAGTTCAGTGGAGTTTCAACATTTGGAGTTCCTAGTGCCCTCTGTTGGCTACAATATTTTATGCAATATTCTCTAATAAGTTCTGGTAACCAGGATGGGAACCAGGTATCCTAAAATATTCTAATATTTGGCAGCAGGGGTGACAGAGACAGCATATTTTACCAGGCCTACAGACACAGGGGCCCTGCTGAGCTCTGTCTAAAATTCATGCTTCTTTATTTTAAGTAAAAATAACAAACACGTCATACTTACCTGCCCTGTGCAGTGGTTTTGCATGGAGCAGCCCAGATCCTCCCCTTCTCGGGTCCCTCTTTGTTTCTCCTGGCCCCTCCCTCCTGTTAAGTGCCCTCATAGCAAGCAGCTTGCTATGGGGGCACCCGAGCCGAGTCACAGCTCCGTGTGTCCATTCAGACATGGAGCTGTGGCCTGGCCCCATCCCCTTTCTCTTCTCATTGACTGGCTGAATTTAATTGACAGCAGCGGGAGCCAATGACGCCGCGCTGCTATCTCAGCCAATGAGGAGGGGAGTCCTGAGCAGCCGAGACACTCCTATAACATCGATGGGTAGAGATGGACCTCAGGTAAGTATTAGGGGGGGCTGAGAGGGGAGCTGCACACAGAATGCTTTTTATCTTAACCACTGGGCACTTAAACCCCCTTCCTAACCAGACCAATTTTCAGCTTTCGGTGATCTCACACTTTGAATGACAATTACTCAGTCATGCAACACTGTACCCATATCAAATTTTTGTCCTTTTTTTCACAGAAATAGAGCTTTCTTTTGGTGGTATTTAATCACCGCTGGGTTTTTTATTTTTTTGCGCTATAAATAAAAAAAGACTGAAAATTCTGCAAAAAAATAAATAAAAAAATTCTTTGTTTCTGTTAAAATTTATTGCAGAGTATTGGCAGAGTATTGGCGAGTATTGGCAGAGTATTGGCAGAGTATTGGCAGAGCATTGGCAGAGTATTGGCAGAGTATTGCAGTGTTGCAGAGTATTGGCAGAGTATTGCAGTGTTGCAGAGTATTGGCAGAATATTGCACATTGTTGCACAGTATTGGCAGAGTATTGCACAGTATTGGCAGAGTATTGCACAGTATGGGGAGAGTATTGCACAGTATGGGGAGAGTATTGGCACTGAGCAGCACTGTGGGCACTACACATCCAGCCCACAGCTGTAGTGCTGCCACCTCTCCCCTTTCCCCTCGCTCTGTACCGATCGGTACAGAGAGGGTAAGGAGGAACTGGCGTCATGACCGGCGTTTGTTTACAAGTGATCGCTCCATCATTTGACGGAGCAAACACATGGTAAACGGCTGCTACTATCGCCTGTTTACTGCGATCCATGATGCGCCGGGTCTTCGGGACACAGCGGTCACAGATAGTGATGGCCGAACGGTTCGCCCGGCGGTCGTTTCGCGGCGAATTTCCGACATTCGCGGTCCGCACGTTCGAACGCCTTTTTCCGTCGTTCGCCGCGGCGGACTTACGTGTTTAATGTATACAAGAACTTTAACCTTTGGTGACACGTTTATCATGTGATACAGGACAGCCAATTGAGACATGACAGCACATGGACACTTGTACATTCCCCCTAACCTATAAATACACCCGATCCGGTGGCCATTTTACATTCTTTCTTCTGTTAAGATAGGGACAGGTTCCTGTGTGGAGTAGGGAGAGATAAACCACTAGCTATTTGGTACACAAAAGTTCTTTTCAGGACTGGTATAGGTGTTAGGTGTTGATAGGTTTGCTGTGCTGCTGATTCTTGCAGCAGCCTGAGTGTCTTTTGTTAGTTTAGAGAAAGGGAAAGGACGGTGTATGCTACAGGGACAGCCAGATTAGTCTTTCATCATCATCATCATCATCATCATCATTAGCTGTTACTATCAAGGTCCACAAAAGAGCTGTTCCAGTAACCACTAATCGTTCTCTTTTTTTGCCAATTTGTATAGGGACAGGAAGGAAGCAGTGTTGTCAGGCAGTGAGGGTAATTTTAAAGACTTGCTGTTATTATTAGTTCCACAAAGGTTCTTTTCAGGACTGGTATCAGTGGTACAGTAATAGGCTTGTACATGTATAATATTCTTTCTTCCAAATATAGAAAGGATATTATACTTGACTGCTGCCCTTCTGCTGCAGTCTGCTAAACATTCACAACTCACTTGTTCCACAAAAGTTCTTATAAGGACTGGTAACTTGGTATAGGGTGCTACGGTACATAGGCTTGAGTGCGGTACAGTCTGCTGTTCTGTAAGGACCGCTATCGGTCCACAATAGATAGGGTTGACGTGCACCACTGCTGACCGCTCACCTATACTGCAGCAGTCCTTCAGCGGTATAGGGACTGACGTACAGTCTGCTAATCACTAACACACAACCTGCTTGTTCCACAAAAGTTCTTATAAGGACTGGTAACTTGGTATAGGGTGCTACGGTACATAGGCTTGAGTGCGGTACAGTCTGCTGTTCTGTAAGGACCGCTATCGGTCCACAATAGATAGGGTTGACGTGCACCACTGCTGACCGCTGCCCTATACTGCAGCAGTCCTTCAGCGGTATAGGGACTGACGTACAGTCTGCTAAACACTAATACACAACCTGCTTGGTCCACAAAAGTTCTTATAAGGACTGGTAACTTGGTATAGGGTGCTACGGTACATAGGCTTGAGTGCGGTACAGTCTGCTGTTCTGTAAGGACCGCTATCGGTCCACAATAGATAGGGTTGACGTGCACCACTGCTGACCGCTGCCCTATACTGCAGCAGTCCTTCAGCGGTATAGGGACTGACGTACAGTCTGCTAAACACTAATACACAACCTGCTTGGTCCACAAAAGTTCTTATAAGGACTGGTAACTTGGTATAGGGTGCTACGGTACATAGGCTTGAGTGCGGTACAGTCTGCTGTTCTGTAAGGACCGCTATCGGTCCACAATAGATAGGGTTGACGTGCACCACTGCTGACCGCTCACCTATACTGCAGCAGTCCTTCAGCGGTATAGGGACTGACGTACAGTCTGCTAATCACTAACACACAACCTGCTTGTTCCACAAAAGTTCTTATAAGGACTGGTAACTTGGTATAGGGTGCTACGGTACATAGGCTTGAGTGCGGTACAGTCTGCTGTTCTGTAAGGACCGCTATCGGTCCACAATAGATAGGGTTGACGTGCACCACTGCTGACCGCTGCCCTATACTGCAGCAGTCCTTCAGCGGTATAGGGACTGACGTACAGTCTGCTAATCACTAACACACAACCTGCTTGTTCCACAAAAGTTCTTATAAGGACTGGTAACTTGGTATAGGGTGCTACGGTACATAGGCTTGAGTGCGGTACAGTCTGCTGTTCTGTAAGGACCGCTATCGGTCCACAATAGATAGGGTTGACGTGCACCACTGCTGACCGCTGCCCTATACTGCAGCAGTCCTTCAGCGGTATAGGGACTGACGTACAGTCTGCTAAACACTAATACACAACCTGCTTGGTCCACAAAAGTTCTTATAAGGACTGGTAACTTGGTATAGGGTGCTACGGTACATAGGCTTGAGTGCGGTACAGTCTGCTGTTCTGTAAGGACCGCTATCGGTCCACAATAGATAGGGTTGACGTGCACCACTGCTGACCGCTCACCTATACTGCAGCAGTCCTTCAGCGGTATAGGGACTGACGTACAGTCTGCTAATCACTAACACACAACCTGCTTGTTCCACAAAAGTTCTTATAAGGACTGGTAACTTGGTATAGGGTGCTACGGTACATAGGCTTGAGTGCGGTACAGTCTGCTGTTCTGTAAGGACCGCTATCGGTCCACAATAGATAGGGTTGACGTGCACCACTGCTGACCGCTGCCCTATACTGCAGCAGTCCTTCAGCGGTATAGGGACTGACGTACAGTCTGCTAAACACTAATACACAACCTGCTTGGTCCACAAAAGTTCTTATAAGGACTGGTAACTTGGTATAGGGTGCTACGGTACATAGGCTTGAGTGCGGTACAGTCTGCTGTTCTGTAAGGACCGCTATCGGTCCACAATAGATAGGGTTGACGTGCACCACTGCTGACCGCTGCCCTATACTGCAGCAGTCCTTCAGCGGTATAGGGACTGACGTACAGTCTGCTAAACACTAATACACAACCTGCTTGGTCCACAAAAGTTCTTATAAGGACTGGTAACTTGGTATAGGGTGCTACGGTACATAGGCTTGAGTGCGGTACAGTCTGCTGTTCTGTAAGGACCGCTATCGGTCCACAATAGATAGGGTTGACGTGCACCACTGCTGACCGCTGCCCTATACTGCAGCAGTCCTTCAGCGGTATAGGGACTGACGTACAGTCTGCTAAACACTAATACACAACCTGCTTGGTCCACAAAAGTTCTTATAAGGACTGGTAACTTGGTATAGGGTGCTACGGTACATAGGCTTGAGTGCGGTACAGTCTGCTGTTCTGTAAGGACCGCTATCGGTCCACAATAGATAGGGTTGACGTGCACCACTGCTGACCGCTCACCTATACTGCAGCAGTCCTTCAGCGGTATAGGGACTGACGTACAGTCTGCTAATCACTAACACACAACCTGCTTGTTCCACAAAAGTTCTTATAAGGACTGGTAACTTGGTATAGGGTGCTACGGTACATAGGCTTGAGTGCGGTACAGTCTGCTGTTCTGTAAGGACCGCTATCGGTCCACAATAGATAGGGTTGACGTGCACCACTGCTGACCGCTCACCTATACTGCAGCAGTCCTTCAGCGGTATAGGGACTGACGTACAGTCTGCTAATCACTAACACACAACCTGCTTGTTCCACAAAAGTTCTTATAAGGACTGGTAACTTGGTATAGGGTGCTACGGTACATAGGCTTGAGTGCGGTACAGTCTGCTGTTCTGTAAGGACCGCTATCGGTCCACAATAGATAGGGTTGACGTGCACCACTGCTGACCGCTGCCCTATACTGCAGCAGTCCTTCAGCGGTATAGGGACTGACGTACAGTCTGCTAAACACTAATACACAACCTGCTTGGTCCACAAAAGTTCTTATAAGGACTGGTAACTTGGTATAGGGTGCTACGGTACATAGGCTTGAGTGCGGTACAGTCTGCTGTTCTGTAAGGACCGCTATAGGTCCACAATAGATAGGGTTGACGTGCACCACTGCTGACCGCTCACCTATACTGCAGCAGTCCTTCAGCGGTATAGGGACTAAGAGTTTTGTCACAGGGTCATTTAAAAAATGACATGCAGAGGAAGAGGCAGGCCCTTCCGCAGGGGTGGTAGGGGTAGGGCAGGAGCAACAGGCTTGAGCCAAAGTGGGAAGTTGCAGAAGGTGCGTTCAATTACTTTAAAGGATGCACCAGACTTGGTTGAGTGGCTCGCTCAGCCTTACTCTTCTGCACCCTCCTCATCCTCTCGATCTGCACCCTCTTCTTCACTCTCTGCTATGTGCACCCCCAAAGACACTACCACCAACAACACGACCACCACCACCACCACCACATACCTTCCGCTTGAGTCACTGGAATTATTTTCCGATCCATATCAAGAGGACATTTCTGATGCGCAGCCACTCTTGGTATTGGATCAGGAAGAGGAGGTAGCAACAAGCGCTACTCAGCAGTCTGACGCCAGTACCCAGATCAGCCCAAGGAGGAGGTTGGTCCCCGGTGTTGCTGCCTACTCCGAGATCTCTACTTATAGCGGTGGGGAAGGTGACGTTGATGATGACGTGTCTAGTGATGTCACGTGGGTGCCCACAAGAGAGGAAGAGGAGGGGAGTTCAGAGGGAGATATGGACCAGCAGATAGGGAGGAGAAGCAGCAATGACTTACATTGCACAGCAGGGACAAAGCAGACTGCAAATGTATCAGGAGCGAGTCATCGACCATGTACGGTCACATCTGGCGCTCCCAGGACACCGGCACATGGCTCCGCAGTGTGGGCTTTTTTTAACGTGTCCGCTGCTGACAATAGCGTTGCCATCTGCAATCTTTGCAGTCAACGCGTTAGTCGCGGTAAGCCCAATACTCACCTAGGGACGACCGCCTTAAGAAGGCACATGAGCAGCCATCACCGAGCCCAGTGGGAGCAACGGAACACACAAAGCCACACTGCAGGCTCTCACCGTCCAGCCTCGTCTTCTACTTCTCCTTCTCCTCTCTCCTCACAATTGTCCTCCACTCCACCTTCCATCACGCCAAGCTCACATTTTTCTGCAAAAAGGCAGGCTTCCGTGGGCCTAATGTTTGAGCGTAAAAAAATGATGATGCCGGATAACCCTCTTGCCCAACGGTTGGCGGCTGGCTTGTCAGAACTCATAGCCCGCCAACTACTGCCATATAAACTGGTGGACTCGGAGGCCTTTCGCAAATTTGTGGCCATTGGAACACCACAATGGAAGGTCCCAGGAAGGAAGTATTTCTCAGAGAAGGGCATCCCAGAGCTATATGGCCATGTTCAGCGGCAAGTGAATGTATCTCTGGCACACAGTGTCGGTGCCAAGATACATCTGACCACAGACACGTGGTCTAGCAAACACGGGCAGGGAAGGTATATCAGTTTTACTGCCCACTGGGTGAACCTTCTGACGGCCGTCAAGCATGTAACCCGTGGCACCCGTGTAGATTTGGTTTTACCGCCACGGATTGCATGCAGGCCTGACTCTTCTTCTCCTCCTCCTACTCCATCCTCCTCCCTCTCCTCCTCAGCTGCCTCCTCCTTTTCCGCTGCTAGCGTCTCTTCCACTGCACCGCCCAAGCTCCCCAGAACCTATTCCACATGCCAGGTGAGACGTTGCCATGCCGTGCTGCGTCTGTTGTGCCTGGAAGCAAAGAGCCACACTGGCCCGGCACTCCTTTCAGCTTTGCGTTCACAGGCAGATGAGTGGCTAACACCGCTCAATTTGACAGTTGGTAAAGTGGTGTGTGACAACGGTGCCAATCTGCTTAGCGCATTGAAACAGGGCAAAATCACGCACGTGCCGTGCATGGCACACGTCTTAAACTTGGTCGTGCAGCGATTCCTTGTCAAATACCCTGGGGTCCAGGACATCTTGCGGCAGGCAAGGAAAATCTCGGCCCATTTCAGAAGATCTTACACGGCCATGGCTCGCCTTGCTGACATTCAGCGGCGACACCATCTGCCGGTCAGACGTCTTATTTGCGATTGCCCGACGCGATGGAACTCAACCTTCTATATGCTTGATAGGCTGCTCCAGCAGAAACGTGCAGTTAACGTCTACCTGTATGAACTCTGCGAAAGAAACGGTTCTGGGGAGCTGGGTTTTTTTTCACCGCGCCAGTGGCTGCTCATGCGCGACACATGCAGACTTCTGCGGCCATTTGAGGAGATCACCAAACTGGTCAGTCGCAGCCATGGCGCCATCAGTGACATGGTACCTTATGCCTTCTTTCTGGAGCGTGCATTGCGTCGTGTCATTGATCAGGCTGTGGAGGAGCAGGAGCGGGAAGATGAGGAAGTCGCAATGCTGGATGAATTCCCAGGGGGGGCTACTCTATCTGAGACAAGTCAACAACAGGAGTCTGATGAGGAGTCAGAGGAGGATGGTGCCGGGGCGGATGAGCAGGAGCAAGAAGAGCATGCTTTAAACCTTTCTGGGATCCCTGTTGTGCGAGGATGGGGAGAGGAGAATGAAGAGGACGACATTATCCTGGATGATGAGCAGGAGCCAGGCCACCACACCGCTTCCACTTTAGTGCAAATGGGGGCCTTCATGCTCCAGTGTTTTAATAGGGACCCCCGTATAAAAAGCATGAGGGTCAAGGACCAGTACTGGGTGGCAACGTACTTAGACCCCCGGTACAAACACAAAATGGCGGAAATGTTACCGCCGTCGCAGAGGGCTGTCAGAATGCAGCACTTCCAGGCCTTGCTTCGAGAAATGCTGCATTCTGCTTTTGCGTGCGCTGGCAGAGGAGCAATTCCCACTCCCAGAGAAGGATTTGCGGGTACCAATCCAACAGCGCCTGCAAGAAGAGGCCGGTTTGAAGATGTGTTGGTGACTTCGGATATGAGGTCATTCTTTCAGCCGACCCATCGACAGGTGTCATCCGGATCCAGCATCAGGGAACGCCTAGACCGTCAGGTGTCCGACTACATTGGGTTAACGGCCGATGTGGACGCTCTGAGGAGTGATGAACCCCTAGACTACTGGGTGGGCAGGCTTGACCTCTGGCCAGAGCTTGCCCAATTTGCAATCGAACTGTTGGCTTGCCCCTCATCCAGTGTCCTGTCCGAAAGGACGTTCAGCGCAGCAGGGGGGATTGTGACCGATAAGCGTACTCGCCTAGCTCACCACAGTGTTAACTACCTCACATTTCTAAAAATGAATGAGGCATGGATCTCGGAGGAATTCAACACATGTGACCAGTAGACCATGTATATGTCTATAAACTATTTTTTTAATCAAGCACACAGACCTTCTTAATTCATTTGGCTCACTTCCTTGACCCAAAAAAGCACACCGTACTATATGCCCCTACCCTCCTCTTTGAAGAGGTTGAGCGGTGTCATATTTCTACTGGGGCTGCTTATGATATCCCTGTGCTGTGCTGACTTCCTCCTGGGGGTTCTTATTATGAAGGGATCACACTATCCCTGTGCTGTGCTGACTTCCTCCTGGGGGTTCTTATTATGAGGGGATCACACCATCCCTGTGCTGTGCTGACTTCCTCCTGGGGCTGCTTACGGTGCTGCTGTCAGTGCTGTATGTCACGGTGCTGCTGTCAGCGCTGTATGTCACGGTGCTGCTGTCAGCGCTGTATGTCACGGTGCTGCTGTCAGCGCTGTATGTCACGGTGCTGCTGTCAGCGCTGTATGTCACGGTGCTGCTGTCAGCGCTGTATGTCACGGTGCTGCTGTCAGCGCTGTATGTCACGGTGCTGCTGTCAGCGCTGTATGTCACGGTGCTGCTGTCAGCGCTGTATGTCACGGTGCTGCTGTCAGCGCTGTATGTCACGGTGCTGCTGTCAGCGCTGTATGTCACGGTGCTGCTGTCAGCGCTGTATGTCACGGTGCTGCTGTCAGCGCTGTATGTCACGGTGCTGCTGTCAGTGCTCTGTATTACGGTGCTGCTGTCAGATGCCTCTATCACGGTGCATGTGTCATTCCGGTATGTCACGCTGCTGGTGATCATCTCCTGCACCCTCTTCTTTGCCTACCCTGGTCCCTGACCTTCCCTCTCCTCCATTGCCTTCATTAGCTCCATAGTCCTGAATTGTTAGAACAATTTCCCAAATAAAATAAAAATGCTTGTAGTTATCGATCCCAAATTCACCTCATACATGTATTATGTCATTGTCCAGATGGTGGGACTACGTTTTACCCCCTAATAATTACCACGTGGCCGCAAATTCGACATGAAGGTTTGCAAAGTTCGCCTCCCATTGAAGTCAATGGGGCCCGCGGCGAACGTTCGGTTTCGCGAACGTTTGGGTCCGTTCGCATTTCGCGTTCGCGAAACGTCCCGTCGGAAGTTCGTCCATCACTAGTCACAGATGTTTGCGAGAGCGCAACCCATGGGATTGCGTGAGAGCAACATTCTGGGAGGATGTCCATGGACGCCTACCCAGAAAAACACGACCGCGCTGTAGCCGTCTTTCGGCTATGGAGCGGTCGGCAAGTGGTTAGTCTATAAAGATAAAGAATGCATTAAGGTAAAAAACCTTCTGTCTTTACAACCACTTTACGCTAGAGCAGTGATGGCGAACCTTGGCACCCCAGATGTTTTGGAACTACATTTCCCACGATGCTCCACTACACTGCAGAGTGCATGAGCATCATGGGAAATGTAGTTCCAAAACATCTGGGGTGCCAAGGTTCGCCATCACTGCGCTAGAGTATCCCTAATCTAAGTTTATTGCTTCCAACTAGGCTGTAGACAGCCTGAGCTTTGTTTATGAGTTTTGGGTTCGTTAGGTTTCTCTTACACCCAGGGGCATTATTTCCTTCTACTTGCTACTGGGGAGTGTTCTCCAGTAGATAGAGATAGAAGATAGAGGGGGGTTTTTTTTTGCATGCGGTAAATAAAGTCCAATTCACAAAACAAATATATACTGATTATGCGGTATTTGCCAGAGAGGCCCCATGTTGTTCTTTTGACAAATAGCTGGTTGTTAAGGAGTGCATCGCGTCCTTAACAACAGATGACTCATCAGCTGTCAGAGGGTCTCGGATAAGGGTCTGCTATGGATTTGGGGGGGGGGGGCATGCTGGTCTTTTTTTCATTATTTTTAATTGCTGGCATGTTTTCTTTTTTACATTCAGCTGTCAGCAGGAAACCCACTGACAGCTGATGAGTCATCCGTTGTTATAGATGCGGTGGCCAGCTTCCTGGCCTGCTCCTTAGCAACCAGCTCAATGCAATAAATTACCTCATTAAATAATGCGGTACTTACTGCTAAATCTAACAGATACCGCATTTGGTATTTAATGCAAAACTCTTAGTCAATTATACTTTCAAAACTGATTTACCGCAAATGTTATTTTACCGCCTTTTTTGGGCAGTTATTTAACTCTTAGTGAATTGACCCCGGAGTGTATTGGGTTAGGAATATTTATTCTGACCTGGCCAGTAAATGGTGCTAGTGTTGTGTGCTGAGAAAGAGGATAAATAATTGGAGACAGCTTCTAGAAGGGATCTTGCCTCCCTGGCTATGTCTGTTGAGGATGTGTATCACAGGGAAAGGTGGAAAGGTGACATTTCCCCAATGATATACAGTAGGCAGCAGTAAAAAATTTACATATTGGAAATGTGTTTTTCTATCTAATTATTGAACTACTGCATGTAATCGTCTTGTTTGTGAACGATTCCATTAACTTTTACCAGGAAATGCATCGGTTTATTCAAGGGAACTCTGGTGTCCCTCCACACTCCAAAAACTTAGCAGTAGGTTAGTTTACATCTAGGGGTATTTTGCCCTAAAGTGTATTTCCGAATGTGATAGGGGCAAAAAAAACTGTAAATTAATTTGGACATTGGGCTTAATATAAATGGTTTAAGGTACAGAGTTCTCCATAAATCTCTGTGGAAAATGTCACCTCTATATAATGGAGTAAAATAAATAAAATAAAGCACTGTAAGTTTGTATGGATATGCTAATAATATGTAAACTCTAGGAATATCAGTCAAAATATGCTTTGGAATGCAATCAAAAAGGCAAATAGTCAAAGGCCCACATTGTGAAATTTAACCAGTTTAAAATATAGCTAAAGCCAAAATGTTTTTGAGTTTTAGACCAGGTAAGAGGTTAAAACCATTTTGCCATCTATGTCCCCCTGGCAAGATTTCCCTGCGCTTCCTATCCCATAGACCAGGGATATGCAATTAGCGGACCTCCAGCTGTTGCAGAACTACAAGTCCCATGAGGCATAGCAAGACTCTGACAGCCAAAAGCATGACACCCAGAGGCAGATGCATGATGGGACTTGTAGTTTTGCAACAGCTGGAGGTCCGCTAATTGCAGATCCCTGCCATAGACCCATCAGGAAATGAGAGAAATCTCTTCAAAGTAAGGAAAATATGTTTTAAATTGTTATTACCCCAACAGATTTTACCTTCTCAAAGAATTTCCTCTGTTACAGATATAACTTTAGGATTTCCCTTTTACCTTTGGTCCCAGGACAACAATCACCAGGACTAATAAAGAATAAAAAAAAAACTGTCAGATGAACACATGCCTAATCTAACAAAAAATAAAATATAAAAGTTTTGGCTTCAGATACACTTTTTTTGAAGTTGTGAATGAAGCTGTGGTTGTGACACATTTGGTGCAATACTAATGTTTTTAGTTTTTGTATTGTTTTCTTATGAAAGTTGTTCCTTTCTCTTCACAGTCTCTAGAAGACCGAGTATGTGATCTGTTATGTCAAGCTGATGAGACAGCTGAACAGCATAAAGACCAAAGCCAAATATATGATGCCATGGCAGCAACTCTAAAGGAAGCCTGGGATTCCCTGATCAGTGTGCTGGAAAAAAGAAGAGACTTGTTACATGTGACTTCTGAATTCTTCAATACTGCAGTTCAGGTTCTTATTTTTATTACAGTATATAAAATGTACAACATCAACCAACATCACTTAGCGCCCATAGTTTTGTCTCATAGTGCCACCTAGTAGGTTTCCATTATTTGATTCCATTATTTGATTCTACATTATACCTGTATAATTCCTATTAACCTATTAGCAAAGCAAGGTTAGGGTCTTTAGATCTTTTCATTATACATGGTAATGATTATTTCACCAAAACTGATGTTTAGTTACATACGGTAGTTACTTAGTTTATAAGAATGAAAAAGACACACCATCCATTTCAACCTACAGTATGTGTGTGTGATTTCAATCTAACAATTTCCATAGGCCATTGTATTCTCAAAAAAAGATTTCATATTTGCCAAATAACCAGAGACTCTACATAAAGGAATCAAGATCATAGGATATTCACATATAGGGCATGCCAAGCACACCCCTATGTCACATTACCCACCAAAGTCTAAACAATCTTTATTTATATTACAGTGTGTGGTGTATGCTTGATGAATTTGCACCACATATTTACATAATTTCTGTTTTTGGAAAATTGACCACTGATTCACATAATTGGAATTACGTGAAATAGTGATGTACCTTCCAATAACAGTAATAATTTAAATATGTGGTGAAAATTCATTAGGTAAACTTCAGGTAAGTAGGGGTATGCTTGTCATGCATGACCTATATAGGAATACATCTAAAAGTTTTTTGTTGGCAAAGTTGTCAACACTCTCAGCTAGTATCACTTCATGGGGAAGGGGTTCCACATTTTTACTGCTCTAATAGTAATGTACTCTTTGTGCAATCTACGATTAAACCTCCTTTCTTATAACCTCAGATCATGGTCATGAGTCTTTAGGGACCTTAGAGTAAGGAATTTATTACAGGTACTGAAGTCACCTTTGATATATTTGTATATTGTAATCCTATCCCCTCTTACAGCGGTAGTAGTCTTTTTTTCAACTTGTACCTACAGGTAAGCTCAAAATAAAGCTTACCTCTAGGTGCTATAAATATCTATTAAACTTGAGCCATTTAGAAGATATTCACTGTGGCTGCAGCTGGTAATGTCACCAGCATATACAGAGCAGCTCTGCATTCAGGGCACACTGAGGGCACAGCGAGTGCTGTGGCACGATCATGAATCCTGTGCACATTCATGGGAGTGATTTAATTGAGGTCCATCCATTGAAATGGCCAGAGATTGCAAACCCAGAAGGAAGACTGGGTGAAGACGGAAGCACTGGCAGCGGTGACAGCAAGCCAATGGAGGACTCCATTTAAAAGGTTAGCTTGTCATAATGTGTTAATATTCGGTGTATACTGTGAATAGAATTAAAAGGGGTGTTGCGCATCCTAAAATAAAACTACGGCCACTAAATACTCAATCTATATCTTAAAAGTGTCAAAGATATGATAGTGTGAATAATAATTAAAAACAAAGTGCAAACGTGCTTAACCACTTCCCACCCGGCCAATGCACATATACGGCCGGGTGGGAGCCGCCTACTCCTGATATGACGTTCAGGAACGTCATTCAGGAGTAGCGGGATCGCGCGCGCGCGCGCCCGCGCAGCGGCGCGATCCCGATGCGCCCGTGTCACCCGGACACGGCGCATCTCAGATCGGCAGGAGGGCTCTGTGATTGGCCCTCCTGATCACATGACGGCCGTGTCCAATCACGGCCGTCATGTGATGTAAACAAACAGCCGGTTGCTAGGCAATCGGCTCCTCCTCTCCTCACACAGAAGTCATCGCTGTGGAGAGGAGAGCAGATCGCTGCAGCCGGCTGCTGATCAGTGAGTATGGGCTGCTTTTTACAGCTTTTTACTCACTGATCACCAGTCTAGTGTACACAGTAAACACACCACACAGTAAACACATCACACAGTATAAACACAATGTCCCCACACATGTCCCCAAAACATACATGTCCCCAAATAATAAAAACACATGTCCCTAATAATAAAAACATGTCCCCCACATATGTCCCACTAAAATCACATGTCCCAATGATTATCTGCACACATATGTACGTGATCACCTGCACACATATGTACATGATCATTTGCGTACATATGTCCGTGATCACACAAACCAATTATTATACACTTAACGGATTTTTTTTTACCAAAAACATGTAGCAGAATACATTTTGGCTTAAATTTATGACAAAATTTGATTTTATTGGATTTTTATTGAAGTAGAAAAAAGAAAATAGGTTTTTTTTTCCAAATTTCCGCTTTTTTGCGCTTATATCGCAAAAAATAAAAAACGGAGTCGTGAATAAATACCACCAAAATAAAGCTCTATTTGTGCGAACAAAATGATAAAAATTTCATTTGGGTACAGTGTAGCATGACCGCGCAATTGTCACTGAAAGCGCTAGAGCGCTGAAAGCTGAAAATTGGGCTGGGAAGGAAGGGGGCGAAAGTGCCCTGTATTGAAGTGGTTAATAAATCAAAAATAATAATATCAGGGAAAAAATAGAACAAAGTGCATCTGTGCAGAGCATATCCAAAATATAAAAAAAAACTTCAAAATAATATGCAAGTAATTAAAATATCAACGACAGTGGTGCTGTGATAAAACATATAATATAGAGTAATAAAGTGCATACAGCAAAAAAAATAAAAAAAAAATCCAAAAAAAACAATTGGGTTTAATCAGAGTGACCCATACATAGTCCAATCGTGAATATTAAGGTGAAATATCACAACCAAATAAAATAGTGCAGTTATATGTTCACAGTGCCAAGCCAACTCTCTCCGTTCAGGTGGGTTTCACGTGTTAGTGCTGGTCACACCAGGTAATTACCTTACTGCTGTAAGGTATACAGCAAAAATAGCCTTTTATAAGGAACACTTGAATTCGGGAGATGGACAGGGGGGGAACTTCACACTTCTCTAGCGTCACCGTCAACCATCAAATTCCTCAGTGGATACTATCAGGATATACACTCAAGGAATAGATAGAGTCCACCATAGTGTAGTAGATTAAAATAATACCGATTTTATTAAACAAATAGCAAACTACTCACAAAGGTAGAGAGGGACAGAGCGCACAGCAAAACAGACCGACGAGCGTGTCGCTCGGGTGTAGGCGTCACTTCCAGTTTCCTACGCGTTACGTCACACAGTGACTTCAACTGGGATGTTTTCATAGCGGCCGGAAGTGGCTTTTTGAGAGGACTGGGCGGGTATACCCCGCCCTTCATTTGCATATCGCGTCATGCTCGAGAGACACATTACAGAAAGAGCAAACGGTCAAACGGACACAGAACGAGGACTCAAAGCCCATAATGGTGGAAATTAATAATAAAGAAATTTTCATCTAAATAGCAAACACACCGCTTGCTATACAAGCCCAAACAATGACTAGGACTAATCCTTATGACTTATAATACAGAGAGCGCTGGCAGCCATTTTCTTGGAGACTAAATATATGTCTCTACAATGGTGAGAGCAGCCATTGTTTTGGAAGTAAATGTCTATTCATGTATTAGACAAAGGATATTCGTCTCGTTTTCATTTTGTTGGTGTCATTGTTTATTAGATGTAGATGTCGTAATCTATATAGTAATTATTAATTATACCAAAAAAATATAATTCTACAAAACGAATTAGAAGTGAGCAGGTACAAAAAGAACCATATATATATAAAAAATGTATATATATATATATATATATATATATATATATATATATATATATATATATATATATATAGAATAACATATATATACACAAGTGGTCGTGTAGACCACCATAATTTAAAATTAAACAAATTTCAGATGTAAAAAATGATGGAAGATAAAAATGATTGTATTGAATATTAATTTTACTAAAAATTATAAGAACAGCAATAAAGGAGGATCGCGGAAGTGACGTATACATTACAGATCATGTGATATATATCTAAAATACAATAATATATATAAAAATATATATATAATATATATAATAAATATATATAATAAATATATATAATATATATAATATATATAATAAATATTTTATATATTTTATATATTATATATATATATTATATATTTTTTATATATATTATTGTATTTTAGATATATATCACATGATCTGTAATGTATACGTCACTTCCGCGATCCTCCTTTATTGTTGTTCTTATAATTTTTAGCAAAATTAATATTCAATACAATCATTTTTATCTTCCATCATTTTTTACATCTGAAATTTGTTTAATTTTAAATTATGGTGGTCTACACGACCACTTGTGTATATATATGTTATTCTATATATATATATATATATATATATATATATATATATACATTTTTTATATATATGGTTCTTTTTGTACCTGCTCACTTCTAATTCGTTTTGTAGAATTATATTTTTTTGGTATAATTAATAATTACTATATAGATTACGACATCTACATCTAATAAACAATGACACCAACAAAATGACAACGAGACGAATATTCTTTGTCTAATACATGAATAGACATTTACTTCCAAAACAATGGCTGCTCTCACCATTGTAGAGACATATATTTAGTCTCCTAGAAAATGGCTGCCAGCGCTCTCTGTATTATAAGTCATAAGGATTAGTCCTAGTCATTGTTTGGGCTTGTATAGCAAGCGGTGTGTTTGCTATTTAGATGAACATTTCTTTATTATTAATTTCCACCATTATGGGCTTTGAGTCCTCGTTCTGTGTCCGTTTGACCGTTCGCTCTTTCTGTAATGTGTCTCGAGCGTGACGCGATATGCAAATGAAGGGCGGGGTATACCCGCCCAGTCCTCTCAAAAAGCCACTTCCGGCCACTATGGAAACATCCCAGTTGAAGTCACTGTGTGACGTAACGCGTAGGAAACCGGAAGTGACGCCTACACCCGAGCGACACGCTCGTCGGTCTGTTTTGCTGTGCGCTCTGTCCCTCTCTACCTTTGTGAGTAGTTTGCTATTTGTTTAATAAAATCGGTATTATTTTAATCTACTACACTATGGTGGACTCTATCTATTCCTTGAGTGTATATCCTGATAGTATCCACGGAGGAATTTGATGGTTGACGGTGACGCTAGAGAAGTGTGAAGTTCCCCCCCTGTCCATCTCCCGAATTCAAGTGTTCCTTATAAAAGGCTATTTTTGCTGTATACCTTACAGCAGTAAGGTAATTACCTGGTGTGACCAGCACTAACATGTGAAACCCACCTGAACGGAGAGAGTTGGCTTGGCACTGTGAAAACACAACTGCACTATTTTATTTGGTTGTGATATTTCACCTTAATATTCACGATTGGACTATGTATGGGTCACTCTGATTAAACCCAATTGTTTTTTTTTGGATTTTTTTTATATATTTTTTTGCTGTATGCACTTTATTACTCTATATTATATGTTTTATCACAGCACCACTGTCGTTGATATTTGATTTACTTGCATATTATTTTGAAGTTTTTTTAATATTTTGGATATGCTATGCACAGATGCACTTTGTTCTATTTTTTTCCTGATATTATTATTTTTGATTTATTAAGCACGTTTGCACTTTGTTTTTAATTATTATTCACACTATCATATCTTTGACACTTTTAAGATATAGATTGAGTATTTAGTAGCTGTAGTTTTATTTTAGGACGCCCAACACCCCTTTTTATTCTATTCATATTTAATGAGAGCCAACTCATAAAGTGTTTGCTGCACCTATTGGAATAGAACTGTGCCTTTTAATTTTTTTACATATAGCGCAGGAGCCCTCATATACACATTCGGTGTATACTATCACATTATGGCATAGGCCTGCAGTAGGATCATTGTCAAGACTGAAGTCCTCCATACCCCTTATTAATTTTGCTACCCTTCATCAACTGCATATTCAAGATGAGGCTAAACTAGTGTTTTTGTAAAGAGAGAACATTATTGATTTATCTCTTGAATATATGAGCTGAACATAAGCTATTGATTTCAACCTCTATATCATTAACCACTTTCAGACCGGACCATTTTGCTGGTCAATGACCAGAGGTCTTTTTACAATTTGGCACTGCGCTGCTTTAACTGGTAATTGCGCGGTCATGCAATGTTGTACCCAAACAAAATTTGCGTCCTTTTCTTCCCACAAATAGAGCTTTCTTTTGATGGTATTTGATTGCCTCTGCGATTTTTATTTTTTGCGATATAAACGTAAAAAGACCGCAAATTTTGAAAAAAAATGATATTTTCTACTTTTTGTTATTAGAAAAATCCAATAAACTCAATTTTAGTCATATATTTAGGCCAAAATGTATTCAGCCACATGTCTTTGGTAAAAAAAAAGTCAATAACTGTATATTTATTGGTTTGCGCAAAAGTTGTCACATCTACAAACTAAGGTACGTTTTCTGGAATTTACGCAGCTTTTAGTTTACGACTGCCTATCTCATTTCTTGAGGTGCTAAAATGGCAGGGCAGTACAAACCCCCCCCAAATGACCCCATTTGGAAAGTAGACCCCCTAAGGAAATTGATAAGTGGCATGTTGAGCCCATTGAATATTTTATTTTTTGGCCTCAAGCGATTGAATAATGACAAAAAATTTTTTTTTTTTTTTTACACAAAGTTGTCACTAAATGATATATTGCTCACACATGCTATGGGCATATGTGAAATGACACCCCAAAATAAATTCTGCTGCTTCTCCTGAGTACGGGGATACCACATATGTGGGACTTTTTGGGAGCCTAGCCGTGTACGGGGCCCCGAAAACCAAGCACCGCCTTCAGGCTTTCTAAGGGCGTAAATTTTTGATTTCACTTCTCACTACCTATTACAGTTTTGAAGGCCATAAAATGCCAAGATGGCACAAAACCCCCACAAATGACCCCATTTTAGAAAGTAGACACCCCAAGCTATTTGCTGAGAGGCATGTTGAGTCCATGGAATATTTTATATTTTGCCACAAGTTGCGGGAAAATTACAAACTTAAATTTTTTTTTATTTTTTTTTCACAAAGTTGTCACTAAATGATATATTGCTCACACATGCCATGGGCATATGTAAAATGACACCCCAAAATAAATTCTGCTGCTTCTCCTGAGTACGGGGATACCACATGTGTGGGATTTTTTGGGAGCCTAGCCGCGTACGGGGCCCCGAAAGCCAAGAACCGCCTTCAGGTTTTCTAAGGGCGTAAATATTTGACTTCACTCCTCACTACCTATTACAGTTTTGAAGGCCATAAAATGCCAAGATGGCACAAAACCCCCACAAATGACCCCATTTTAGAAAGTAGACACCCCAAGCTATTTGCTGAGAGGCATGTTGAGTCCATGGAATATTTTATATTTTGCCACAAGTTGCGGGAAAATTACAAACTTTTATTTATTTTTTTTCACAAAGTTGTCACTAAATGATATATTGCTTACGCATGCCGTGGGCATATGTGAAATGACACCCCAAAATAAATTCTGCTGCTTCTCCTGAGTACGGGGATACCACATATGTGGGACTTTTTGGGAGCCTAGCCGTGTACGGGGCCCCAAAACCAAGCACCGCCTTCAGGCTTTCTAAGGGCGTTACAGTTTTGAAGGCCATAAAATGCCAAGATGGCACAAACCCCCCCCCAAATGACCCCATTTTGGAAAGTAGACACCCCTAAATTTAGGGGTACACTAGTGAGACTAGGTAATAAATGGCGGGTGCCCTGAAACTATAAAAAATAACTAACCAACCAGCGTCACCTGTAACAGTTATATGGTGATCACTGGTGAAAGGGTTAACTAGGGGGCAATCAGGGGGCTTTATGCGGTAGTATGTGGGGGTCCCTGGCGCTATTAAAAGCTGCGGCGAACCTAAATACCTACCTGCCTAACTAGCGTCACCTGTGACACTAATACAGCGATCAGAAAAACGATCGCTTATTAGGCTGGGTTCACACTGGAGCGATGCAGGAACGCCACGAATCCGCGGCGGGTTCCCGCATCACATGCCTCCCGGCGGCAGTTCACACTGCCCTATGCGAACTGCTGGGAGTGTCAGTGAAATGTTAATGACACCCCCAGATCAGTTCGCATATCGCAGTGCGATCTGGAAACTCGGATCGCATGGTGTGAACACCCATGCGATCCGATTCTGCTGCGGACCAAAAAAAGGGTCCCGGCGAGTTTGCGGCGGGTGCGGCGGGTGCGACACGAATTTAGCCATACTATCTGTATGGCTGAACTCGAATCGCACAGAGATCGGATGTGATTTGCACTGCAGTGCGGTGCGAATCACATCCGTTCTCATAAACCGCTGCAATGTGAACCCAGCCTTAGTGACACTGGCGACGGGGGGTGATCACGGGGTTAAACCTTTATTGGGGGGGTTAGGGGGGTACCTTAGAACTAAAGGGGGCTAACCCTAACTGCCCTAACAGTTATTACAGTCACAAATGACACCCGCCGGGTGATCAGGGGGTTAAACCTTTATTAGGTAATAAATGGCGGGTGCCCTGAAACTATAAAAAAATAACTAACCAACCAGCGTCACCTGTAACAGTTATATGGTGATCACTGGTGAAAGGGTTAACTAGGGGGCAATCAGGGGGCTTTATGCGGTAGTATATGGGGGTCCCTGGCGCTATAAAAAGCTGCGGCGAACCTAAATACCTACCTGCCTAACTAGCGTCACCTGTGACACTAATACAGCGATCAGAAAAATGATCGCTTATTAGGCTGGGTTCACACTGGAGCGATGCGGGAACGCCACGAATCCGCGGCGGGTTCCCGCATCGCATGCCTCCCGGCGGCAGTTCACACTGCCCTATGCGAACTGCTGGGAGTGTCAGTGAAATGTTAATGACACCCCCAGATCAGTTCGCATATCGCAGTGCGATCTGCAAACTCGGATCGCATGGTGTGAACACCCATGCGATCCGATTCTGCTGCGGACCAAAAAAAGGGTCCCGTGCGAATTTGCGGCGGGTGCGGCGGGTGCGGCGCGAATTTAGCCATACTATCTGTATGGCTGAACTCGAATCGCACAGAGATCGGATGTGATTTGCACTGCAGTGCGGTGCGAATCACATTCGTTCTCATAAACCGCTGCAATGTGAACCCAGCCTTAGTGACACTGGCGACGGGGGGTGATCACGGGGTTAAACCTTTATTGGGGGGGTTAGGGGGGTACATTAGAACTAAAGGGGGCTAACCCTAACTGCCCTAACAGTTATTACAGTCACAAATGACACCAATGCAAAAAAAAATAAAAAATGCAATTGGTGTCACTGTGACTGGGGGGGCAGGGGTAATTGGGGGGGTGATCGGGGGGTGAAGGGGGGGTGTGAGTGTGCCTGGCATGTTCTACTGTGTAGTGTCGTGTTGGTGCAACTCACCGATCCTCTCTCCTCGGTGCCGGAACGAAAAATACCGACACGGAGGAGAGATTACATCACTTCCTCTCCTGTGTTTACATTACAGGAGAGGAAGTGATGTCACGGAGCATTTCCATTCGTCGGGAGCGATTGCGAGGGGGTGGCCATGAATGAATGGCCGCCCCCTCATCCCGGATCGCTCCCGAACGAATACCGACCGCCGCAGGCACCGGGGGGGGGCCCGATCGGGCCCCCCACCCGCGGGAAGGCAGGGACGTATATATACGCCCATATGCCTGCCCGTGCCATTCTGTCGACGTATATCGTCGTGCGGCGGTCGGCAAGTGGTTAATAAACATAACCCTGGGACCAGTGCTGGGACAAGATCATCCAGTGTCCAGGGCAAAGATGCCAAATTGTGCCCCCCTTCATTATGTGCGAGCTTATGTGGAGGAGGGGGAGAGAGAAAGCATAGCCCACACCTTCGCTCGGCTCTCTTCCTCTCTTAGCTGCTTCCAGTACTGGGATGACAGAAAAAATGATGCCACTGTCACTGCTCCTGCCAGCCTTATAGTAGAAGGAACTGTGGCACCCCCAAAACACACCGTGTTTTGCTTTTAGGCCAAAAAGTAAAATTTTGGTCTCATCTGAACAGAGCACCTTCTTCCACATGTTCGCTGTGTTCCCCACTTACATTCTCACAAACTGAAAACCGGACTTTCTTTCAACAATGGCTTTCTTCTTGACACTCTTTCATAAAGGCCAGATTTGTGAAGTGCACGACTAATAGTTGTCCTGCGGACAGATTCTCCTACCTGAGCTGTGGATCTCTGCAGCTCCTCCAGAGTTACCATGGGCCTCTTGGCTGCTTCTCTGATTAATGCTCTCCTTGCCCCAGCCTGTCAGTTTAGGTGGACAGCCATGTATTGGTAGTTTTGCAGTTGTGCAATACTCTTTCCATTTTCAGATGATGGATTGAACAGTGCTCTGTGAGATGTTTAAAGCTTGGGATATTTTTTTTATAAATTAACCCTGTTTTAAACTTCTCCACAACTTTTATCCCTGACATATCTGGTGTGTTCCATGGCCTTCATGATGCTGTTTGTTCACTAAGGCTTTCTAACAAACCTCTGAATGCTTCACAGAACAGCTATATTTATACTGAGATTAAATTACACACAGGTGGACTCTATTGGCAATTGGTTCCACTAGATTTTCATTAGGGGTATCAGAGTAAAGGAGGCTGAATACAAATGCACACCACTTTTCGGATATTTATTTGTAAAAAAAATTGAAAAACATTTAATTTTCTTTCCACTTCACAATTATGTGCCACTTTGTGTTGGTCTATCACATAAAATCTCAATAAAATACATTTATGTTTTTAGGTTGTAACATGACAAAACGTGGATAATTTTAAGGTGTATGAATACTTTTTCAAGGCACTGTACCTTACAGCACCTTATCTCTCCCCAGGGCTCTTTTGCTAGTACAGGGGGTCCCCGGGTTACAAAGAAGATAGGGACTTTAGGTTTGTTCTTAAGTTGAATCTGTTTGTAAGTCGGAACATGTACATTTTTTAAGTGTAGCTCCAGCCAAAAAAACGATTTTTAAGCTTTTTGGATAACATAAGGAAGGGTTATCACCCCTGTAACATTTGTTTAGCTGTCTGTGCCCCTGTACAGAAGATTTCACCTCACTTTCTGTCCCAATGATAATTGGATTTTGAACATTTTTGGCTGTTAGGGAAACAAGGATTGGTGATAAAGCATCAGTGGAGACACCTTTTTCCCATATTAACTCTTAGGCCGCGTACACACGCGGGGACTGTTCGCCCAACTTTGTCCGTCAAACAGTTTCGGCAAACAGTCCGCTCAAAATTAGCATGGACGGACATGGCCACACACGACGAACGAACAGTTTGCTGACGACGGGACGAAAAATACGACGTCCTATACACTGCATTATAACTTTCGGCGTGTAAATCCTTTCTGAGCATGCGCGGAACTTAGTTTGACGAACAAGCCTACACACGAGGGGACTGTTCGCTGAAACAAAGTTTCAGCGGACAGTTTTTCGGAATTTCCGAAAAACCTTGTTCAGCGGACTGTTCGCTGAAACTGTCCGCTGAAAGCCCACACACGAGCGGGCTGTTTGCCGAAACACTGTTCAGCGGACAAAGTTGGGCGAACAGTCCCCGCGTGTGTACGCGGCCTTACAGGAGAGAATTCCCATTCCTAGAGGTAGATTTCCTCTTACTTCCTGTTATCTCCCTCCGTTTGTAAGTAGGAGTCGTTTGTAAGTCGGATGTTTGTAAGGCGGATGTTTGTAAGTAGGGGACCCCCTGTATGAGGGAATGCAACTCTTCTGTTGGATTTATTTTATATTATGGAGAATGTAACAATAGATGTTTTAACATTTAAAGGTGGGTGGGAACACCAAAAACTCCCATATTTACAGGAATAGAGGCAGGTATTACAAGGATATCTGACTGCTGTAGCCGCTGAGACACAGGCTACAGGGGCTGACTCTTGTTCACCAATAATTGTCACTTGTAGGTGCGTTGGGTTGGATCAGCATTATTGACAATAGGTGTTAGAGCTTATTTGCCTTGCCATAGGAAACTGTCAGCAGAACAATGACTACATCCTATCAGATGTAGTCACTGCTCAGGTGTTCAGAAAGCCACAGGTGTAGTGGCTTGAGCCACTGCATTACTGCAACACATGAGTCTAAAGGAGGCCTAAATTACCCTTTCTTCCCCCTGATAACTAAACCCCTTTGCACTTACCTTATTAGAGGGTAATGCAGTCCAAGAGCCTGCATCATACCAGGAGGCACTTGGTTAGAGAAGCCTCCCTGCTGGCTTAAAATAAGAAATCTTTTCTATTCAGGAATATGAGGAACACAGTACCCCTGGCACTCTGCACTTTGACACTTCCCTGTCACTAAACCTTACTGCACCCCTGACTCTGAACCTCCCTATTCCCCAGCACTCTTGACATTGTACCTCCTAAACCCTGGACTCTGAACCTCACTGTCTCCCAGTACCCCTAATACTGAACACTAAAACATCACACACTGCATCACTTTCTGTCAGCTAGCAACTATGTTGCTAAAAATTCCTTGCTCCCCCTTATCACCTTTTCAGGAGCATGCAGAGAGGAAAAGAACCTGAGCATGGAGCCTCTGAGCTTATGTTAAAGGTTATGCACATTGCGTTTTGCATTATTATTTAAAGTGGTTGTAAACCCTTACAAACCACTTTGACCTACAGGTAAGCCTAGATTAAGGATTACCTGTAGGTCCAAGAAATATCTCCTAAACCTACACGGTTTAGGAGATATTTGCCAAAACACAAGCACCGCTGTCTACGGTGCATGCGCCGTAGACAGCGGCACGCAGGCGCACTAAGCGTGCTGCTGTCAACGGTGATATGCCGCGAGTGGCGGCTCCCGTGCACAAGCGCGGGAGTGACGTCATTGCGGCTTCATCGAATGACAGCGCTGGAGCAGCGAGACCCACCAAGAAGATGGAGGCTCCATACACAAGGGGACATCGGTCAGGTCAGGTAAGTGACACATAATGGACTACTATGCGATGCATAGTAGTCCATTATGCTTTACCTTTGCAGGGAATCAAAGAGGAAGTAAACCCATTAGGGTTGAATAGTCTGTATATTATACAGAATGTATTCTTAAAAGTAAGTAGATAACAAGATTTCTATGATTTCGTGTATGAAGGTGAATTTTTTGCAGTAGTTTTTAGTCTATTGAACAGACAAGATTTTATAAGCATTTGTTCATGCAGTTTCTCATCATTTTTCAATTTATGCTCTTTGCTTCTCTCTTTTTAGTTTGCTGATGCAGTTGATAATGCCGAGTCCTTTCTCCAGAATATACAAGAAACTGTCGACAATATTCCAGAATGCCTGCAACAGTACCAACAGCATACAAAAGGTAAGGGATGCCTTTAATACAAATGTCCTTCATGTATAAAAGCTATTGAGTTCAAAGAAAACCTGTACTAAAGCAAATATGAACATGCCTTTGCACATCTCTACTTTTGAAAATGCTAGTTACCTATCTCTCATAATGGTCCAGTAGATCTAGTCCTTTATTTGTCACTGCAATTACAGATATGCAGATCAGGAGTTCTGACTTGTTCTGGGTCAATGACTCAAAAATATTGAAACCACAAGATCAGAAAAATACCTCGGCAACCAGCATTTCCAGAGACTCCATATTAATCTTAATATTGAGTGCCTTTAAAATAAGTTTTTCCACTTTACATATTTTCTGCCAAGTGTGGGTAATCTGGCAAGCATGGCAGAAAGCCATTCAATAAATATAATTACAAATGAAGGAAAACGAAGGTTACAAGATCGCCACAAGAAAATAATAAAAGAAAATACAGTGCACCTATTAAATTCTTTATTAATTTGGTCTGATCAAAAAATCATTATTAATGTCTTAAATAACCAGGCCACCTCTATACATTCAACCCTCCAATACAAGCCATTTAAATGCCCCCCCCCCCCAAAAAAAAAAGCACCAGCTGAACCTTATTGTCTATGTAGATGTGGCTAGCTATATGTACTTCTGACTATAACAGTAACTTATGCTGAACTGATGCAAACAAGGTAAAGGGTCCAATGCAGTAAAGTTATATTACCAAACATACAAACATATACCCCCTCAAAAATCCCCAAATAAGGTAGGATGCCAATCATATTCCTTGCATAGTAGTAGTAGTAAAAAAACAAACATAAGTGAGCTACAAGAATGCAAGTAAATGTAACAGGATAACCTCCAATTCTCAATGTCCATGAAAAAATCATTCCAGTGGCGTCCCTCTCGTGTTTCTGTTTATTAAACTCAGCAGCAACAAAAAGTGTAGCTGCTGACTTTTAATAAACACAGATCACCTCAAACTTACAAGTGTTGCACCACGGTCTCCTCCATGGGCATCCAAAATCCAAAGATTCCTTATCAGCCTACCCCACTACCATGTCACATCTGTGGCTCCCATTCAGTGCACATGCATTCATTTCATTTTAACCCAGGCAAAATTTGTACCTTCCTGTCCAAGCTATACAGCATTTACTGTGAGACCAATTAAATTAATTATCTACAATGCATAGAACCTTAGGTATATTCACAGATACTGGCTAATTTTTATGTTGATGTATAATACCAATTTTTATCTCAGTTGATGCCATCACTATCTCTTATACCATGTACACACGATCAAAACATTTTGGATGTGAGATTGTTGGCGGAAAGTCCGACCGTGTGTATATTCCATCGGACATTTGTTGTTGGAATTTCCGCCAGCAAATATTGGCTAGCAGGTTCTAAATTTTTCCACCAACAAATAAATGTTGTCAGACTTTGTGATCGTGTGTAAAAAAGTCAGTCGGACAAAAGTCCACGCATGCTTGGAATCAAGTACGAGCCGGAAGCGATCGGTCTTGTAAAACTAGCATTCGCAATGAAGATATCACGTATGTCTTGTACGTCACTACATTCGTAATTGTTGGCCAAGATTTGTGTGCCCATGTGTATGCAAGACAAGTTGGAGCCAACATCTTTCGAACAAAAATATACGTTTTTTGTCAGAAAGTCCGATTATGTGTACGGGGCATTAGAGTTGTCACACATGGCCCAAAACTTCCAGACAGAAAATAATTTGAGCATCGTTTGTGGCAATCAAAAAGCTCATACAATCAGGAAGGAGCGCTTGATCTTTACACCCCAATCGCATCAGCTGTGAGGCCCTGGTGTGAGACCCAAGCTTTTGTTGGCTTAGCTTAGGTACGTTTGCTGTAAATTCTCCACTTCATAATGATGGATCTCTACACCTCAATCACATTAGCTGCAAGGCACCAGTGTGAGACTCAAGCCTTTGTTGGCTTAACTTAGGTACAACGTTTGCAGTAAATACTCCACATCACAATGATGGATCTCTACACCTCAATCACATCAGCTGTGAGGCACCAGTGTGAGACACCAGTGTGAGACCCAAGCTTTTGTTGGCTTAGCTTAGGTACAACGTTTGCAGTAAATACTCCATCAAGATGAGGTTCCAGATAAAAACAAGACATCTTTATTTTTAACATCAGGCTAAGCACACAGTAATGCTGGATAACTGACGCATTTCAGCTAGAGTGGGTTTAGTCATAGCTAATAACTATGATGTGGACTATTCAAATTCAAGCACTTCAGACAGAAAACAACCACTTCTGACTTCTTACTGTTAAACATAAATATTTTCCAACAAACTGGGCTTTTTGTGAAAAAAAAAATGTTCTCCATATGTTTTTGGACACCTCTACTGCTGAAATAACAGCAATATGCTTCTAGAGATTTTTTCGGTTTAAATCAGTTAGATTAGACTAACATACACGAGAAAAGGCAGTTAAGGGCAATCACAATGCAGGAAGCATAGTCTGTACACATAACAAGCAAATATGATTACTCTGTATGTGTACTGTACAACTAAATGCTGCCAACAGAAAAGTTATAAAAATTGTATTTATTAAATAATTTGATCACATTTATATACATTCAAAACATAAAAAAACTTCTTTCTATGCTTAGTTTAAGGATAACTGTTAGGCCGCGTACACACGGGCGGACTGTTCGCCCAACCTTGTCCGCTGAACAGTGTTTGGGCGGACAGTCCGCTCGTGTGTGGGCTTTCAGCGGACAGTTTCAGCGGACAGTTGGACGGACAAAGTCTTTCGGAAATTCCGAAAAACTGTCCGCTGAAACTGTGTTTGAGCGAACAGTCCGCCCGTGTGTGGGCTTGTCCGCTGTACTTTCGAAATGAGCGGACTGTTCCCGCTCGGAAAGTCCGCCCATTTCGAGCGCGTGTACAGGTAGGCGGGGCCCGCGAAGGAGACGTCGCGGGCTCCGCCGCCTGGAATGGGCTTAAAGGGGAACCCCAACGCCGAAAAAAATCGGCGTGGGGGTTCCCCCAAGTCCACACCAGACCCTTGTCCGAGCACGCTACCCGGCCGGCCAGGAAAGGGGGGCGAGCGAGCGCGCCCCCCCTCCTGAGCCGTACCAGGCCGCGTGCCCTCAACATGGGGGGTGCCTTGGGGAAGGGGGGGCCGCGCGGCCCCCCCACCCCAAAGCACCTTGTCCCCATGTTGATGAGGACAAGGGCCTCTTCCCGACAACCCTGGCCGTTGGTTGTCGGGGTCTGCGGGCGGGGGGCTTATCGGAATCCGGGAGCCCCCTTTAAGAAGGGGGCCCCCGGATACCGGCCCCCCACCCTATGTGAATGAGTATGGGGTACAATGTACCCCTACCCATTCACCTGTGAACGAAAGTACAATAAAAAACACAACACAGAGAAAAAATATTTTATTGCACAGCCGGGGGTCTTCCGTCTTCGGGGGTCTTCTCGCCGGACTCCTCCGCTATGTGTGTGTAGCTCTTTTGCTAGCGGAGGAGTCCGGCTTTCTTCCTCCCCGCCGCCGGCCTCTTCTCCCGACTTCGGGGGTCTTGTCCCCCTCTTCGGTTCTTCTGCCGGGCCACCGCGCCTTCTTGTAGCTCTTTTACAGGCGGTGGCCCGGTCTTCTGTCGCCGCTGTCGTCGCCGCCGCCGCCGCCTTCCGTTCTTGTTCTTCTTCTTGTTCTTCTTCTTCTCCTGGAGATGTTGACTCGACGAGCTCTCCGGCCGGAATGCCAGAGCCGCGCTGTGCGGTCACTTATATAGTGACAATGGGGCGGTGTCACATGGTATATGTCACATGGGTTGGTCACATGGTGACCCCGCCCCCTTACGATGTCATAGTCCCCATGTGACATCAACCCATGTGACCAACCCATGTGACATATACCATGTGACACCGCCCCATTGTCACTATATAAGTGGCAGCGGAGCGTGTCCCTGGCATTCCGGCCGGAGAGCTCGTCGAGTCAACATCTCCAGGAGAAGAAGAAGAACAAGAAGAAGAACAAGAACGGAAGGCGGCGGCGGCGGCGGCGACGACGGCGGCGACAGAAGACCGGGCCACCGCCTGTAAAAGAGCTACAAGAAGGCGCGGTGGCCCGGCAGAAGAACCGAAGAGGGGGACAAGACCCCCGAAGTCGGGAGAAGAGGCCGACGGCGGGGAGGAAGAAAGCCGGACTCCTCCGCTAGCAAAAGAGCTACACACACATAGCGGAGGAGTCCGGCGAGAAGACCCCCGAAGACGGAAGACCCCCGGCTGTGCAATAAAATATTTTTTCTCTGTGTTGTGTTTTTTATTGTACTTTCGTTCACAGGTGAATGGGTAGGGGTACATTGTACCCCATACTCATTCACATAGGGTGGGGGGCCGGTATCCGGGGGCCCCCTTCTTAAAGGGGGCTCCCGGATTCCGATAAGCCCCCCGCCCGCAGACCCCGACAACCAACGGCCAGGGTTGTCGGGAAGAGGCCCTTGTCCTCATCAACATGGGGACAAGGTGCTTTGGGGTGGGGGGGCCGCGCGGCCCCCCCTTCCCCAAGGCACCCCCCATGTTGAGGGCACGCGGCCTGGTACGGCTCAGGAGGGGGGGCACGCTCGCTCGCCCCCCTTTCCTGGCCGGCCGGGTAGCGTGCTCGGACAAGGGTCTGGTGTGGACTTTGGGGGAACCCCCACGCCGATTTTTTTCGGCGTTGGGGTTCCCCTTTAAGCCCATTCCAGGCGGCGGAGCCCGCGACGTCTCCTTCGCGGGCCCCGCCTACCTGTACACGCGCTCGAAATGGGCGGATTTGCCTCCGCCTTACGTGGGCGAGTCCGTTCATTTCAAAAGTTGAGCGAACTGTTTGCCCAACCTTGTTCGTCAAACAGTCCGCTCGTGTGTGGGCAAGTCCGCTCATGCAAATTTTGAGCGGACTGTTTGATGAAACTGTTTGCCGAACAAGGTTGGGCGAACAGTCCGCCCGTGTGTACGCGGCCTTATACTGGTAAAGTTTAGGTAGATGATATTTAAAAGATTAGGAATGCACTAAAATACACAAAAAGGACTTTTTTGAAAGTTCACTTTTTTCTTTTAAGCTGTTTTAGAGCGATCGCTCGCCTTGCTGAACAAAAGCCAGGAAGTCACTGAATTCATCCAGCAGTTCACATCTCAGCAGCCAGTTTCAAACTCAGAGATGATAAAGGGGGCTCGCTGCAGCTGCTCCAGAATTGAAGACCTTCTGGAACTGCTACAAGACAGGAGGCGGCAGCTAGATAAGAAGATGAGGCAGAAACGACAAAGTCTGGAGTACGGCTTGCAGGTCAGCCAGTGGCACCAACAGAAAGACAAGGTAATGGAGTGAAGCACACACACACAGCACCTGTTTCCCTAGGTCAGAGCCGTGAAGCCAGTGTCAGCTCTCGGCATGTTGTTTTGTGGGAAGAAAACTATTTACCCATCTGTGGCTCTGCGTACCTCCCTGCACAGTGGCACGTAAAAGACCTTAAAATGGTTGCCATCTGTTATCAGTATGTGAGTTTGGCCTTAATGGTATGAATTACTCACTATAGAAAGGATTTCCCGAACACATTTTTTAAATGTATCTGGTTTCTCAAAGAAAGTTTATATTTGTAAAACAAAGTTTTAGAATCTATTCTGCATTCGTGCTTACTAAAAAAACAACTCTTTTCAACAAGCAAAATCAGTTATTGAACTGTCTATGCTCTACATTTTATTAATTTATCTTTAATCCAAATATATAATCCACTGTAAACTGTAAACTGGCAGGCTATTCATATTGTTTCTTAGAGGGCCTGCGGCCTCTTATTACATGATTCTGTGATGTGCAGGCTCATCACAGAGGGAACACAATAGCGTTGATGCACAAATTTAGAGTCTTTTAGAAAACAATGGGGCCTCAAACTAAATTGTTTTAGCAAGTAGATATGCCTATTGCATCTGTATCCCCCCCAAGTCAGTTTTAATGAAAAGTGTTTATGTATAACTGGAATGTACCTTTCGAAGAAATATTTAATTTCTTAAGTTAAATGGGTTTTAAATTAAAGTGTAACTAAAGCCAAACTTAGTTTTTTAAATTTGTCGCTATAGTAATAAATGGTTAAAACCGCTACCCCCAACACACAACAGCAAGTAAAAGGAAATTTCTCCAAAGTAAGAAAAACAGATAGTAACCAGAGCAAGTGTCCCCAATAGAAGATATTTACTCTATTACCGGTCCAGTGATTCAAATTTTGGATTTACCCACACTTTCAGTCCTGGTGATTTTACTACTCTGGACACATAGGGGTTGATTTACTAAAGGCAAATAGACTGTTCATTTTCCAATGCATTTGCACTCTTCACGGAAATTATCCATAGAGCTTAGGGAATGATGTGAAACTCTCCTGACTTCCATCATCCAAATATGCACTGCCGACCCCTCTCTCCAGGCCACCCCCTATATGCAATTAATGGATTCATGCACAGCATAATTCTATCCATGGCTGACGCGGCCAACCTCTATTCATGTGTCCGGCCCCTTTCAGTGCACCAGGCGCATGATTTACAGCGGCCAGGGTTTTTTGTTGAAGCACCTGATCAAAGCCAGAGGGAGGAAACATAAGCCCCCGTCACGGCTGCCCTGAAGACCTGTGGAGAGCAGGAGGGTTAAGTGCTACTGACTGACCGACCAAAGGAGGGGTTGGGGGTGGCATACTGTTTGCTGCCCCCCCAAAAAGAAATATCCACTGCCCGCCACTGCAATCACGTGCAAGCAAAAATACTGTTTTTTCTTTGCACATAATTGGGTATTCTTTGCAAAGTGAAACTTCACCACATTCATTAAGCTCTGGGGTAAACTCCTTTGCAGAGTAGAACCTTCACTTGCAAAGTGAACAGTGTTTTTGTCTTTAGTAAATCACAATAAAGAGGGTGAATATCCTCAGTGGGAATACAGATGGCAATAAAATCTGACAAAGTTGCTAGCTCTTCCCTACTCTATTCAAAACGTGAATAAAATATTTTGGCCTTAGATACACTCTAAAGCTCAACTCTGGGCTTGAGTACATACTCCCACCCCCCTCCCCATCCTTTTTCCTTTTACTGAATTTATTAAAGTGGTATCAAACCCAAAAGCAAAACTTAATATGTTGCTGCAATTTGTAACCAGCCAGTGTAAAAAGCCATCACAGTCTTCAAAGATTGGCTTCCATGCTGCATCTTACTCAGTGAACTACCAATGTAAATGTCCATCAAGTCACCCCTAGCTCTGTTCCTCTACTATCTCTCATTCTGGGACCTACAAATGTGAAATTCGGTCACAGTCTCTTATAGATCAGTTTCCTTGCTACTATTTACCCTATGGCCTATAAGGCCACTACACAGACCACTGAAGAAAGAAATACTTAAGCCTCCTACACACGGTACGATTGTTGGCAGGGGATTGTCTGTTGACAGACTGTTGTCCTAAAATCTTACCATTAGTACTCTCCTTTTGACAATTGTTGTCCAACTTTCTGCCAAATGTTGGATGACAGGCTAGTAAATTTTCAACAGACAACGGTTTGACGTCAGATCTTCGTATGGTCAGTACACAAAAGTCGAAAGTACAAACAAGTATTCTCGGAATTAATGCTCACCAAACACGAAATTAGCAGAAGGGGCCCAAAGGGTGGCACTCAAGAGCTGAAATTCCTCGTAGTACCTCACTACGTTCGTGTTTATAGCGTGACAATTGTGTACCATTAGTATGCAAGACAAGATCCTGGCACACTCCCTTTTGACAAAAATCAGACGTTCGGTTGGCCAGCAATCGTACCATGTGTATGAGGCTTAAGTGGCATAATTCTCCCAGAGCAAACCTAAAATGTACCTGACTACATATCAAGAGCTGATTTGTAATGATAAAAGGTTACATTTAAAAAACAATATCTATATATATAGTGACATGTCAGAAATGAATTTGTGCAGGCTTGTAAAGTTACTGGTATGTCTGCTTTAAGATGAGCCGTACGAAATAAGCACAGCAGGTAACAGACATAAGAACCATTTTGGAGACTTTGCGAAATGCCATTTTTAAAAGAATGAACAGCTGCTACGCCATCCAACAGCTTGAAGGAAGTGCCTACAGGGCATGCTGTGTGCATATTTAGCTGCCAAAGCAGAGACTAGATAAACTTCTCCTATGGTTTTCATTCAGGGTTTATAACAGGCATAAAATGCCAAAAGAAGTAGAAAATATAGAGATCATATTAAGTAATCATGTTACAACCAGAGTTAGTGCTTGAACTCATTAACAATTTGTTATCTCGTAAAATGTTATTACTTCAATACTATTGGAAATTATCATCTTATGTCTTCTCTGTGAATTAATATAATTAATATTACTGATATAATAGTTTTTTTTTTTTCCTATGTAGTTAGACTTCCACAGTCTGAGTATAAAAATTCAGAGAGATGTAATAGAGGCTAGAAAAAAATGACAAAAGATGATTCAAGCCATTGTTTCATTTTATAGAACTATGTTAATTACTTTTACTAGTGACCTGTGGCAAATGTAGATTTATTTACGGCTTCTTAACCATGTAAAGGGAAACTACAATGATTTTGGATCCATTTTATTTTAATTATTTTGCTATATGTGCATATGTCTATTATATAATTTTTTTTATATATGTAGACAAATGTAATTTTATAAATAAACCATTAATATATGAAAAAGGATATATAGAGCACTGTGGGTTATCCAAATAGACAGACAAAAAACATTATAATTGTTTCATTTATTTAGTCCTTATCAGAATAAATTAATGACATACTGTACATTCCTCTTAAAATAGTGACAGATCCTTTAGAAATGTAGGGAGATAGAGCTTTTGGGCCAAAAAGACATGTACAATTAATTCGTTTTCAGGCAGTATAGTGATTTTTCACATTAAGTTAACTCCTCCCTTTACGTTTTAGACCAAAATAATATTGTCAGGAGGAATAGCCATCTTCTGACAGGTACTGTATGTCTTCTTTAGTTGAGGCTTTGAAGTTTTCCATCCATTGTTTCATCAAAGTATAACCCCCCCCAAAAAACAAAAACAAACAAACTGCTGACTGTTCTTTTGAAAACTGGAGTACTAACAAAAAATGAAGAAATGTCTGCTTTTTTGAAACTAGTTGCTTGGAATTGGTTGTTCAAAATAAGTGACCTAGAAGCTGTTGCTGCTCGAAGTAGCATGTATAACTAAAAATATCATAGCTCATAAATTTAATTTGAAGGGATTATCTGGGTAAAAACAAAATACAGATACAAAAATACAATACAGCTCTGCAGTGGCAGTGGCAGAACACTGCTTGTATTTTCATTGCAGCAGAGCAACTGAGTTGTCAACTCAAACAGGTCAGAAGCACCCTGGATAAAAGTATAAATCTCTTTAGAGTGATGCTTTAAATATTTTCTTTTTAATTTTATATATAGCATTTTTCATTTACAAGTATGGTGGACATATGACATTGTTGCCATTGAGTATTATGTTTTTTTTAAATGATAGCATAGCAGAAGCTGTTTACCTACAAACCCTTGGTCTCTGATTTAAATCATGTATGTCACCCATCTAAACTGAGCTGGCAGGGAGAGGGGTGAGGCACATATGAGATCAGGGGTTGTTGCTTGGAGCAACAGGTATCACATTTAGTGAGCAGCTAAAGTGAAACTCTGGACAAATAACATTATAATGTACAACCAAACAAGTGATACACCTAATTCCAAGTTCAGCAACCAAACCTGTGTCACCTCTCAACCTGCTCATTAGACAATAAGTCAGCAACATCACCCTGTCCAAAGAGAAGAAAAATAGTCCTGGAAAAAAGAATAATTATCTTGACTTGTATCACAATAATGGCTGGCCAAAATGACAAATCCTTAGGCGTGTAAAACAGTAAACATACTGTGGGAAATGTATCAAAACTGTAGCAGACAAAATCTGTGCATGACAACTAATCAGCTTCTATCTTCCACTTGTTTCATTAATCATTTCGGCCCCGGAAGGATTTGCCCCCTTAATGACCAGGCCATTGTTTGCAATATGGCGCTTTGTCGCTTTAATTGACAATTGCACGGTCATGCAACGCTGTACCCAAACAAAATTGATGTTCTTTTATTCCCCACAAATAGAGCTTTCTTTTGGTGGTATTTGATTACCTCCATTTTTTATTTTTTGCGCTAAAACAAAAAAAGAGTGACAATTTGGAAAAAAAATAACAATATTTTTTTACGGGGTGGCACAGTGGTGTAGTGGTTAGCACTCTCACCTGGCAGTACAAAGGGTTGCTGGTTCAAATACCAACCACAACACTACCTGCCTGGGGTTTGCATGTTCTCCCCGTGCTTGCGTGGGTTTCCTCCAGGTACTCCGGTTTCCTCCCACACTCCAAAGACATGCAAGTAGGTCAATTGGCTTCTGTCCAAAATTGGCCCTAATATATGAATGGGGACCTTGGATTGTGGGCTCCTTGAGGGTAGGGATCAATGTGAGCAATGTACAGGAATAGGGAGAATTGTAGACACTCACTCAGGTTGAACTGGATGGACTGGTGTCTTTATTCAACCTTACTAACTATGTAACTATGTAACTATTTTGCTATAATAATTATTCCCAATTTTAATCAAAAAAATATTGAATATTTTTGGTAAAAAAAATCACAATAAACGTATATTGATTGGTTTGCACAAAAGTTATAGCGTCTACAAAATAGGGATAGATTTATGGCATTTTAATTTTTTATTTTTTTTACTAGTAATGGTGGCGATCTGCGATTTTTAGCAGGACTGCGACATTGCGGCAGACAGATCGGACACTTTTGACACTTTTTTGGGACCATTGGCATTTATACAGCGATCAGTGCTATAAAAAATGCACTGGTTACTGTGTAAATGTCGCTGGCAGGGAAGGGGTTAACACCAGGGGGCGATCAAGGGGTTAAATGTGTTCCCTCATGTGTGCTTCTAACTGTTGGGGCAGTGTACTGACTGGAGGAGGATACATATCGCTGTTCCTACTTACTAGGAAAAACAGATATGTCTCTCCTTTCCTGTCAGAATGGGGATTTGTGTGTTTACATACGCACAAATATCCGTTCTGGCTCTCGTGCCCACGAGGCGCGTGCCTGCTATGGCTCTTAAAGGAAAACTATAAGCTAATTGTTTGCCATACACAGTTGCTCCAGTTTTAGTAAATTCCCCTCATAGTTTTTAAAGAAATTTCCAGGTATAAATAATTGTACATTGTTAAATTGGTCCACAGTACACTGGTTACATCATCACCCCACTTTTTTATCTCATCCAATCAGAGAACACTTTGCATTAATTTAGCATTTTCTGAATGGCGTTGCTGCCAAGCTGCTGACCTGTGTTCACAATGTAGCAGGGCAGCCACTTGGCAAAGCACCCAGAAGCAAGTGCAGATCACTGGTGGTGTCTACTTCAGTAATTTCCACCTTCCAGGGGTATCAACCAAGTATGGTATTTACATAGGTACACTGGTCCGAACTGGACCAATGTAACTATGTATAAAATATCCATGCCTGGAATTCATCTTTAAGCTGCATGTTTAGCTGTTTGCTTTGAGTCCACTTTTGGACTGATCAAGCATGCTTCTCATGCTTGACTAATCCAAAAGTGGACTCAAAGCAAACAGCTAAACATACAGCTTAAAGATGAACTCCACGCATGGATATTTTATACCTATTTGCATTGGTCCAGTTTGAACCAGTGACCTATGTAAATACCATACTTGGCCGAGCCTAGAGCTCTCTCTGCTTCCCTTTGCACCCCCTTGAGAGGGACCTACAATAACTTGAAAGGACAAAACTAATTGGACTTTTGGACTTATTTTGCTCTTTCCAAATTGAAGGAAGGTTTTTATGAAGATTGTACAGTAGATGTAATAAACCTGTACTTGTTAGCCATACAGTATTATTGAAAAAAATTATATATAATGGTAAGTCACTACAAATTGATTGCAGACCTGGAACTGTTGGTGTTGATGCTGTTTCCTTCATTTATATTATATCCTCAGGCTGCAATTGACCCTCTTAGAACAGCAATCAAAACAGCCCAGGGTGTGCTTAACCTAAGGGCATTCATATTCATGTTTATAAATGTTATAGAATTCTATAGGAAGCTAGCTATTTATTCATAAACTGATGGAATTTTTATTTTTCTGTAGGTTATGTGTTGGTTAAGAAAACATATGGATTTATATTTGACAAACCTCCAGCTTGGGGCATCTCTGACAGAGAATGAGGAATTGCTTCACAAACACAAACAACTTGTCCGTAATGCCACGGTGAGAGAACAATGAACTTTTTTCTTTTATATACACACAGAGTCATATCTAGCATACACTAGTTAATTACCTGGGGGTGGTTACATGGTTCTAAAATGACATCTAATGTGTTTGTTAATATATCAAATACTTTGTGTGAGGATTGGATTCACACAGGAACATGGGGAATCTCTTGGTGTTGTGGAATCACTTGACCATTTAAAACCTAACTCCAGGTTTTCATTTAATAAATAGTTTGCTTGGACCAAGTTGACCCAAAACGTATTTCCATTACTAACACGTGTGCCCTCTGTAAGCACTGTATGAACCAGTGATTCTCAACCAGGGTTCCTCCAGAGGTTCCAGGGGCTTCCTTCAGCATTCTGCAATTTCTGACTCTCAGATAAGTTCCCACTGACACCATTGATCTTTTTATCTATCTGTAAGGAGGTAAATCTTCCCAATGACCACAAGTGTTGGACCATTCTTCTCACTGACCATCACACTAATGTATCATGAGTTGTATATTTCAAATTTTTAGCAGGGGTTCCTCGAGACTGAAGAACTATTTCAAGGGTTCCTCTGTATTGAAAAGGTTGAGAAAGGCTGGTATAAACTGTAAGTAGAATCAGCTGCATACAGTACACAGTGCTGTGTTCTGGTAGCAGTACAGCAGTTGTTTGTTGCTGTTTTGCCTTACTACGTTTGAAAGTACAGATTTTAGCCCAATAAACTCCCTTAAGAAGGTTTTACACTATTGGAACTCTTTTTGTTTTATTTGAGTCATGGCTGGAATGTCACCAGATAACCAGAGTCCAAGTCTGTTGGAATTTTATGTGGAGTATGCACCATCACCGCTGCTTCCCCTTGGACCTTGCCAAAGGTGGATGCACTAAGGCTGACTTGACCTTAGTCCTAATTAGAGGGTCCTGGTGTTTCGGTAAGAGTACATCTTAACCTGTGTGTCGGTGGCTCTATTAAGGTGGAAGATTTACCTTTCCAATTTCCTTTTCTTGCACTACCTGAGGAGTTTCTATTTTCCATAGCTATTGTGATCTTAGCCTTTGTGCATTTGGACTTTATTGACCCCTCTCTTTTGTCACTTTTTTGTACTTTATTCTTTTTCAACTCAATTTTATACTCATTCGTTAAGATCAAAATTCAGAAATTCTAAAATTTGGAAATTCAAAGATTCGTAATTCAATAATTCGAAAATCCGAAGATTTGAACATTCGGAAATTCAAAAATCCAAAAATAAGCAAGAACAAAAATTTGAAAATTCAAAAACTAACTAACTAACTCATAATAACTATCTATTAATTTATAGGTATTGGAATTTCCTTTCAAATTTGGCTGTTAGTGAATGTAACAAATATGAATTTATCCAAAGTTACGAATTATCTGAAATAACAAATGCCACATCTAAATGAATGGAATGTAACAAATTAATAATAATAAATAATAATAAGAAGAAAAAGTTTTTTATTATTATTATTTATTATTATTAATTTGTTACATTCCATTCGTTTAGGTGCAGCATTCATTATTTTGGATAATTCGTAACTTCGAACAAATTCATATTTGTTACATTCACTAACAGCCAAATTTGAAAGGAAATTCCAATACCTATAATTTAATAGTTAGTAATAGTTATTATAATTAGTTAGTTATTATTTCAGATTTTAAAATTTTTGAGTTTTTACATTTTCGGATATTCATTCTTATTTTAAGATTTTCGTTATTTTGAATTTTCGCAATTTAAAAGTTTCAGACTTGATTTTTCGAGTTTCGAATTTCAGAATTTTCCAATTTTCGTTTCAGGAAAAATTTGTTAAACGTGTTTTCGTTAATTCTAATATTTCCAAATTAACAAATTTATAGATTTTTTATGAAAAACTAATTCAGAACAAAACTAATTGCACATGTCTACCTATCAGCATGTCTTTGGAGTGTTAGAGGAAACCAGAGTACCGAGAGGAAATCCATGCAGTTGAAATCCGCTGATCCCCCCCATACCTGTACCTATAATCACCTACTGCAGGATAATATGAGCACTGGACTTGTCACAAGCACTCATCAACCGTGCCAACTATGACCCCTCAACAGTCAGCACTCATCAACAGTGCCAACAGCGCCCCTCCTCTAATCAGATTAGCTGTACTTTAACGTCTATAAATAAAAAGAGATCTATAAATGGAGGATGAGTGAATGAATGAAAGGTCCCCCTCCTCCATACATAGAGTATTTTTTTATTACAGGAAGTGATAGTAAGGCTTCTATGCAAGGAGGAGGAGAGAAGAAATGACGAGCACAGTAGGCACTCTTGACGAGTGCTTGTGAGGGATTGATACATTTAGGAGATTGAGATTGATTCACACACACATTACACATTATGAGCCTAATAGAATATGTGACATAAATATGCCAAATAAATTATTAGTTTAGTAGATCAGAAAGCAGTTTAACTGTAAGCCATTACATGAAATCATTATATTGCATCCAAATAACATTTCAGTTAAAGCCAACCATTCAGTCTTACCAGACAAAGGATCTTTACAGCGTACGGTATATTCATACTATTTCTCTCTGTAGCAACTGGTAGATGTCATCATCTCTTCTTCCTAAGTAAACACACAAGAACAATCTCTGAGCAGCCAATTGTAATAAATAAAAAAACGATAGGGTCTTAGGTCGAGATCGAAGCTGACTATGAATTGGAAGGTCATTTAAAGTGATTCTAAAGGCAGAAGTTTTTTTACCTTAATATATTCTATGTATTGATGTAAAAAATCTTCTATGTGCAGCTCCCTCCCACCCCCAGCCCCATCTTATACTTGACTGAGACCCATCTCAATCCAGCGATGTGCACGAGAGTAGCGGGTCTCCTGGGTTTCTGTCTCTTCATTGGCTCACACAGCAGCACTGCTGTCAATCACAGCCAGTGAGCAAATTAGGAGAGAGCAGGGAAAAGGGGGGGGGGGGGTGCCAAGCGGCACTCTGTGTATAAAAGTATTCTGCCCATTCACAGGAGCACAGCTCAGGAGCAAGCCTGCTCGAGTACCCCCACCGCAAGCAGCTTGCTACTGGGGGCACTTGGAAGAGGGGAGGAGCCAAATGCATTGGCGAGGGACCCAAAAAGATGGGAATCTGCACTGTGCAAAACCAATGCACAGAACAGGTAAATAGAACATGTTTGTTATATTAAAAAAAATATTAAATTTAGTACCACTTTAAAGAAGAACTAAAGGCAAGACATTTTTACATTCTGGATAGAGTAATGGAGGATTACAAACCCTGTCAGTTGTTTTTTTTTTTTTTTTGCCATATGTGTCCCATTGGGGAATTATCCATTCACATCTTGTCTCATAGACAAAACATGAAAATGAAAGTGAAGAGTGAAGGAATCTCTGGCTGTCACCAGGGTCACCAGAACTAGTGTCCACATTGGAAAACGTCCCCTCTATTACTCTTCTGAGGACAACACAAAATTATTATTATTTTTTTCACTTTCAGTGATAGCGTTAAATGTGACAAATAGAGAGATTAAATCTCCCTAACAGGGGCACAGGCAGCAATACACACCTTACCTGTGTTCTAATTCCTCTTTTCTCTATTCAAAACTAAAATTTAACAAAAAAGCTTGGTTTTCTGTTAAAAAAAAAAGTTTTGTTATTTTTCACGGTTTAACCACTTCCCGACCAGCGCACGACGATGTACGTCGACAGCATGGCACGGGCAGGCATATTGGCGTTCATGTACGTCCAATATTCGTTGCCGCCGTGGCATCGGGAGCGCGCCGCCGGCGGCGCGCTCCCGCGCTGGTCGGGACCTCCGTGAGTCCGGTCGCGGGACCCGCGGACTCGATCGCCGCGGGCATCCCCGCGATCGTCTCACGGAGCGGCGGAATGGAGGAAATGCTGTATAAACAACATTTTCTCATTCTGCCTAGCAAATAGTGACGCTGATCTCTGCTCCATGTGATTGGAGCAGAGATCAGTGTACACTAAATGAAAGCCCAACCCCCCCACAGTTAGTAACACACCCCTAGGAACACTTAACCCCTACACTGCCACCCACAGGTTAACCCTTTCACTGCCAGTGTCATTTACACAGAAATCACTGCATTTATATAGCAGTGATTACTGTATAAATGACAATGGTCCCAAAAATGTGTCAAAAATGTCCGATGGGTCCCCGACAATGTCGCAGTCACAATAAAAATCGCAGATCGCCGCCATTACTAGTAAAAAAAAAAAAAAAAAAAATTATTAATAAAAATGCTATAAAACTATCCCTATTTTGTAAACGCTATAACTTTTGTGCAAACCAATCAATAATCGCTTATTGCGATTTTTTTTACCAAAAATATGTAGAAGAATACGTATCGGCCTAAATTGAGGGAAAAAAATGTTTTTTTATATATTTTTGGGGGATATTTATTATAACAAAAAGTAAAAAATAATGCGTTTTTTTCAAAATTGTCGCTCTATTTTTGTTTATAGCGCAAAAAATAAAAACCGCAGGGGTGATCAAATACCACCAAAAGAAAGCTCTATTTGTGGGAAAAAAAGGACGTCAATTTTGTTTGGGAGCCACGTCGCACGACCGCGCAATTGTCAGTTAAAGCGACGCAGTGCCGAATCGCAAAAAGTGGTCTGGTCTTTGACCAGCAAATTGGTCCGGTCTGAAAGTGGTTAAAGGAGTTGTGAACCCTCGTGCTTTTTCACCTTAATGCATCCTATGCATTAAATCGGTGTTCCACCCATATAAAAGTCAGCAGCTACAAAAAGTGTAGCTGCTGACTTTTATTAATCGGACACTCACCTGTCCCAAGGTCCAGCAATGCAGGCGAGGGAAGCCCCGCTCCTCTCCCCATCCTCTCTGTGGCGCCGGCATTTTCACTGTGGGTGCTATGGTTTTACAGCCAGGCACGCACTGCGCATTCGCAAGTGGTGCTGTGCACTGTGACTGACCAGGCAATCATCTGGGACCTGTGACATGTCCCAGATGATTGCCGAGAGGGAGGGGGAAGAGGTGAACTTCCTACTGGTGTGGCTGTGTCCCGGGAGGAAGTGGGAGCTGGATCCCTCTAAAAAGAGGGCATCTGCCCCCCCCCAAAAAAAATTAAATGCCAAATGTGGCATGTCAGGGGTTCATCTTCACTCAAAAATGGAACTTCCGCTTTAAGGTGAAAACATACCTGCCAGTGACCGGCCCCCCCAGCCCCCCCCCCCCGTTTTCTTACCTGAGCCCTGTATTTCTGTCGCCGAAGACGCACTTTCACTCTCTCCACGTGGTCCCGGCTTTTGATTAGATAGATAGCAGCGCAGCCATTGGCTTCCACTGCTGTCAATCAAATCCAATGATGCGAGCGCCGGGGGTGGGGCTGAGTCCGGCAATCGTGTCTATGGACGCAAATGCTGGATTTGGGAGCGTGCCCGCAAGGCAACCCCCCGGGAGAGAGCTTCTCCTAGGGGGTTATCTGGTGTGGGGAGGAAATGCGAGAGCCGCTGGGGGACCCCAGAAGACGAGGTTCGGGGTCACTGACACAGTGGAGGTAAGTATCCTATGTTTGTTATTTAACAAAAAAAAAAAAAAACTAACCCTTACAATCACTTTACGGTAAAGTGATTGTAAGGTCTTGTTTTTTTTCAATAAAAATAACAAATGTGATATACCGACCTGCTCTGCTCTGTGCAGTGGTTTTGCTCAGAGCAGCCTTGATCCTTCCCCTCTTGGCCCCTCCCTCCTGTTGAGTGCCCCACACAGCAAGCAGCTTGCTTTGGGGATGCCGAGTCCAGTCACAGCTCCCTTTGTCCATTCAGACACGAAACTGTGGCCCAGTCCAACCCTCTCTCTCCTGATTGACTGACTGACTTTGATTGACAGCAGTGGGAGCCAATGGTGCCGCTGTTGTATCTCAGCCAATCAGGCGGGAGAGTCTCAGATGGCTGAGATACTTGTGGGCATTGCTGGACAGAGATAGGGCCCATGTATTAGGGAGGCCAAGGGGGGCTACTGCACACAAGAACCTTTTTATTTTAATGTAAATAGCCGTAAAACTTGGCAGCAGTACTAATCCTTCTCTACTCTATCCAATACTTAAAAACAAAAATAGTTTTGCCTATACATACACTTTAGGGTTGAAAACTTTCATTAGTTTGATTGACTATTAGTGTTTTTGATAGTTAAAACTAATTTTAACTCAAATTTTAACTTAGAGGAAAATATTAACCCATAGAACAGCAGAGTCTGTATAGCGGCATATAATATATAGTCACATTACTAAAAAAGTTATTATAATATGTGATGGATCCCCACTAAAAAAAACATGTAACAAACGAAATGTATATTTCATGCTATGCCATCCATGCATGTGGCGAAACCAAGTAAATGTCGGTAGTGGATTTTCTTTACTGCCTTAATATAGTATTGGACTTAAATATTTATATCCAGTTTTAAAAGTAACACATTTGGATTAACATAATATTACCTTATCATTTTAAGCTTCGGTATTCCCACATGACACATTTAGCAGTAAAAAAAAATCTAAATATGACATCAATGAAACTGAGAATGTAGTAGCATTGCAAGGGAAGATTGCTAAGGGCAAAATATATTTGATTGATGCCTGCTTGTTTTTTTCTCACCCAGGCCAAAATGATGTGCCTGTACTGCCATCTACTGGCTACATTACACAGAAACAGGCTAAAAGTTTGCTTTTCCTCAAATGTACCGTACATTGCAGGTGTCCCAGCTTTCTGAGATGCGAGAGGAGATCACTAGCTCAAAGTATGTGGGCAAAGGACACATTCTGCCCAAAATTTCAAATACTGTAAAACCTTGGATTACAAGCATAATTTGTTCCAGAAACATGCTTGTAATCCAAAGCACTCTTATATCAAAGCAAATTTCCCTATAAGAAATAATGAAAACTCAGATTATTCATTCCACAACCATTTATTCATAGGTCCTTCAGTTTATAGTCCTTATAAAAAGATTATAGCGACCATGCGACCAGGTTGTGTAACCATAAAATGTCCATCCACAAATGGAAGTCTCCATATGGAGATTAGAAGCAAAATCCATCAGGAGCTAGAGAGTATAAAAGAGAAGAGAGGCGCCTCTAAGTGTAGCAATGTGTTGAACCTTCATTAAATGTAACCATATTGCTACACTTAGAGGTGACTCTCTTCTCTTTTATACTCAATTGTGACATGACGCTATTGTATATCAAGACATTGCTTGTATATCAAGTCAAAATGTATTGAAAATTTTTGCTTGTCTTGCAAAATGCTCTCAAACCAAGTTAATCTCAAACCAAGGTTTTACTGTACAATAATTTGTTGGTCAGATGAAAGGTTTAAGGCCTATTCACACTTGACTGTTTTGATTTGGCAAAACGATTGCATTTTACACTGGAATACTTCATCAAATGATATAAGTTGAAATTCTTACTATAATGTTCAATACTAAAGTGCAATAAACCTTTGCCACTGCAAGGAAGGGGTACTAAATTTACAGGAGTTAGGTTTTAACCGATAGCCGACCAGCCTTCACTGTTTTCCTGCGGCAGCATGGCTTGGCTGCGCAAATTGCCATTATGCTACGTCGGTAGCATAAACGGCCACTAGGGGCGCTTGCTCCATGTTTCCCTCCTCACATTTTGGATAGGATCGCTGCTTTACACATGGGCTACCTTTACTTGCACAGACAACTGATCTGTAGTAAACTCTCCTCACCGTCACTGTTGCATATAGGAGGGACATGCAAAGCCAATGTCCTTTCCAGCCGCCCAACGTGTCTCCACTACCCAATTTCCAATAACAGAATGGGGCCGTGCACTTAGGATGGACTCCATGTGTGCATTTCCTTAACTCTTCCTCTTCCATAACTGTGTTTACAGCTCCTCCACCGCTGCTCCCCATTGAAATCAATGGGGCAGCGATGTAATACCGCTGGCAAAACGCTGCTATTGCACCGTATTGCCAGCGGTTTTAACCCTTTCTCGGCCGCTAGCGGGGGTAAAAGCGCCCCACTAGCGGCCAAAATGCGCCACAAATACGACGGTAAAACGCTGCTAAAAATTGGGGTCTAAGTAATGTCAGACTAGGCAAAGACAAAACCTTCACTTAAATTTCTTGGCATGACAAAGAAATACAAAGGCAACAGTCTCCCAAAATAAATCCTTAACTCAGGTTTGTGGCTGCTCCATCGTACCTGCACAGGATAGAGTCCATGACTGGTTGAGTCCATGATGGTAATGTCCAGGATTGGTATTTTCAGGGGAGGCTGCAGGCCCCAGCAATCCCCCTTTGCTGTAAAAGGCTCATGAAGTCAGATGTTCACTAGAAAGCATTCTGGATTGGCATATTTAGGCAGGCTAGCAGAACAGACTATGGCAACTGTACCGTGGAGAAAAGCAATGAACAACCAACCGCAGTGACCATGCTCTCTTGAGGCCAGAGCCCTGTCTCTTTTATAATACACAGAACCAGTGGGTTGGACTCGAAAAATCCTGCCAAGAAAGAACCAGGGGAAGCAATTAACACTATTCCTCTCATCTGGGGCAGCATGAAACTCTACCTGCTTACACAGAGGAAGTGACATATTATTATTCATAAGTTATACAAGGAATAAGGATTTAAGCGGATTTAATTTTTTTTTTTTTTTAAAGTTTAGCAGCGTTAAAGAACTCCATAAAGTAATTACGGTTCCGTTAAGGTCCATCACACAAAATTAATATATCAATCATTTAAGAAATTGGTTCAAAGCATTGCCACCTTCCCTGTCATGATGTTTCAAACTTCTGCTCCATTACACTTTTGCGGAAAAAAAAGAGCAAACAACCCCTTTTGAAATGGTCATGGAAGAGGACTAGGCGCAGAGATCTCACCACTGAAGTGCTGAAATGAATAAGAATCTGATAAGTGATTCCACCCTTACACGATCTACTCAGAATAGAAATATTGGTGCTTTCTATGGACTTCTCAAATGAATGCGGTTGTAGTATTTCTCTGCTTTTATACTCATCTTAGCCTTAAAGTGGATGTAAACCAGATTTATGAAATTTGAGCACATATATCTGTAGTGTTTTGTTATGTCTCTTCAAAGCATTATGTCCCGTAGCTTTGTCCTGCTCCGCTCTGCTGTTATCAGCCTGATAACTTTTGACAATCTCTCCAAGATGGGAGCCTGAACAGACTGCTAAACTATTCACAGGCATCCTCAGCATGTGTGGAGAGGGGATGTGTGCCTTTCATCCAATCAGCTCTTACAGTGTATAGCAATAATCCACTCCTACAGATGAATAAAGAAGTGAAAAATCTAACAGGACATGCACTTTCTAAACAGGATATAAAGCTGAATACAGCAGATATACATGTTTGTACTCAGAGTCACTCTGTGGATAGTGAGGAAAGGAACAAAGAGCAACAAGGAAACAAAGACCTGAAGTGTGCCAGGGTCACGTGGTCAGTATGCCTAAAAGGGGGCATACCCAAGTATGAAATGTAATGAATGAAATTAAAAGAAAAAGGGAATGGGTGGGTGGGACACGAGACCCGACGTCCGCGAGGAGGAGGCAGAGGAGGGCAGGCTTTATGCAGCCTGACTCCTCCTACAAATACAGGCTTGACCTGCGGTCAGCCTTACACTTGTACTCAGAGTCACTCTGTGGATAGTGAGAAAAGGAACAAAGAGCAACAAGGAAACAAAGACCTGAAGTGTGCCAGGGTCACGTGGTCAGTATGCCTAAAAGGGGGAAAAAAATAACACAGTAGGAAGAAAGCTCAACAACCAGATGACACAGCGAATAATGTCTAACCTGGAGTGGCGGCAAATGAATTATGTATTTGCCGCAGAGAAGGAAACGCTAGGAAAGGCAGTAGCCACTCCCCTGGCTTCAGGAACCACAAAGCCAGGTATAGCACCCCCTTGAGCCCCAACCCGGTGACCAACGCAAAAGAAAACCTGAGAGTACGTGAACGTCATAAAATAAAACCCACAATGGAAAGTCAGCTGAGCACAGCAGGGAGTCCACACTGCTGGAACCCTGGATGGCTTCAAACGAAAAGTGCAGAAAATAAACAACCTGACAGATCATTCAGCATGAAATGCTGAGACTTAACTCGATACGCCCAGAAAGTGCTGAGGGCTGATACAAGCTGGAGGAGGCAAAAAAGGAAACTAAAACAAAACAAAACAGAAAAGCAAAAAGGAACTAGTTGTATCACCATCAGGACTGGAAACCTAACCTGGAAACATGCCAAGCAGTGTCATGGGCCTTCCTGGAATTTAAAACAAAACCCAATGATCAAGGCTGCAGTGCCAACCAAATGGAAAACCAATCTACCACAACTGGAACTGAAAAGAAAGTGCGTCATTGGAACCTGCTGATACTGGCCCGGGCCCCGTGATCCACGAAAGCCCCTGAGCCAGTAGAAGCTGCGGATCAGCGAAAGACTGACTAACGAAACGTTCTATACTCCAGGGCAACTTCCGGCTGGACGCAGCTAGGAAATTTAAAAATAGTGAGGAATGACACTCAACTGATCAGGAACACAAACTAGCGAGAGAATCGTGATCAGACAAAGAATACCTGCGACAAGAACGGTACCTGCGATAAGGAAACGTGACTGAACGAAAACATGAGTAGCGTGATCTGATCACCGTGAGCGGCATAAGAACCGAGGCTGCTAGAAAACACGACCTGCCTAGGAAATGCAGGTTGCACGAGAAACGCAAATTTATGAAAACACAAGAGAAAACCCTGGGGGGTACACAAGAGAAAACCCTGGGGGGTACACAAGAGAAAACCCTGAGGGGTACATAGGAGAAAAGAAAAGCCTAAGACACGAAACGTGCGGCATATAGGAATATCTAAGAAACACGAGAAAAGGCAAGAAAACACGAGAAACAAAAGAAACATGGGAAACGCGAGAAGATGCATGAGACACGTAAATAGCATCAGACACGTACAATACATCCGACACTTAACAAGCATGAGGAACGTAACATGCCTGAGAATCATGAAATTACACAAGGCCAATGACATGAAAGGCATAAGACATGAAACGTGCGGCACATGGGAAATACGGAAGGAAACACAGGACAACACGTAAGGAAACCCGTGAATACGTCAGAACCATGGAAATACGTCAGAAAATGCTAGAAAAACATGGGGAAACGTCAGAAACAAGGGAAACGCAAGAAGTTGCGTGAAACACGTAAATAACAACAGCCACGAACATTACATCTGATACGTAAATTGCATGAGAAACGTAAAAAAGCCTGATAACCATAAATTCATGAGAACCATAAAAGCATAAGAACTGTAAGTCGTTTAAAAACTGTCAACTGCCAGCAAAACGCATGAGAACGCAATTTGTATGAGAAACCGTAAAATTGCATGGAAAACCATCAAATGTATGAGAAACACCAACTTCATAAGCAAATCACATGAGAGACCTAAATCGCATGAAAAAACAAAATTGCGTAAGAACCGTAACTTCATGAAAAAACACCAACTGCATCGAAAACCGTGAATTGCATAAACTGTGAATTGCATGAGAAATGGCAATTGCATGTGAAACCGTAAAACGAGTGAGAACCGTGCGTGAAAAGAAAGCATGAGAACGTCAAATCGAATGAGAACATAATTGCATGAGAACGTAAAACGAATCGAGAACATAATTGCATGAGAACGTAAAACGAAACGAGAACATAATTGCATGAGAACGTAAAATGAAACGAGAACATAATTGCATGAGAACGTAAAATGAAACGAGAAACATAAAATGCATGAGAACGTAAAACGAAACGAGAACATGATTGCATGAGAACGTAAAGGAAACGAGAACATGATTGCATGAGAACGTAAACGAAACGAGAACATGAGTGCATGAGAACGTAAAACGAAACGAGCATATGAGAACGTAAAACGAAACGAGGACATAACTGCATGAGAACGTAAAATGAAACGAGGACATAACTGCATGAGAACGTAAAACGAAACGAGGACATAACTGCATGAGAACGTAAAATGAAACGAGGACATAACTGCATGAGAACGCAAAATGCATGAAACGCAAAACGCATGAAACACGCAAAACGCATGAAAACGTAATTGCTCTGAGAACGTAATCGTGTAAGAATGTGAATGGCCTGAGACCGAAACCGCCTGAGACCGAAACCGCCTGAGACCGAAATCGCCTGAGACCGAAATCGCCTGAGACCACCATAAAATGCACAAGAACGTAAAATTGCATGAGAAAACCGTAAATAGCACGAGAACATGAATGGCACGAAAATATTGATAGCACAAAAAACGCAAATTGCCCAAGAACGCAAATTGCCCAAGAACGCAACCAGCACATAGTACGTGGAGCTCAGGCGGGGGGCACGCCACGTGGAGCTCAGGGGGGGCACACCACGTGGAGCTCAGGCGGGGGGGCACGCCACGTGGAGCTCAGGCGGGGGGGCACACCACGTGGAGCTCAGGCAGGGGGTTGCACGCCACGTGGAGCTCAGGTGGGGGGGTTGCACGCCACGTGGAGCTCAGGCGGGGGGTTGCACGCCACGTAGAGCTCAGGCGGGGGGTTGCACGCCACGTGGAGCTCAGGCGGGGGGTTGCACGCCACGTGGAGCTCAGGCGGGGGGTTGCACGCCACGTGGAGCTCAGGCGGGGGGTTGCACACCACGTGGAGCTCAGGCGGGATAAGTTAAAAGCAGTATTTAGTTTGACTTCAAAATGTTTAGACATCAGCATGCAGCCATGTTTTGTAAGTTTGGGGAAATAGGTCCACTTAAAAGATAATTGAGAGTAATGTTAAAAGAGCCTTTGTGAAGAAGTTAAAGTATAATAATCTCTGTTATATTCCTGTCCAGGCATGGCAGAGAGTGATACAAACAGTTTTTAAAGGTCAAAATTGAAACAGTAGATACCTTGAACAGTATGTGTATATGTTAAAACAGCTTCCGTGTATGTAAAAAAGTCAACTGCTTTGTTGACATGTCCCTGTGACAATCAACCTCTGCCTGTTGGTTATAAGATTCTTGTCTTGCAAACTGAAAAATCCCAGTGTAGGGTGAAGCGGTGAATATTACACGTGGATAGCAGCTTGTTGGGATTGTTCTACTTAAAGCATTAATCCATGAGTTAAGTAAATAGCCCTGCACTAAAGGACTGTAACTTCTGTGGAAGCAGTTCTTGGACTTGAGGTGAGGTAATGTATAATTTTTGCAACGGAACTGTTCCCTCTCCAGCCTGGTCTACGTTCATGTCATGCCTGGTCTAGCAGAGTACACAATTATGAATAAATGTAATCTGGTGAATGTGTATCATACAAGGTGTATTGAAACATATGGCAAATTAAAGGAGAACCCGAACAAGGAGAAAGAGGCAGGACTGTGTAGAAAAAACAGAAGAAAAGTGTCCGCATTATAGAGGGTCATATTGGAGGGTGAGATATACCAGAGCTGAGTGTCACCAAAAAGATTGACAGAAGGTCAGCAGCTTTTCCAACTTCTGGAGGGTCATGTTGGAGGGTATGATACCCCCGTCGTGAGAGTAAATGTGCCCGCAGCTAACACCCCCCTCCCCCACGGCAGGGGCAGCCGGAGGGAGGCGGGTGGGAGAAGGGCTCCCTTGTGGTGACCGGAGCCTACAGTGAACCCCCCCCCCCCCCGCAGCACCACACGAGGGATGCCTGTGGCTGGCACCCCTTCCCTCCGGTAGTGACAGCGGGAGAAGGAGGCGGGTGGGTGACAAGGGGGAGCCTGAGACAGAAAACCTCCCTCCCCTCCCCTCCAGCAGAGGCAGCCGGAAAAGGAGGTGGGGGGAGGAAGGTTCCCCTGTGCAGACAGAAGCTGCCGGCGGATGAACTCTGCCCACAAACGGAGTCGGCGGCAAAAACACCCCCGTCCACGAGCGGCAGAGCCGAAGAATGTCGCCCTCCTCTGACGTCAGCCACACGAGACCCAACGTCCACGAGGAGGAGGCAGAGGAGGGCAGGCTTTATGCAGCCTGACTCCTCCTACAAATACAGGCTTGACCTGCGGTCAGCCTTACACAAAACTTATGTAGGGAGATTTGTTTCATCTCTGTGTATCATTTGAGGCTGTTCACTTCACTGGGTATATGTGAGGGTTTACATCCACTTTGATAAAATGGTTACCAATGTCTACTACTGACATATTCAATGGAAGAAAACATTTAAATTAGAATTAAATATTTTATTTTGTAAAAGAACATGCAGGAACTACATTACTTAAATGACTGCTAAGTATTTCAACATCCTGCAAAGGTACAAACAAGAGATCTATGTGTGTGAGTGTGCAGCTATTTTCACAGCTTCTGGAGAGAGCAGACATTTCCAAATGCCTCGTCAGATAAATGAGCTTATTTCCAGAGGTAAATGCACATTATGAAGCTCAATTTTGAGAGAATACCACTGAGATAAGAGAAGATAATGGTGTAGCCTGAGGAGATGCCAGGTGTACTGCAAGCACACTGTCTATTACAAGGTGGTTAATAGGCTCAAAGCGTCACAATGATAAGTTCACTGCAGGCTGACTTTGCTTTTCTAAACTGAATTAGCCACATCATATACTGTTATCTAAAACAGACAAGGACTACATCCAATATATATTTCCATAAACCAAGGCGCTATAGCACATCTGTAGCAAACCAGCTTTGATCTTGTAACAGCACTGCAGGCAAAGCGCGACACTAGTATCACACTATGGGGTTGATTTACTAAGAAAATAAAAATAAAAGGATAGGGCGCGCTATGGGATTTGTTAAACAGAGAGTATATATAATATAATATAATGTAATGTAGGTAAGAGCAGCCTCTATTTTGTTTCCGTCCTAATGGATGGAACAGTAAGAAAGGTGAGGTAGAGAAAATAGATATGGCGCTATACCTTTTTGAACTCACTAAATATAAATGTCATAGAAATGTACAGATTTTTCAGCTTGCTGGCTAATGATTTTAAACTCTAAAAAATCCTGAATGAACCAAGATATACTAAAATGATAGACCCAATAAATAATATAGTGCTAAGTATCAGTCAATATTAAATTGTAAATACAAAAATGAATATAAATTTTCCAGCGTGCTGGTTAATAAATTAATATAAAAAATTAATATAAAAATAAGGGTGAGAATAGGAATAGGAATAAAAAATATATATATAGATGTGAATTACACAATAAATGAATTAGATGCCTAAAATAAATGGATGAATAATTGATGCTATGTTTACTAAACTCAATCTATAATCAACAGTGAAATTCTAAAAAATACTAAAAAATACTCAATGTGCCTGTGACTGTGGTGATGGCGTAACCAAGAGCTTTGGTATACAAATTCAATCAAATGACCATAAAGCAAAAACCAAAAAATTCAAATTTGTACAATTGTGAACACAAGTGAAAAATGAAATATGAAAAGTGCAACAAATATATACACACTGTGTTAGGTTTCAAAAAATTCCCAATTATAGATATGAAAATTGGGAAAAAATACAAGAAAAAATAGAGATTTAGTCCATAATATAAAAAATATAAAAAATATATAAGAAATAGAGATTTAGTCCATAATATAAAAAATAAAAAATAAATAATGTGAAAAAATCTTGCAGCGACAAATCAGATGTGAAAGTCTAATAGGGTAAAAATTGAAAAATAAAAAATAAAAATGAAAATTAGATAGTGAAAAAAGATTTTCTATGTATAGAAGAGGAATGGAGGGAGTAACTTCGCTTATCCGTTCGTGTTTATGAATTTTGCTCTCACCAGAAATACGACCCCGTCCGGGGTGGATCAGCCTCCACAGTATAAGCCACTGTGTCGCTTCTTGGGCTGTCTTTGCTGGAATGCTGGGGAGATCCCTCGTTCCTCCATGGGGATGTTGTACCTCGTATTACATATGGTAAAAAAGAGGACTTTCCATGGTATAGTATGTTTGCAACTCAGTTTATTTGTAACAACTTAAAAGTACTCACATTTAGTACGATAAAACACGTATTGTAAAAAGCGTTCGGAACTTCCGCTCGGCCCCAGATGACGTCTGAATGACGAAACGCGTAGGGCGTGGCCAGATACGTACACCTTCAGTGCAAACGGCGTGCTAGCCGAGCGGAAGTTCCGAACGCTTTTTACAATACGTGTTTTATCGTACTAAATGTGAGTACTTTTAAGTTGTTACAAATAAACTGAGTTGCTGAGCCGAATTCGCAAAAAGTGCTCTGGTCTTTGGCCAGCAAAATGGTCCAGGGCCTAAGTGGTTAAGGAGAAAAAAACACAATGGTTTACAACCCCTTTAAAGTGGAACTTCAGTCATTTTCAACTTTCCATCTATTAAATCTTCTGCTCTTCTTTTTTTTTTTTTTTTCTACAGTTCCTAAATTTTATTTTTAGCCACGATACAAAGCAGCTGCAAGGTCCATCGATGCATGTTTATAAGGCATTGCTAGCGTAATCTTCTAGCTTTATGTTCAGATTCCAACAGGGTCAGTACATCTCCCCCACGAACGGGGTCTGTTAAATTATGCCTGTTTTCATTCTAAGCCCTTGTAAATGCGGTCAGACATTCCGATGGACAATGTCCGATAGGACCGTGTTGTCGGATAATCCGACAGTGTGTGGGCTCCATCGGACTATTTCTGTCGGAGTATCCGACGGACCAAGTTTTCCAGCTGGGCTATAAAATTTTCCAACAACATGATCCGATCGGACTTTGTCCGATTATGTTTAGAGAATTCCGATCAGACAAAGTGCCACGCATGCTCAGATCAAATTCCTAGACCAAAGCTATTGGCTACTAGCCTGAACGTAGTCCCGTCCTAACGAAATAACATCATCACGTTTAGTACGATCGGATTTTCTGACAACTTTGTCCGACTGTGTGTATGCAACAGTTTCGGACAAAATCCGTCAGACAAAATCCGACGGATTTGGTTGTCAGAATGTCCGACTGTGTGTACAAGGGCTCATACTGCATCACAAGGACTAAAAAAATGGAAGGGAAGCTTTGGTTGGTTCATGGTAATAGGACAAAGAAAGAGCAACAAAACAGTTCCTGATGGTTCATGACTGTAACAAGACTTCATACATAGCAAGAGGAGTTTCTATACTGGAAAGGTTTACTTTTTTTTCTAAAAGTGCCTTGGGGATAATGGTCATATGGTTAGTTAGCCTGATTTTGGAATAAAAAACAAAAATCTTCACAAGAGACGGTACTTACATTCAGTGAGAAGTATCACTTGTCATCTCGAAACATTCATGCTTCTCCCATACCACTGCAGTAGTAATTTTCCAGTGCTGTGGGGTTTAATACAACTGCTGGATAACCATGTCATAGACACTGCCCAACTTTTCTGTCTCTCATCTTTTTTCATGGAAGCTGAACTACAGCTTCCAGCAATGATAAACACTCTGTGAATGGAGGATGGGGTAGGTGAATTGTTCACCTCCTCCAGTCACCATTCATTGGCTGTATTAACCTCTGCAGTACTGGAAGATTACTGCTGTGTGGGCATGGGGGTCCAGAGGATGGAATATTTTAAATAAGACAACAGCCACCAGCACAAGAAACAATTTTAATTCAATGTAAACTACCGTATATACTCGAGTATAAGCCGAGATTTTCAGCCTCTTTTTTGAGGCTGAAAGTGCCCCCCTCGGCTTATACTCGAGTCATCGCTGTCTGCCCGCTCGATCAGCGTGTCGAGCAGACAGACAGCGGCCATTCTATAATTCAAAAGCCGCGCCTCCGGCTCCGCCTTCGCCTGTGATAGGCGGAACACTGAATTTCCCAGCAGCCTGTGTTCCGCCTATCACGGACATCGTATCATCCTCGTACTACGGACGAGGATGATACGATGTACGTGATAGGCGGAACACAGGCTGCTGGGAAATTCAGTGTTCCGCCTATCACAGGCGAAGGCGGCGGCGCAGCTTTTGAATTTTACAATGGCCGCCGAGGCGCCGACGAAGAGGGCACGGGACGGAGGCAAGGCAAGGCACGGCACGGGACGGGACGGGACGGGACGGAGGCAAGGCACGGCGGCGAGGCACGGAGGCAAGGAGGCAAGGCACGGGACGGAGGCTCGGGACAAAGGCTCGGGACACAGGTAGGCTGGACACACACACACACACACACACACACACACACACACACACACACACACACACACACACACACACACACACGGATGGATACACACACACACAGGGATGGATGGATGGATGGAGACACACACACACAGGGATGGATGGATGGATGGATGGAGACACACACACACAGGGATGGATGGATGGATGGACACACACACACACAGGGATGGATGGATGGATGGACACACACACACACAGGGATGGATGGACGGACACACAGGGATGGACGGACACACAGGGATGGACGGACACACACACAGGGATGGACAGGCATGTCTTACCCTCGGCTTATACACGAGTCAATAAGTTTGCCAGTTTTTTTGGGGGTAAATTGGGGGCCTCGGCTTATATTCGGGTCGGCCTATACTCGAGTATATACGGTACATTTGTTGATTAAAAAAATTATATATCTAATTAAACTTATGCTTTAATATGTAAATAGAACACATTTTTAATTTTATTTAAACTAGGCCTCAAAAATAGTTATGGCATACACTATAATGTCAAAAGTATTGGGGCGCCTGCCTTTGCATGCCCATGAACTTTAACGGCATCCCAGTTTTAGTCCGTAGGGTTAAATATTGAGTTGGCCCACCCTTTGCAGCTATAACAGCTTCAACTATTCTGGGAAGGCTGTCCACAAGGTTTAGGAGTGTGGCTCTGGGAATATTTGACCATTCTTCCTGAAGTGAATTTGTGAGGTCAGGCACTAGTGTTGGACAAGAAGGTCTGGCACGCAGTCTCCACCCTAATACATTCCAACGGTGTTCTACTGGCTTGAGGTCAGGTCTCTGTGCAGTCCAGTCAAGTCCAGTCAAATCAAGCTCATCCATGTCTTTATGAACCTTGCTTTGTGCACTGGTCCAAATCATTTGGTGGAGGGGAAGTTATGGTGTGAGGTTGTTTTTCAGGATGTTGGCCTTGGCCTCTTAGTTCCAGTGAAGGGAACTCTTGAGGCGTTTGCATACAAAGACATTTTGGACAATTTCATGCTCCCAGGTTTGTGGGAACAGTTTGGGGATGGCCCCTCCTTGTCTCAATATGAGTAATCACCAGTGCACAAAGCAAGGTCCATAAAGACTTGGATGAGTGAGTTTGGGGTGGAGGAACTTGACTGGCATGCACAAAGTCCTGACCTCAACCTGATAGTATACCTTTGGGATGAATTGGAGCAGAGACTGCAAGCCAGGTATTCTCATCCAACATCCGTGCCTGGCCCTAGAAACACTCCTAAACCTTGTGGACAGTTTTACCAGAAGAGTTGAAGCTGTTATAGCTGCAAAGGGTGGGCCAACTCAATATTAAACTCTATGGACTAAGACTGGCATGCCATTAAAGTTCATGTGCGTGTAGAGTCCCAATACTTTTGACAATATAATGTGTAACAGTACCCTCTTGAGGGCTGCTGGGTGTTGTAGCCTGTCTGTCACCCTACCCAACCAGACACAAAGTTCTCTTTCACCCTCAGACAGAAAACCAGTCCTTGAACTTTGTTTTGTATTTTATTAAATACATTTGGATGGGGATGGGATTTTTATGAGATGCCCAAACTGATTTGCAGAACAATGTACATAGGACCAACTATAAACACCTCCAGTATATACATCTCCAATCTTCAACTCCAGCACATCACTTGCTTGCAGACTATCTCTCCTCAACACCTCTAGCACATAACTTGCTTGCACTTCCCAGACCAGCTAGCACTATATTTTTGGCCTGACACTGGCTCAGCCAGGTCTAAGGTGAATGCCATTTGCAGGCAGGGACAGCAGGCCCCTTTGGTGTAGAAAAAGTATGTGGATAGACCTAGGACGTGACACCCCAGTCCACTCCTCTGGCTCTGCACCCATCTCAGACTGCACTCTCTCAGTCCTCTCAAGTGTGCCTCCCCAGTCCTCTCCTGACTGTGTGTCACTCACCAGCTCTCTTGGCTGTGACCTATTGTTTTTCTCCTAGAGACTTTACCTGACAGTGCTCTCCCGCTGTCCTCTCCTGCTCCCATGCCACCTGTACAGGACACCTCCATGTGTCATGAAAAGGGTCCTGTCTGCACCCAAGCCCCAGGCCCAAGGTCACCCCCCAGACTGGGGAGCTCCCTCAACTGCCTGACAACCTAGCACTCCATCTCCAGCTTCCACCTGATCAACTCCTCCTCCACTGGGCTGACCATGGGTATTTTAGGAGGCTTGCCCCCTGCCAATCTAGGTTGGGGATTGGTCAGGTCTCCCCAGAACACCCCAGAGAGCTCCACCTCCCCTCTCCTCCTTCCTTTCCAGAAAACACTAGAACATTCTGGAAATAAGTGGGAGGTCTTGGTGATGCTTCCTGTCAATCATCCAGCTCTACTCTGAGTTACTTCCAACCCAGATCAAAACACCCCCAGGCTTGGCTGCCAGCCAAGCCTGGAAATTCACCTACTCTCACAAAATCATGCACTATCCTTCTAGCACACTAGTAGGTGTTACAAGTGTATAAGTGTACCAACAATGCTACAGACTGATTGCTTCCTGTGTATTACACATTGAACATCTTTATTGTACTTTGCATTGCTTTACTGAATGAGCCCCAGTAAGGATGATTTATAAAAAAAATAAAAATAAACTACAAGAAGTGTATATGTATTGCCTGTAGCCACCTTTAATTGAAAATGAAATATTTTAGTGCAGGCTAGAAGATGAAAGCAAACAGTGGATTATCAGCAACAAAACACATTTTTCTTTCCTCCAGCAAAAGTACATTCTCATATTATTGCATTAAAGAATGTAAAAATATCGAATACAGCTGTTTTTTGAGTGGAGTTCCACTTTAGCAAAATCAAGTTATTTTTTTTATCTGCATTTGTTTTTATATCCTATTCAATAGGAATGGACTCCGGTTATAGACAATCTAAAAACAGAGGCCAACAGATTAGCTGATGTGAAGGATTGCGCAGACATTGAAAAACTAAACAACTCCAATCAAAAATTAATGGCAGTCTATGCTGAGTTCTGGGAACAGATGGATCGGAGACAAGAAATTTTACTGGAAGCCAATGACTTTTTTAAGTGTGTTAACAAGGTAAGCAAATAGCATGAGAGTAAATTCTACAATTATCACTGCATTCAGTTCCACTAATGGAAATGCTTTTAGTGCATTTTTAGCTAGGTAGTTGAAGCAATACTTGAACTGAGCAATTTAAACCAATAAGGTTCTGGCATAAATAGTCATTCCATTAATGATAAGAGTCTACCTGCAGTTGGGATGGAAATTTGAAACAAAGGGGTTTATTTACTAAAGGCAAATAGGCTGATCACGTTGCAAGGAATTTTTCACTTTGCAGGTGAACTTTCCCTTATCTTAGTAAATGTGGTGTAAATTTATTTTACAAGGAATACCCAGTCACATGCCATGAAAATAAAAAAATAAAAATTTTTTTGCTTGTATGTACTTGACTGATATAAGTCAACAAAGCTTGACCTCATCTACTAAGCTAAGTGAACATTCCCTTTGAAAGTGAAAATTCCCTTGAAAACTGAACAGCCTACTTGGCCATTAGCAAATCAACCCCACAATGTGATAAAAACAGCCAATAGATTTCTAAATAATAGTCAGGTTGGTAGAGAATGGAGCAAACATTATAGTTCCCAAATGTGCATTAAAAAAAAAAAATCCATTCACCTTTTTTTTGGGGATATACAGAGAAAGGGTTCCAAATCTCAACAATAGGGGTATGTGCAACTGCAAAAAACACCTCTTTAATTAAAGGGAATGAAGCATTTTATCTTATAGCCACAATACATGATTTCACTGGAATCTGATCTACCTAGTTCCATTATTCAAACTAAGAAGGTCTCTTAACATGTATCTCTAATAATAAACTCTATTACATAGTAACATAGTTAGTCAGGTTGAAAAAAGACCATTTTTAATCTTAATCAATTAAAAATCAAAACATAAAAATCATACAATCCCATATACACAATCCTATACCCACAGTTGATCCAGAGGAAGGTGAAAAACCCCAGCAAAGCATGATTCAATTTGCTACAGTAGAGGAAACAAATCATTTGTGATCCCTGGAGAGGCAATCGGATATTACCTGGATCAACTTTACCTATAAATGTTAGTATCCAGTCCTTTTTTAAAGCAATCTACTGATTTGGCCAGAATCACCTCTGGAGGGCGTCTATTCCACATTTTCACAGCTCTTACTGTGAAAAGACCTTTCTGTCTTTGGAGATTAAATCTCGTTTATCCTGACATAAAGAGTGCCCCCTTTGTCCTTTGTGATGATTGATCATATCCGCTCCCTCCCCCCCTTAATCTCCTCTTCTCAAGAGAGAATAAATTCAGTTCCTCTAATCTTTCCTCATAGCGGAGTTCCTCCATGCCTCTTATCAGTCTGGTTGCCCTTCTCTGCACTTTCTCCAGTTCCCCAATATCCTTTTTGAGAACTGGTGTCCAAAACTGAACTGCATATTCCAGATGAGGTCTTACTCATGATTTGTACAGGGGCAAAATTATATCTCTCTCTCTGGAGTCCATACCTCTCTTAATACAAAAAAAGACTTTGCTTGCGTTGGAAACCGCAGCTTGGCATAGCATGCTAATATTAAACGTATGATCTATCGGAACACCCAGATCCTTCTCCACTATGGATTCCCCCAGTTGTACGCACCCCCCTAGTATGTATGATGCGTGCATATTTTTAGCCCCCAAGTGCATAAAATTACATTTATCAAGATTAAACCTCTTTTGCCACATAGTTGCCTAATTAAACAGTGCATTGAGGTCGGCTTATAAGTTGGAGACATCCTGTAAGGACATTATTCCACTGCATAGCTTTGTGTCATCAATTCATGCATCATCATGCCATCTATTGCAATGCATGTTACAATTATGTGACACAGGGGTTGATTTACTAAAGGCAAATGCAGGTGCAGTTGCTCCAGAGCGTAGTAAATAAGGTAAAGCTTCACTTTGTAAAGAATACCCAATCACGTGTAAGGAAAAAAAAAAATGCATTTTTGCTTCTACATTATTGGATGATAGAAGTCAGCAGAGCTTCTGCTCATTTACTAAGCTCTGGAGAAACTGCTTTTGCAGACTGCAACTGCACTTTGTACAGTGCATAGTCTATTTGACTTTAGTAAATCAACCCCATAGTGCACATTGCACTATGTCTCAGACTTCTTATCTCCTTCTAGTATGTGGATAAACCATTATTGGTGTCCTCTTGAAGTAAGACATTGATCTACTAGTCCTCTGATTTATTGATATAACCTGACCATTTGTGGTCAGGGTATAGCTAGGGTTCTAAAATACCTAGGGTGCCCTTGTACACCCATGCAGAAGCAAGGTGGAAAAGTAAAAATCCAGTAATTTTTTCACTATGGATAGTTTGGGAAAGAATAAAAAACCTCCAATAAACATACCATTTATACATTTTACAATTAAAGTGGTTGTAAACCCTTTACAAACACTTTTAACTACAGGCAAGCCTATAATTAGGCTTACCTGTAGCTGCACTGGATATCTCTTAAACCTGCATGTTTTAGGAGATATCCCTGTATTTGCATGTGCAGCACATGCGCACTTAAGCCAACTGAAGCAACGGCACGCACGTGCCATTGCTTCAGTTGTACTGTGCCATTCCGGGAGTGAGGTCATCATGGCTTCAGCCAATCATAGCACCGGAGCCGCGATACCCAGAAGTAACCTTCAGGATAGATTTCGCTGGGGGGGAGACGAGGACGGCTGCAGGGGCTTCATTCTTGGGTAAGTAATTCATAATGAGCTAGTATTCTATACATACTAGCTCATTATGCCTTTATGCCTTTATCTTGCAGGGTGTTTTTTTTTTTTTTCAGGAGGGTTTACAACCACTTTAACTACCATTCTGGGCATTGTGTATTTGAACCACAATCCCAAAAATAGATTTTTCTACATACTTACATGTAGGATAAGCTGTCCAGCAAAAGTGACAGTGACTGGGACAGCTATAATACTGCTCCATATATTGATAGAACTTCTTAACAAAGTTTGAGTAAACAAACTAAGAATTCTTTCTCCACTGTGGAAAGATACACTCGCCCACAGACATCTGTGAAAACGAGCACTAGTAAATTTTAACAGTAATAGCAGCAACAACATAAAACGTTCAGCAAAAAGAAAACAAAACACTGCTCTATATTGTGTATCTCCTGGAGATGGTGCTCTTGTGTGATTTATTTTTTAATGCAGACTATCCAGTATGCTCAGTGAATTTGTTTTCTGCAAAGTGAGTACTCTGTAAAGGAATTCTCTGTGGCTGACCTCCAGGCTCTTTCCTTTGGTGCACAAGCTAATTTACAAATATGCTGTTCATTTTACAGAAAGTTTCTTGTTTGTGTTTTTATCATTTTAAGAACATTTACAACCACAACAAAATCTTAAATACACATTACAAGTAATTGCATTTTGTACGGACAGTGACAACAAAAATTAAGTGTATTCTTTGCAAATATATATTTATATACACTTTGAAGCCAGCTGAAATGATTGTATGTACCTTTAGGGATGTTCAGGAGTTTTGGGTACTGTGATTTTGGGGTTGCTTCTTTTTTTTAGTATGTAACCTTAAATATTTAGGTGCATAGGGCATCCTTTTGTTAGTTTAGGTGATATTTCTGTTTTCAGGAAGCTAAGGTTTAACTAGATATACACATTTAATCTCTGGTGTTGAGATATTGTTTGCTACAAGTGGGGTTTGCATTCAGATACAAGTCTGTTTCAATAGGTTTTATTTGATCTTTTCTGAAAATAAATGAGGAACAATACAAAGCAGAGGGTGAACAATCCTTGCAAAGCTCTGTACATACAACAAATTAGATACATAAAATAAAAAAGGGGAATTGCATTAAAACAATTTATGACCCTGGTCCCAAACAGGGCTGCTAGTACATTTAGTCATGCTAGGTGGTAACTAGCCTGGCTAATTTGTAGCTTGATCAATGGTTTTCTCCTAAACTTGAGTGGGACTGTGATTCTCTCTTTGGTCAATAGGTAGCATTGTTACCGTTTTCAGCCAATCATCAGATGTTTCTTTGGCCACTGAGGCTGCTGGGATAGTCTATTTGGAGAGAGTCAGGCGATCGGGGTTCTTTTCCACAGCTGAATGTAAACAAGAGAATGCCAGCAACAAAAAATAAATGAAAACAAATAGCGTGGGGTTAACCTGAGGAACCGGGGGGGGGGGGTGAACAAGTGTCCCCCCTTCTGAACCATACAGGCCACATGCCCTCAACATGAGGGGAGTGCTATGGGGCATGTTGATGGGGACAAGGGCCTCTTCTAGTGGCTCTGGGGGTCTGTGGGTGGGGGGCTTATCAGAATGTCGTGATTGACGGTGGATCTACAACAGGGGACATTTTTTTTTATATCAAGGAATTGTCAAAATTGGCCAACTGTCATCTTTTACACTGCACTTTTTTTTGGTGAATGAGTAGGGGTACTGTATGTCCCCTACTCGATCATAAAACGGGGACCTTCATATTCGGATAAGCCCCCACCCACAGACCCCCACAACCACCTGCCAGGGTTGCAGGGAAGAAGCCCTTGTTCAAAACACTCTCCCCCCCAGGTTGAGGGCATGTGGCCTGGTATGGTTCAGGAGGAGGGGAGAACATGCTTGCTCCCTCCCCCTTTCCTGACCTGCTGGGCTGTATGCTCTGATAAGGGTCTGGTATTTTTTTGGGGGCCCCACACCATTGTTTTGGCATTTGGGGTTCGCTGTAAAATCCATACCAAACCCGACAGGCCTGGTATAGATAGGGGGGTCCATACTGTTTTTTCCATTTATTTTTTATTGCTGGCATTCTTTTTGTATACAAAGCGCACACAAGTCACATGTATTTCATACAGGTGTGGCTTTCATGTGACTTTTGAGGGTTTACACTGAAGTCTATGGCCCTCAAGTCGCATGAAAGTCAGACCAAAATAGTGCAGGAGCTACTTTACAGTTGCATTTGACCTTGAATTTAGATAAAGTTACATTTTTTGGTTGAGGTTAAGGCATATAATCATCTTCAGCTGTTTCAAAACATTTATTTCTGAGTGCAGTCAACGTAGACAAAAGGTAAGCAAAATGTTACCCTTTCTTAAAAGTCAAAAACAAATATTCCCGGTCTCCGATATACACAGAGAGCAGCATGACTGTCACAGGAAGAACAGAGCTGTCTTTAGTATGCAGGCTGCAATTGGTAGTTTGGCTTTCTCTTCTCTATGCTGATAGCTGGGTCCCAGGGGAAAGACTGGAAGAAAGATTTGGCCCACTTGGTATGGTCTGCTAAGCAGTTAAACTATTCATAGCTGTAATTTCTGTAAACAGATTTAAGGAAGATTGCTGCTTTAAGTGTTAGAATTATATGAACTCTTATGTATTAGGCCAGGGAATTACTTTTAAATCCCAACTCTTGTTAAGTTTAACATTTTCATTATAACTAGCTCACTCCTTGTGAAAATAAAAAATGCAGCTTTCACTACAATAGTTTCCAGTGGCACTCTTATACACTTCTCGTTTGAATGATGGGAGCCATCATTCAATCCTCTTTCTGTGAGCCCAGGCCAGTGATGGTGAACTTGGGCACCCCAGATTTTTTGGAACTACATCTCCCATAATGCTCCAGCAGACTGCAGAGTGCATGAGCATCATGGGAAATATAGTTTCAAAACATCTGGGGTGCCAAGGTTTCACCATCACTGGCCCAGGCCATCACGGACACACCTCAGGGTCATGGTCATGGCACCATCAGGTCAGCCTGAGCTCACAGTATAATGATGCATATGCAGGGAATTGTGTTGACATCATAACGTGAGGACCATGCTCTAAAGAATTGAGGGCCCTGCTTGTCAAGTAACCATCCAGAAAAAAATTGGAAACATTGTATATATAATAAAAAATAAAAAAACAAAACTAATGTAAAACTCCTCCAATCTGGAGTTTGGCCTCAGGTGTTATGTAGATGTTATGTAGGATAGGTTACATATTGAGGTTTTAGGGGAAAATAAATGCTAATGTAATAGGAAGGGAGGGGTTAAATGGTAGCATGGTGATTAGTGCTTGAAATAGGCATAAAATTTGCTTATATATCTTGATGTGGCTTCCACCTTTTAAAGGCTCATTTTTAGCATTTCATTGAAAGAACATTTCTTTGCATGTTCTTCATTGTTCCAGTAAAATGTTTTCCCATGACTTTAACTCAGGATTCAAATATTTACCCAACTTAATCCCATTAGAAAAATCTGTCCATTTTTTTCACAGGCTTTTGACAAACTAGGAGGTATTGAATCTTACCTGAAACATATGAAGATGCAAAATCTAAATTACTCTGAATTATCCACAAAACAAAAGGAAGCTGAAGCAGAAATCAGAAGATGTACATCTGATGCCTTCCAGAAGGGGCATTTTCTCCTAAAGAAGTCACCTCTTAAGTAAGTCCTTTAATTTTAACAACCCATAGCATGGTCAAATTACACACTCGCTGAGTTATGTGGCATCAAATTGTGGAATTTGTAATACTCCACTGATTTGTGATTACATGACTATGCTTGATCTTACAGCAACAGGTTATGTGTGTAAATGTACTAGAGCGATTAGGCTTTGTTTACCATAATGGTACTCATGGCCCAGTGCTCAGTGCAGCAAGGTTAAAGAGGACAGCACCAAAATACTGAATTTATACATTATTTTATGGGTTTCCATAGTTTGGTCCCTTCTTCTGCCCATCCCTGGCTAAAGACAACAAGTGAATTACAGAGGAAATAAATATTTCTACTTTTTCTTGTGTGGTGGTCTGTACAGTTGAAAAGAACTTTGAATGAGCTGCCTTAATGCAACATGTTAATGCGAGAAATCCTAGTGCAGTATACAAACAAGGGCCTAAATTGACATTAGGGACAGTAAGGGCTTATTTACATTTGCTTCGAGTTCAACACACATTAACGGCTTGTTTACACTTGCTTCAAAACAAAGCTTCGAACAGGCTTTGTTAAAGCTCTCTGAATGCCAGTCAAAGCCCATGTCACTAAATAAAATGGTTAGCTTACAGTCCTGCTTACACCTTGCTTTTGCTTTGCTTCGGCTTCGCTTTAAAAATTATACCCCATGTAGCTTTAGTGGTTCTTCAAAGCATCTTCAAAGCCTCAATAGAAGTCTATGGAAAAGCTCACTTGAAGCCCCACTAAAGCCCCACGAAGCCTCATCAAAGCCCCACGAAGCCTCACCAAAGACTCATTGAAGGCTCATCGAAGCCCCATCGAAGCTCCACCAAAGCCTCACTGAAGTCCCACTGAAGCCTCATCGAAGCCTCGTGGAAGCACCAAGCAAAAGAAAGGTGTAAACAAGACTGTAAGCTAACCATTTTATTTAGTGACAGGAGCTTTGACTGGCATTCAGAGAGCTTTAACAAAGTGTGTCCAAAGCCATGTTTTGAAGCGAGTACAAACTAGCCCTTAGGGGTCTATTTATAATTTTTTGCACACAGCTTTCACTAAGGATTCACACATTTTTTCAACTGACTCTAATTAGATTATTATGTACATCTTGGGTGATAGTTGTGTGAATCTTATAATAATAATAATAATACACCTATTGGTGCATGGGTTACGGGAAGGTGAGAATGTTACGGTTACGGGCAGCATTGGAAAAACAATTAGTTGTAGTGAACAGAGCTTGGGGTATGGCACTACTTTTGTTGCCTGAAAGCAATTTTTTTTGTGTTATGACTCTAAAGAATACCTCCCAATTTTCTGGGATTATAAAAAGGAACACTTCTTAACACAAAGTATATAGGTGGAGAGCACGCCCCTATCACATTGCCAGTTACACAAAGCTTGGCTTAGTCCAAAAAAGCTGATTAGACGCACAAAAGGTTTTTTTGTTTTACCCCTACTTATTTTTATACTGCTTTTTTAAAATAACAAGTGGATTCATTTAACAATCAGATGAAAGATTTAGTACTGTATAATACAATACGTTTAATAGGTAAATACAACTCTTTTTTTTATAAAGGAATTGCAATCAGATTTAAAAGAGAGAAAGCTAATTAGTAGCATAGAGCAGACATATTTGGTTCCAAAAGTGGGACATTTGGAAACTATGCCTGCAATGTAAACATGTGAAATAGGATTAGATAAGAGCCAGAACATTCTCCTCTACAGGATCAGGGACTTGACTTGGAACTTAGGTCTCACTTTTTCCCTCCAGCACAATCACAGTGGATTTCCTACTTCCAAAGACCCGCTACAAGCACAAGGATCATGCTCTGCAGCTGTCCTTAAGTCATATTATTTTAAGTGTAAGAATACTTAAATTGTAACTAAAGACACTTTTTTTTGCCATCTGTTTCCCATAGGAGAGATTTCCCTTCACTTCCTGTGCCCTAGCCAAAACAGGAAGTGAGAAAAAAATCCCTCCAAAGTGTGTGAATTCTGGGGTGTCACCATTGGAAGATTTTCCCTCTTTTGCTGCTCTGATACCGACCAAAAATGTAGGATTTTCTTGTACTTTAACTTTCAATGATAACAGTAAACAGGACAAATAGAGAGGGTGCATCTTCCTAAGAAGAGCACAAACAGCAGTAAAAATTGGCAAGTGTTCTAATCCCTCTCCACTATATCCAAAACTACAAAAAAAGTTTTGCCTTTAATTACATTTTAATGTATTTTTTATAAACATTTTTCAGAAGGTCCAGAGGTTAATATCTGTTGCCCTAATATATTAAGATATCACTTTAATGTTAACCTAAATTCGTTTTTCAGCTGTCTTTAGTAGAAGCAGGTGTCACACATTAAGAAAGGTGGATGAAGAAGAACGTTAGCAGTATTTAGAAGATGATGGATATGTGCGAAGCAGCTGTTTGTCTGAATTTACTGTCATGTCAAGGAGCAAACAGTAACAGCCAGCCCCCACCTTCAGCACAGTGACAACAGGTGTCTAAACATCTATTCACAGTGCATTTACTTCTCACATTAAATCATTTCTACGCTTAATTAAAAGCTTGTGTAGAGTTACTTTTGAAAAAAAGACATCATTTTAATGAACACTTTATGTACGGCATGGTAATGTAGCTTGTCTTGCAGTCACTTGCAGGGAATTTAAAGTTTAGCTATTGCGCATATTAAGCACTATGGCTGTATAATATTTGAGGTCTATTTGGTTTGGTTGTACATATGGCCATGTGTTTCTTTGCCATTAGTGCACATTATATAATTAGCTACCCACTGCATGAGCCATCATGTGTGCCAGTCAGTCTATCGCAACTAGATTTCAGTAAGAAAAAGGGAATTATGATAAAATTTAAAGAGAAGATTATAATGTTACACTGAGGTCACCTGCTTGAGCTGGTCAGACATGGTTCAGGCTTTTTCAGCAAGCTAAATAATTAAAACTGAACCATTTCCCTTATCCACATGTTTGAGGTGGATGGGGGATTCCACTTTGCTAAGATATTGTATTCTGACAGCGAGGAGACTCTCTTGCTGTCAGAATACATAGATCAGTGCTGCAGCCATTGGCTGATTGAGCAGCCTTTATCTGACAGGATGGTTGAACAGAAGCGAATCCATAGATCAGCTTCTGTTCAACTGCAGTAGCCACACATGGATTGAAATATGGCAGATTCCTGCTGAATTACGATCCATCTATGGCCACCTTCAGAATGGACAAATGGTCTTAGATTAACAACGCCAATTCTGTATGATTTAAATATCTGAGACTTAGGGATCATTCATCAGCCCTTGCCCCCCTTCTGAAACCCATTCTGCAGTGAAATGTTTTTTCAGAGGGCAGTTTATAGGCAGCTGGGAGGCGATATTTCTGTTTTCACCATCAAAAGGCCATTGCGTTGGACACAGTTGCGCCACGGCCTTAATTAACTTGAATGAGATGTGTCTGGGGGTGGTACTGTCTGTCAAATACAACAGGGATTTAATTTTTGTCATAGCCATGAAGCGGACTGTTGCAGCTGTGGCATGTGTAGAGACTTGATTTGGTCTGTGTGATTTTTTAGGTGGGTGATCAGGGGGGCAGTAAAACCTTGGCTCAACTGTCTGTTTTTACAGCCCCTGTGACTGCTCGCATGAATGAGCCCTTATGTGCATTTAAAGCCATGAATAAAAATGTAATATATTGCATCTGTATGTAAGAGGGTGTTATTGCCCTAATTGGTTCTCTTCTGCCCAATGGGTGGCACTGGAGAGTAGGCCTACATATATTAGGGGAGTTAGGTGTTAGTCTAGGTTCACATATATGCGGGTCAGGCAGTGTGTGCTAATCAACTCAAGTTACAGGCAAATGTGCTGCTCTTTGCAGATGCGCAGGGGTACCATTAATTATTAAGGCACCCCCATGCATCTGAAAACATGGTGCGTTTTTGAATGCACGCAATCACATGGTGCCACAGCACCATGTGGTTCCTTGTGGCTGTGTTTTTAAAAAGGGGTCAGGGACTTTTTCTCCACAGGTACAGGAGCCTATTGAAATGAATGGACTGTTATGCACACTCAAATTCAAGCCACAGGCCTTCAAAGTTGTGAACCTAACCTCAGTTATTATTATTATACATTATTTCTATAGCGCCAACAGTTTGTGCATCGCTTTACAACACTAGGGCAGACAGTACAGTTAAAGTACAATTCAATACAGGAGGAATCAGCTCAGTAAGAAGTCAAGGGTATAGAGTAGAGAAAAGAAGCTGAAATTAAAAGTTGGCAGACAGCACAGGACACTACCCATATTTTTAGAACTGAAGATACCACAGATTGGGAACTGAAGATACCACAGAAGTGAAGACTTTATTTTTAAAACACACTGGAGTTAATTTGCTAAAACTGGAGAGTGCAAAATCTGATGCAGCTCTGCATAGAAACCAATCCGCTTCCAGGTTTTTTTTTGTCAAAGCTTTATTGAACAAGCTGAAGTTAGAAGATAATTGCCTACCGTGCGCAGCTGCACCAGATTTTTCACTTGCCAGATTTAGTAAATCAACCCCACAATGCCTAGTGACAGCATTGTTCATGCTATAACTACCTATGTGCATATCCACAATCACTAAACATTCCAGATAACCGTAAGTCCACTTTTAAGATTACCGACTCCATCCTTGAATTGCTAAACTGGATGTTTGCAAGATAATCTTCCCCAGCATTGCCGTATCTATTTCTGGAAGTATATTTTGATACTCAGCCCCCTTAAATGTGTCAAACTGAGAGCACAGAGAATGCTGAGAGACATATCTGGCATACTGCAATAATATGAGGATTCAGCAAAGACTTGTTCAGGTCGAGCAATATAAAATGAAACCTTTAGCTCTGTGATTAGCACTAGGTTAAATTCATCAGCAGCAATGAAAAGGGATTTGCTGCTGATACTCTTCCCTTTCTATAGGATTAATTAGGATTAATTTAGGTTTTAGGAATCAATTAATTCAATTAACTTATCATATAAAGGTCAGTGTGCAGTAATTCAAAACAAAAACTCTGTGCTTTAGCCAGTTATGAGTTAATACCTTACTAATGATGTAACAAAATTAAACCATGGCTTGCATGCACTAATTCCACCACGAGTGTCCTAACCTCCCCAGGACCTTGATTGTACGTGTTTTCTATGAAGCATTTTACAGAAAATCATTGCAAATTCTAAATTTGTAGTGTGAACGAAATGCACAGTAAAAAATATCAATGCTTTTCTTGCTGACCTTTAAAAAATAAAACCAAAATACCAGTTGCCTTTGGAATCAATATACCGGGGTTGATTTAGTAAAACCGGAGCGTGCCAAACCTAGTGATGCTCTGCATAGAAACCAATCAACTTCCATTTTTTTTTGTCAAAGCTTAATTGATCAAGCTAATTGGCTACCATGCATAGCTGCACCCGATTTTGCACTGTCCAATTTTAGTAAATCAACACCACTGTGTCAATGTCCTGGACCAAGCATGCCGCAAGTAAAGTCAGAGGGAAATCTGAACTCTTCATCAGCATACTTGTTTTGGATTAGTAATTTAGGCCTCTTTCACACGGACTGTCCATTCGGGTCCGCCTGTTAGTTTTTTAGGCGGACCTGAACAGACGCTCCATAGATCTCTGGAGCGTCAGATGTCAGTGGTGACATGTCTGCTGACATCTGACCCGCACCAATCCGAAAAAAGTGTGACCAAGAAAAACCTACTTTTCCATCCATCTGCGGATCGGATCGGGTGACTACGGATTCTACGGTCCGCGCTCGTCCGATCCCCCATAGAGGAGAGTGGCGCTCTGACAGGTCCATCCCTGCACAGTATGCAGAGACGGACCTGTCATCTTCCTGCTCAGCGGGGATCGACGGATCGATCCCCCCCTGAGCAGATGGGGCTCCGTACATGGACACATCTGTGTGAAAGAGCCCTTAGAGCTTGCTAAATAGATCACCTTTAGAGCAAGATAATTTGCAAACACCCCTCCTCCAACACACACGCATTGAAATGTCCTAGACTCTACTGAATTGAACTATACAATTACAAGTGGTCTGTTGCTTAGTTGCTATGGGGGGGGGGGGATGGATCAGGTCCCCTGAACAGTTTAATGTTCAGCAGCTGTCCTTTCTGGCTGCAGTGACCCAGCAGTAGGGGGCAGTATGGTGTGCACTTCAGTGCATCACTCAGCTCCCTTTTTTTGTACAGACTTTATTTGAAGTGCATCTCACTGTATAGCAGCATGGTGCATTGCTCTGGTGTTCACTAACTTGCGATCCTTTGCAGTGTGCTGCCATAAAATGCAGCATGTCAGGATTTTATCGCAGCTCACTACACCATACTTTTGGGGTGCATTGCAGGGTGAATATGACACATAGAAAGCAATTGTGGCCTGTGTTCTTCAAGTGTGGTAAAATTAAAAAAAAGTAAAAACAAATAAAATGAAAATCAATAAGGATATAACCACCCCATCAATGGCAAGTCCCCTTCCCAGGTCCCAACAAACATTGTTTGAAATTTGTGCTTATTGCATCAATGGTAAACAGGTAATCATTCAACACAAGCTTGGTAGTGTCATATAGATTTTTCTGGTCCCAGATTTGCAGATCACAGATTCTGAGTTGCTTAAACCTGACTCATTCTCACCTTAGTGCTACACTAATGATTGCTTTTATGCATGTATCACCTCACCACTATGGTAAAATCTTTTCAAAATAAAAAAGTGGCCTTTAACTTTAAATTATGTAATATTTTTGACTATTGTATTTTTGGGGTGAATATCTGGGCTTGTGTCAATTATGTAAAGGCATTATGTAAAGGCAGCTTTAGAAAAAAAAATACTGGAATGTTGTTTTTTTTTTATATTTTTTTAAATGTTAGGCCTCATGAACACTGGACATTTTTGGACATTTACAGCAGCTGTTTTTGGCTTCAGACTTTTTTTTCTACAGTCAATAAACTCCCCATCATGTTATCCTATGTTTCCATGCACACATAGGCTCTTATCAGCAGTTTTTGGCTGGGGCGTTTTTTGGCTTTAAAAAAACAAACAGAAAACTAGTGGGTTCTGAGAGGAGTTTTTCAGCTGTAAAAAAGCTCTAACGTCAAAAAACGCTGATGAATGCAGATAAACGCTCAAAAGCGTCGCACACCAGTGTTTTTGGACATTTTTGATCCATTGAAATATATATATATATATATATATATATATACAGTTAGGGCCATAAATATTTGGACAGTGACACAAGTTTTGTTATTTTAGCTGTTTACAAAAACATGTTCAGAAATACAATTATATATATAATATGGGCTGAAAGTGCACACTCCCAGCTGCAATATGAGAGTTTCCACATCTAAATCGGAGAAAGGGTTTAGGAATCATAGCTCTGTAATGCATAGCCTCCTCTTTTTCAAGGGATCAAAAGTAATTGGACAATGGACTCTAAGGGCTGCAATTAACTCTGAAGGCGTCTCCCTCGTTAACCTGTAATCAATGAAGTAGTTAAAAGGTCTGGGGTTGATTCCAGGTGTGTGGTTTTGCATTTGGAAGCTGTTGCTGTGACCAGACAACATGTGGTCAAAGGAACTCTCAATTGAGGTGAAGCAGAACATCCTGAGGCTGAAAAAAAAGAAAAAATCCATCAGAGAGATAGCAGACATGCTTGGAGTAGCAAAATCAACAGTCGGGTACATTCTGAGAAAAAAGGAATTGACTGGTGAGCTTGGGAACTCAAAAAGGGCTGGGCGTCCACGGAAGACAACAGTGGTGGATGATCGCCGCATACTTTCTTTGGTGAAGAAGAACCCGTTCACAACATCAACTGAAGTCCAGAACACTCTCAGGGAAGTAGGTTTATCTGTCTCTAAGTCAACAGTAAAGAGAAGACTCCATGAAAGTAAATACAAAGGGTTCACATGTAGATGCAAACCATTCATAAATTCCAAAAATAGACAGGCCAGAGTTAAATTTGCCCAAAAACACCTCAAGAAGCCAGCTCAGTTCTGGAAAAGTATTCTATGGACAGATGAGACAAAGATCAACCTGTACCAGAATGATGGGAAGAAAAAAGTTTGGAGAAGAAAGGGAACGGCACATGATCCAAGGCACACCACATCCTCTGTAAAACATGGTGGAGGCAACGTGATGGCATGGGCATGCATGGCTTTCAATGGCACTGGGTCACTTGTGTTTATTGATGACATAACAGCAGACAAGAGTAGCCGGATGAATTCTGAAGTGTACCGGGATATACTTTCAGCCCAGATTCAGCCAAATGGTGCAAAGTTGATCGGACGGCGCTTCATAGTACAGATGGACAATGACCCCAAGCATACAGCCAAAGCTACCCAGGAGTTCATGAGTGCAAAAAAGTGGAACATTCTGCAATGGCCAAGTCAATCACCAGATCTTAACCCAATTGAGCATGCATTTCACTTGCTCAAATCCAGACTTAAGACGGAAAGACCCACAAACAAGCAAGACCTGAAGGCTGCGGCTGGAAAGGCCTGGCAAAGCATTAAGAAGGAGGAAACCCAGCGTTTGGTGATGTCCATGGGTTCCAGACTTAAGGCAGTGATTGCCTCCAAAGGATTTGCAACAAAATATTGAATAAATAAATATTTTGTTTGGGTTATGTTTATTTGTCCAATTACTTTTGAGCTCCTAAAATGTGGAGTGTTTGTAAAGAAATGTGTACAATTCCTACATTTTCTATCAGGTATTTTTGTTCAACCCTTCAAATTAAACGTTACAATCTGCACTTGAATTCTGTTGTAGAGGTTTCATTTCAAATCCAATGCGGTGGCATGCAGAGCCCAACTTGCGAAAATTGTGTCACTGTCCAAATATTTATGGCCCTAACTGTATATATACCGTATATACTCGAGTATAGGTCGATCCGAATATAAGCCGAGGCCCCTAATTTACCACAAAAAAACTGGGAAAACGTATTCACTCGTGTATAAGCCGAGGGTGAGACATGCAGCAGCTACTGTTACAGCTTAAAAGAGTGGAAAAGAGGGTCAACAATGCCCATCTGCAGCTGCATACCTCCCTGTGTCCATCCCTGTGTCCATCCTTGTGTCCCGTCCATCCCTGTGTCCATCCCTGTGTCCCGTCCATCCCTGTGTCCCGTCCATCCCTGTGTCCATGCCTGTGTCCCGTCCATGCCTGTGTCCCGTCCATGCCTGTGTCCCGTCCATGCCTGTGTCCCGTCCATCCCTGTGTCCCGTCCCTCCCTGTGTCCATCGCAGCCTACCTGTCTCTTTGCCTTCTGCAGCCTCTGTGTGCCATGCCGCACCTCTCTTCCTCATCTGACAGACGGCGGCCATTCCACTGTTCAAAAGCAGCGCCTCTCTGTCTGTGATAGGCGGAACACTCAATTTCCCAGCAGTCAGTGTTCCGCCTATCACGGACATCCTCTCATCCTCGTCCGTAGTATGAGAATGAGCGGATGTCCGTGATAGGCGGAACACTGACTGCTGGGAAATTGAGTGTTCCGCCTATCACAGACAGGAAGGCGCGGCTTTTGAATAGTGGAATGGTCGCCGTCTGCCTACCTGATCTGCGTGACTCGAGTATAAGCCAAGGGGGGCACTTTCAGCCTAAAAAAAGAGTCTGAAAATCTCGGCTTATACTCGAGTATATACGGTATATATATTTGTTTTGTTTTTTAAACCGCTAAAAAACGCATAAAACGCTAATAAACACTAAAAAACACTATTGCAAAAACTTTTAAAAAAAATTAAAAACTCACTGCAAAGCTACTGGTGTTTTTAAAACGTTATTTTAACGTCCAGTGTGCATGAGGCCTGTATTATAAGACCTGCACCAAATTAAGGTTCTATCTGCCCCTAAATGTATTTTATTTTCATATAGTATAGAAACAAATTCTAAAAATAAAGAATAATTTGGTACACATCTGACATCTCTGAGAAAAATGCTTTTGTCCACAAAAAAAGAACTCTAAGAAAAATACATGTTTAAAATCTGCTGGCACACGTGGAAATATCTGCTGGCAGGGAAATATAGTCCACCTTTTTTACTCATTTACTGTTTCACTGAGCGCTAATAGTTACACTTTTGGTGCTCTGACACTCCAGCTACAGATACGTGCTACACAGCAGCCATAGCATTATTTGCAGCTGCCCTGCTCATCCTCTTGCCCAATCACAGAAGGTTTTGCTTTCTGTGAACTCATTGACAAAATCTTAAGCTTTCTGTGAATGGGCAGGGAAAGAGGTGCCTGAAGGAAATACATTAGCTGTTTCCTCCCTATACCTATTCTGGCGACAATTAAAATGTTTAATTTTCCCTCATTTTAAATCCCTGGTAGTCATAAGTCCTTGATGGTTGATAATATGAAAGTTGCCCAGCACATTTTCAGGCTAGCCGGCAAAAATCCCAAACAAAATTGTTTCAACTACTAAGGTCAAAAACAGATTTGTATTGCATACATTTGCAAATACATGTGAAACTACACTGCCATGTCAAAGCACCACTGAAAAGTGGTACCTCAAAACTATCTGAGTTCACAAACAGAGAGAGGCAGTCCTTTCCTCCCTTAAGCTCCCGTTAGTGTGGCTAACCTAGTATCTTGTATCTTTATTTGCACATATTTGAAAACAAATGTTCTCAAAACAAAGGCATATTAGCCTTTAAAATAGAATAATGTTGCAAATAACTCTACTAAGGTACCGGAAGATTATTGGGTATGTTTAGAATAACATAGCACCAATGTAGAAACTGTGTGCTTCTGGTACCAGGTATGCCAGGTCAATGTTTCGGCAATTACACGACTTCTTCAGGACCCAATATGGCAAGGTAGAGCAACGCTAAATATCTTATATAGAAAGAGAAGAAAGTGTAAGTCTAGATATATATTTCCACATACAACAATCTAGAATACATATGATATTACATATAGATCATAAAATTATATATGAAATGCTCACATTCAGTAACTGTGGTGGATTGTAGAATGTCCAAAAAGTATAGCCTGGGGGTGGGTACAGGGCAAAAGTTAGACTGCCAACTGGTGGGCAGCTGCCACGGGCAACGTATATTGCAGAGACCTGTGAAATGGTGAGAAGGTCTTTGAATATATGTCATATTATATACAGTATATATCTACGTACATATGTTACACATATGTGGGAAGGCTGGCCGTAGGCCAGCCTGTATTTGTGGGAGGAGTCGGAGACTATATAACCCTCCTCCTCTGTCAGGGCCAGGGTTGGGGTTTTCTAGGTGGAGGCAGCTCATGGGGGAAGGGCTGTCCATCTATCACCCACCACTCACTTCTCTACATTCATGCTGGTGGAGAGGGGGTGCGTTCCCCTGTCCTGTTCCAGTGTGGGGAGAGGGGGGGTGAGCGGCGTTCGGCCGCCCCAGCTCCTCTCTCTCCCCACATGTTTGCTCTGTCCACCCGCCGTTTCTTCCAGTGTGGGGAGGGGGGGGGGATCGGTCGCCCCAGCTCCTCTCTCTCCCCACGGTTGCCATGTCCAGCCGCCTGTTTCTTCCAGTGTGGGGAGAGGGGGGGTGTGATCGGTCGCCCCAGCTCCTCTCTCTCCCCACGTTTGCTATGTCCAGCCGCCTGTTTCTTCCAGTGTGGGGAGAGGGGGGGGTGATCGACGATCAGCCGCCCCAGCTCCTCTCTCCCCACGTTTGCTCCGTCCACCCGCCCGCCGGTTCTTCCAGTGTGGGGAGTTTAGCGATATTAAAAAGGAGACATACTGTTAAGAAAAATGAAAACATATCACCCCTCAAAATTTGGATTTATATACACTATGCAGTATATATCCTTAAAGTGATTGTAAAACTTTATTTTTGTTTATTTAAATAACAAACATGTCGTGATTACCTGCTCTGTGTAATGGTTTTGCACAGAGCAGGCCTATCATCTTCCTCTGGGGTCCACTGCTGGCGCTCCTGGCTTCTCCCCTTTAGTGAGTGCCCACCATAGGAAGCCACTTTCATTTGGGTACTTGTGTAGTCTCAATCCCGAGTCCTGCTGCCTGTATCTATAGACACAGACAGTGTGGCTTTGCCCCATTCCCCATTCGAATGACAACAGCAAGAGCCAATGGCTTCCTCTGCTAACAATCTGCTCAGCAAGAAGGGAAACAGAGGAGAGAGCCGCTGCTCTCATGCACAATGCTGAATTGAGATCGGGCAAATATAAGGGATGGCTTGGGGGGATCCATTGACACATAAGGTTTTTTATTACTTAACCCCCCTGACGGTATTCCCGAGTCTGACTCGGGGTGGATTTTTTATACCAAGAGCGGTATCCCCGAGTCAGACTCGGGACTGCATCGCTGGATCCAGGAGGAGGTTTACTTACCTTCTCCCTCGGATCCAGCGTTGTCTCCCCGCTGTACGAGCGAGCCGTGTCTCGCTCGATGCATCACATCGCCGATCTCCGTGCCCTGCGAGCGTTGCGACGCACGGGCACGGAGATCGGCGCCAAATTCAAAAAGTGAAACAAACAGTAAACATACAGTATAATGTAATCTTACAGATTACATTGCTGTATGTAAATATTTCACATCCCCGTTGTCCCTAGTGGTCTGCCCACTGTCCTGCATGCAGTTTTATATAATAAAAACTGTTCTTTATGCCTGGAAACTGGAGATTGCCCATAGCAACCAAAACTGTCACTGTACATCAAAAATGATTTTAGACCAGCTAGAAAACAGCGATAATAAATTAGAATCACTCGCAGAATTGAGCGATAGCGATTTGTGGGGAGATCCGTCATCAAATACTGAAAAGTAATGACAGTGACAATTCTGCAACTGAGCAAATTTCAGTGTTTTTGATTTGATTACATTATTGAATAATTTTTATTATTGTTATATTATTATTTGGTACAATTATTTATAATTATTTATTATATTATAATTTATGATTTAATTTTTCAAACTTTATCATACCCGGGATGTCTGCTAGACTCTGGTTTGGACAGATTTAAGAGAGTTATTCCTAAGAATTGCAGGACTACAATATAAAACGCCAAATTTTCATGCAAAATAATGGTACCGCTTTTAGCACCTAAAATCCGAAATAATCGTACCGCCAGGGAGGTTAATGCATAGAATGCAGTAAGATAGTAAAAAATCTTAAGGCTTCGGAACCTCTTTAAATACATTAAAAAAAATATTTGAGTCAAATGAGTTTTCTACTTGACAAGGAAAACTGCAAGTACGGAAAACAGAAATAATAAAGGCCAAGACTAATTATACCAGGGAATGTGAACAAGTTTCCAAAAAAAGAATGAAACTATGTATGACTAATGTATGTAACGACATTGCTAAACTAGGCAGGACTATAACTGTCTTATACCAATTCTATGTGGCAGACACATGGTTTATTGTATAATTAGAGGCACAGAAAGCAGCATCATCACTAACAAAAGCAAGTTATTAACTTTTATATTTACCTGACAATTTTTTTCAGTTTTCATCATTAAAAAAATGTCATTCACAAGAACTGGAAAAACGTAATGATTTAGCACTAGGCTAATAAATGTATCAAATTGTCTACTCATTCCCACAAAAGTGGTGGGCTGAATTACTCATGGACTTATCTCTCTATAATTAAAGCAGTGAGGTTTCTAAACCAGGCTCACATGCAGGTCACAGCTATTATGATACCTCTTTCCCTGTTTGATTACAAATTTTTTACAATATTGAGGCACCTCTCCCCTTGTAGCAAGATAAGTCTACATGGACAGGTGGGAAGACCTTGCTCTGGAATTATAAAGGGATATTAAAAGGCAAAACTCTCCAGTATTCACAAAAATAACAGTTTTGGTCAGACTGATCTTTTAAACTAAAACTAATGCTTAAGAAACCTATAGTAGTGCTCACTGTAAGTCTACCATCTTTGCTCAGTATGATTTTGCCAGCACCATAACACACCATTTTTTAAATTTATTTATTTATTTATTAATTATTTTGGTTTCTGAACCTAGCCTTACTGTTTATCACGTGTATGTAAATTTAGCATAGGAGTGGGATTTACAGGGAAAATCTTAACTGCAGCATAGGAAGTGGAGTTTCACATTTTATTTCTAGTGGAAACCCCTGTTTAGAGTAGACATGTGCACTGCCAAAAAATTTGTTTGTTTTCGTTTTAGTTTCATTCTTTTTTCATTTTTAATTTTTCTAGTTATTCCTTATGATTGCAATTCGTAAATTCGAAAATTCGTAAATTGGAAAACTTGTAAATTCAAAAATTTGCGAGTTCAAAAGTGTGAAAATCTGAAAATTTGAAAATTCGAAAGAACAAAAATCTGAAAATTCGAAATAATAATAAACGAACTAATAATAAACTATTAAATAATAGGTGGAATTTCCTTTCAAATTCAGCTGTTAGTGAACTTAACGAATACGAATTTATCTAATTATTTATCTATCCAAAATAATGAATGCCGCATCTAAACAAATGGAACGGGACAAATTAATCACGTGAATCGCTGTTATGTTACGTCGGTAAAATAAACGGCCACTAGGGGGCCGCCGGAGGAGCGCGCATGCCCCCTGCTCGCTCCCTGAGCTGATGCGAGTGCCTGCCGGCCTCGATCACCGCCGAACTCCCACGTTCAGTCAGGGCACATGGAGAAGCGGGAGCTGTTTGTGTAAACACACAGTTTCCAGTTCTCTGAGGAGTAAACTGACAGATCGTACAGAGTATGAACAGTGATCTGTTAGTTTCCCTGCACAGTCCCATCCCCCTTCAGTTAGAACATGTACTTAGACTCACATTAACCCCTTCACTGCCCCCTAGTGTTAACCCCTTCACTGCCAGTGACATTTTAACAGTAATCAATTACATTTTAATCGCACTTATTTCTGTATTAATGCCAGTGGTCCCAAAAATGTGTAAAAATTGTCCGACGTGTCCGCCATAATGTCGCAGTTACAATAAAAATCTCTGATTGCCGCCATTACTAATACATAAATATACTAACAAATATTAACTTTTACGCAAACCAATCAATAAATGCTTATTGCAATTTTTTTAACCAAAAATATGTAGAAGAGTACGTATCAACCTAAACTACCTAAAAATATTTTTTTATATATTTTTTGGGGATATTTATTATAAATAAAAATAATGCATTTTTTTCAAAATTCACGCTCTTTTTTGGATAAAGTGCAAAAAATAAAAACAGCAAAGGTGATCAAATGCCACCAAAAGAAAGCGCTATTTGTGGGGAAAAAAAGGACATCAATTTTGTTTGGGAGCCACGTCGCATGGCCGCGCAATTGTCAAGCGGCGCAGTGCTGAATCGCAAAAAGTGGTCTGGTCTTTGGCCAGCCAAATGGTTCGGGCTTAAGTGGTTAATAAAAAAAATATATAATTTTTTTTAATTATTATTATTATTTATTATTATGAATCAATTGTGTTCCATTCATTTAGATACGGCATTCGTTACTTTGTTCTGTAATTTGTAATTTTGGATAAATTCATATTCGTTATGTTCACTAACAGTCAAATTTGAAAGAAAATTCCAATACCTATTATTTAATACTTAGTTATTATTTCAGATTTTCTAATTTTTGGGTTTTCGGATTTTTGAATTTCAAATTTATGAATATACTCATTTACAAGTTTACGAAGTTTCAAAATTTACAAATTTTTGCATTTACGAATTTATGAATTTATGAATATTCTAATTTATAAATATTCGGAAAAATTTGTTAAAGGGTTTTCCTTAATTCAGATGTTTCAGAATTAACAAATTTTTCATCAAATTCGTTAATTCTGAAACATCTGAAGTTGGTAAAAAAACGAACACGGAATGAAACGAATTGCACATGTCTAGTTTAGAGCCCATTTACAATGGTGCACTGCCAAAGCTGGTAGATTTGTAAACTTTATCTCACATGCACAAGGGTTGATTTACTAAAACTGGAGCATGCAAAACCTGGTGCAGCTCTATTCAGAAACCAATAAGCTTCCAGTTTTTTTTGGCAAAGCTTAATTGAACAAGTTAAAGTTAGAAACTGATTGGCTACCATGCACAGCTGCACCAGATGTAACACTCTCCAGTTGTAGTAAATCAACTCCCACTGTGTTTTCTAGCTTTTTATTTTTTAAGCAAGATACTTTTGCTCTTTTTGGAAGTTAACTAGCAACAGCCCCACCCCCTCCCCCGCTATTTCCTACTGATAAACTGAAAACTATTTACCAACACCAACTGCCATGAAGGCCTTTATCAAGTAGGAAAGCTCTGTTTACCTCTCCAAAAGTCACCACATATAGACAAAACAAATACCTTCCAATGGGAAGGGACTATTATGGGCACATCAGATAGAAGAACTCCAGAAACGAAAATATAAAACTATAAATTTTATTGTACATCAAGAGAACAAGTATTAATTGTTAAAAAGAATACGGCTTGTACATATCTATATAATATCTATATAATGGCAGCTCAGAGGTATGGCTGCCACAACTTTAGCCAAAAAGCAAATATGAAATGAGATATCCAGGTTTTAACACTATCTAAAAAAAAATAAAAAAAATAAAATAAAAATAAAGTTTTGCCTTTAGAAAAAGTTCAAACTTTTTTACTGCTTGTTAAAACCATAGCAATACAGGCATACCCCACTTTTAAGTACACAATGGGGTTTATTTACTAAAGTTAGAAAGTGCAAAATCAGGCTCTCTTCTGCATAGAAACCAATGAGCTTCCAGGTTTTATTACCAAAGCTTAATTGAACAAGCCGAGATTAGAAGCTCATTGGTTTCTATGCAGAAGAGAGCCTGATTTTGCACTTTCCAGCTTTAGTAAATAAATCCCATTGTGTACTTAAAAGTGGGGTATGCCTGTATAACCTAAGCAAGAGAGCTAAAGCTGGTTTAATGTTATAATCTGAGGTTGAAGGTACAGATTGTTTAGTTGTTAATATAAATGCAGTTTCTGTTGTTAACACTTATTTTTTATCCTGAACTCCTGGATAAGCAATTCTTTTTAAAATACAACAGCCATGTGTATTCTTACTTAAATTGTAGTGTATTTTGTGTATTTATTCCATATCTGTGTATTAATGCAGTGTAAAATAGACATGTGCATTCGTTTTCGTCCGAATGCATTTTCGTCCGAATTTCAGCTATTTTCGTTTTCGTTTTGACAAACGATAACGAAAGCACAAAATCCGAAAAACGAAAGATCCGACATAAATAAATGCTTTATTTTCGTTTTCATTGTTACAACAGTTCGATATAGAATAGGAGATTCGACATGACTCTGACAACAATCTGTGTCTATAGAACCTGTGTTCGAATGTGCCTAACCTTACCTCTATTAGTCCAAGATTATATAGAGAAAATATTCGACAGAGAAAAAAGATTTGACAGAGAGAAAAGATTCTGCAAGATACTGTCCTAAAAAGTGTTTGGGGACCCGGGTCCTGCCCCAGGGGACATGGATCAAAAAAAAGTTTTAAAAACTGCCGTTTTTTCGGGAGCAGTGATTTTAATAATGATTAAAGTGAAACAATAAAAGTGTAATATTCCTTTAAATTTCGTAGGGGGGGGGGGTTGTCTATAGTATGCCTGTGAAGGGGCGCATGTTTCCCGTGCTTAAAATTGTCCCTGCACAAAGTGTCATTTATGCAGGAAAAAAAGTCCTTTAAAATCACTCGCAGCTATAATGAATTGTCGGCTCCCGTAATACAGAGAACACTCATTGAAAGTCATTGATAAAAAAATAAATAAATAAATAAATAAAAAAAGCGTGGGGGTCCCCCAAATTCAATTACCAGGCCCTTCAGGTCTGGTATGGATATTAAGGGGAACCCTGCCTCAAATTTAAGAAAAAATTTGACGTGGGGTTCCCCCTAAATATCCATAACCAGACCCTTCAGGTCTGGTATGGATATTAAGGGGAACCCCGCGTCAAATTTTAAAAAAAATTTACGTGGGGTTCCCCCTAAAAATCCATACCAGACCCTTTATCCGAGCACGCAACCTGGCAGGCCGCAGGAAAAGAGGGGGGGACGAGAGAGCGGCCCCCCCTCCCTCCTGAACCGTACCAGGCCACATGCCCTCAACATTGGGAGGATGCTTTGGGGGTCTGTGACCCCTCAAAGCACCTTGTCCCCATGTTGATGAAGACAAGGGCCTCATCCCCACAACCCTGGCCGGTGGTTGTGGAGGTCTGCGGGCGGGGGGCTTATCAGAATCTGGAAGCCCCCTTTAACAAGGGGACCCCCAGATCCCGGCCCCCCCCCTGTTTGAAATGGTAAGGGGGTACTTTTCCTACCATTTCACAAAGAAAGTGTAAAAAATGGTTAAATAAAACAAACACACTTTTGAAAAATTCCTTTATTAAAAATAAAAAAATAAAAAAAAGATTCCAGCGGTGGTAATCCACTCTTGCTATCCAGCGACGGACGGTCATCTCTCCAGCGATGTCTCATCTCATCCAGCGCAGCGAATCCTCCGTCCTTCTTCTGTCTCCGTGGAGGAGACACTGCAAGGATTCCGGCGGCTGACGTTTCTTATATACGGAGGGCGGGGCCACCCGTCACCTGACCCCGCCCCCCTCTGACACAAGGGGAAACCCGGGGTTCCCTGTGACGTAGGGGTGACCCGCACCCCTCTGATGTAACACAGGCAGGTTTCCGTTACATCAGAGGGGGGCGGGGTCACCTATACGTCACGGGGAACCCCGGGTTTCCCCTTGCGTCAGAGGGGGGCGGGGTCAGGTGACGGGTGGCCCCGCCCTCCGTATATAAGAAACGTCAGGCCGCCGGAATCCTTGCAGTGTCTCCTCCACGGAGACAGAAGGATGGATCGCTGCGCTGGATGAGATGAGACATCGCTGGAGAGATGACCGTCCGTCGCTGGATAGCAAGAGTGGATTACCGCCGCTGGAATCTTTTTTTTATTTTTTTATTTTTAATAAAGGAATTTTTCAAAAGTGTGTTTGTTTTATTTAACCATTTTTTACACTTTCTTTGTGAAATGGTAGGGGTACTTTTGTACCCCCTTACCATTTCAAACAGGGGGGGGCGGGATCTGGGGGTCCCCTTGTTAAAGGGGGCTTCCAGATTCTGATAAGCCCCCCGCCCGCAGACCTCCACAACCACCGGCCAGGGTTGTGGGGATGAGGCCCTTGTCTTCATCAACATGGGGACAAGGTGCTTTGAGGGGTCACAGACCCCCAAAGCATCCTCCCAATGTTGAGGGCATGTGGCCTGGTACGGTTCAGGAGGGAGGGGGGGCCGCTCTCTCGTCCCCCCCTCTTTTCCTGCGGCCTGCCAGGTTGCGTGCTCGGATAAAGGGTCTGGTATGGATTTTTAGGGGGAACCCCACGTAAATTTTTTTTAAAATTTGACGCGGGGTTCCCCTTAATATCCATACCAGACCTGAAGGGTCTGGTTATGGATATTTAGGGGGAACCCCACGTCAAATTTTTTCTTAAATTTGAGGCAGGGTTCCCCTTAATACCCATACCAGACCTGAAGGGCCTGGTAATTGAATTTGGGGGACCCCCACGCTTTTTTATTTTTTTTTTTATTTTTTTATCAATGACTTTCAATGAGTGTTCTCTGTATTACGGGAGCTGACAATTCATAATAGCTGCGAGTGATTTTAAAGGACTTTTTTTCCTGCATAAATGACACTTTGTGCAGGGACAATTCTAAGCACGGGAAACATGCGCCCCTTCACAGGCATACTATAGACACCCCCCCTACGAAATTTAAAGGAATATTACACTTTTATTGTTTCACTTTAATCATTATTAAAATCACTGCTCCCGAAAAAACGGCCGTTTTTAAAACTTTTTTTTGCATTGATCCATGTCCCCTGGGGCAGGACCCGGGTCCCCAAACACTTTTTAGGACAGTAACTTGCAAATTAGCCTTTAAAATTAGCACTTTAGATTTTGAACGTTGGAGTCCCATAGACTTTAATAGGGTTCTAAAGTATGCTATATACTAGCTCCGTCGAATCTTCTTTATACATTCGACAGACACCATAAGCCTTCAAAGACAGATTCGACCGTGATTCATGTGGATTTTCGGACGAATGCAATTTTTGAACGAAAAACGAAATAAATAAAAACGAATTTCGGGAGTAACTAAATAAATTAAGTTTTCAGACGAAAACGAAATTCCGAAACGAAATATTTTACTCTGCACATGTCTAGTGTAAAACGCTGACTGGCGCATTAGCTTCCTGTAACAAAGATATACAAGGCAATATCTGGATTCGCAAAGACATTTCAAGCACACAAAGTAGATTTATATCCTTTATGGCTTTTAAGGATTTTATTTAAATGAAAGTTTTTGTGCACATAGCCAAAGGCCTTCATTTAACGCTGTAATAGTTCAGATCTATTTCTCATTCTCCATTTGACTTTTTTTTGTACATATTAAAATAATTATTACCATTATAAAATATTAAGGCAGAATTAACCAATGCTCTGATTTTGGAACTGTGTATTTTTATTTAATATTTTAAATCCTAAAATAAAGAATTAAACACAAGATGACTGAGCTAAAAAAACTGGAGAAAGCCAAAGGCGGAATTACGGCCTGTGAAAATTCTGGTAGTTCACTATAGGCAACAATTCTCCTTTCAGGCTCATTTTCTTTTCTCCAGCAATGAAAACTTCAATAGTTAAGCCATCTTTAAGGATTCAGCATGTTATCTGATCTTTGTGACTGTAGTTCTTAGAGTTGCCTCTTCAGAGTAAAGCAGACATGTTATTCCAATCTCCTGTTTATCATCTTGGCTATTTCCCAAAGCAATGAAGGCGCTAACAGCTGTTGGTTCATATTTAGCCCAGGGATGAATGGAATTCAGGAAATGATTGGATACCTTCAGAAAAGAGTAGATCAGCTAACCTCCCAGAGCCCAACATCTATGGAAAATTCTCTCAGGCAACAGGAGATAATGGCGTCATTACAGGATCAGCTTATAAAGGTAAAATACATCATATTTTCGCCCGTGGTCACCTAATATTGGGGACTGTAGAAAAGTGAACTCCACAAAACACTGTTTTTTTTTTTTTTTGCTAGTTTCTTAATTCTTGAGGATGCAATATTAAAAAAAAAAGTTGGAATGCTCCATATTTTTGAGGTCTTTAGAAGGAAATTATATAAGCCTTGGAAATCATTCTGGTTCTTTATGCTTTAGACAAAAAATAGCCATCACACACAATGTAACATCAGGTAATAATGCAGCTCATAATGAAAAGGTAGCAGAAAAAAACAAGCAACGTTCAAGGTTGGTACACTGATCCAGCTCATAGCAGTATTCACAGGAAAATAGAAAACAGTTTTGGTAAGTTACAAGTCTAAAATCACCATTATTGTATAGTATTGTATTGTATTATAATTTTCAATAAAATCTCATCACCAAAAATACAGTAAGGGAAAACAACATACAACAGCTAATGCGTTTCACACATATTCTGCACTTATTATTAGCTGACCTAACATTACATGGCCTTTCTAGTGAGCTCACACCTGGACTGTGTTTTTGTACCATTAAACACACATGTATGTTGGGTCTTTCCAGCAAGCCTACTACCCATTACAGTAGATCATTTATTGCACAGAACTGGCCAGGTGCCAAAATGAATTATACCTGAGTTCTATGTGGAGTGCCAGGGTCAACTGCATGGCTGCCTATTGTGCAGTTTTAACTTGCACGTGACAGGGTTTCTGAATAAAGGCAGCTTAAAGATTTACTGCTATGGGGGGGGAGCACCCGGAATGTCACAGGGAAAACAGATTAGGGAGGGAGAAAAGAAAAGCAGGAGATATGACAGAACAAGCTCTGCTGCCAGACACAAAAGAGTTACATTTACAAGGATAGTGTCTTATCTTATCTCCCTGATAGTCTCAAATTTCTCCCTAGGAAGAAACAGCCTGTAAACATCAGCACTTTAAAGCTTCTGTAGGCCTTCCTCTCTAGCTGATCCAAGACATACAATCAGGGCTGGAAATGCACACATTTGAATGCCAAAAAGTGACATATAGTTTTTGAGACCAAACAGAGGGAGAGAGTTTCAATAAGAAAGTGACTGCTTTTGGCTTAAAAAACTGGCAGTCTCCAGCAAGAAAAAATAGGAGCAATGCTGAAGGCAACTTACAACAAACACTCATTTTGGTAGCATAATTAATAATGTGGAATGTGTGTTCTTTTGTTGAAGAACATTAATTGTTATCAAACTGTTATGGGTAAAGTTTCTCTGTAATATCTTTATTGCTGTGTGCTTCCCTTTCCTGGTAACAATCACACCTTCTATTTATTGTACAGACATCAGAAGGTACAGTAGGTGAGGAGAAATCTCTCTAGTAGGGGTCACAGACAGAAAAAAAACCTGACAGAAAGTATAAGGCCATGGTCACATGGGGCAGTTCCAAATATGTCTTCTGAGACTCATCGGCTGTACAGACACATACTCTGTGTCCCAATAGGACATCCATGTGGGTGCGTGTCCCTGAACTCACCCTGGGCACAGATGTCACATTTGGAGCAACATCTGTGTCCATGCAACAGCTGCATCCCAGAAGATAAGCTATGGGGCAGCCAATATAGGGATGCACACAACATCCGTACCAGTAAAAAAAACAGCCCTGCACAGGGCATGAAAGTAATCACCTCATGTAAATGAGGACCTACCCTTCCTCACAAAAATATATAAATAAATATAAATTAAAAATGTTTGGTGTTAGGCTTTAAAGGCTCCTTTGAATGGCCCATCTGACTTTGGAACAGTTGCTATGTTTCTTTGATAGCTCTACCATTTTATTAATTTTACATACTGTTGCTCCTAGATTAGCCATAGCAGAAGAATAAATGGATACATTGTGGTATTTATGCTCATTTCCAAAAAAAATGTACCTTCTTATATCACAGACATCAATATGGATCCAGAATATAGACTCTGATCTAGAAAGACACAGTGATCCTGGCTGGAGCATCAATGAATGTGAGGAAGTACAGAACAAACTTGGTGAATTGGCTAGACAAACCAAGGTGATTCATCATGACTTGCTGACTACATCTATATTTTCCACTCATCTTACAGTATGCCAAACATGATATCATTTTACTACCGCATTAAAGGGAATGTATAAACTTTTCAATGCTTTTTAAATATACAGTGTACCAAAACGTCTTTGTTTCTATGTGTAGCTACTAATTATATACTGTATGTACATAGGGCCATTTTGCCTGCTCAAAACATACAGAGGATTTGCTTTTCATTTTGCAGAGCTACACAACAGTTGGCCTCTACTGTTTTTTCAAAAATGTAGACCTATTAGGCAGCCAACCTTTTTTTTAAACATTGCTCTCCTTATATGCCCTGTACCTTATCTTAACAGAAGTTTAAAGAGGCTCAGAAAAAAAAAAACAGACTCCCCCTAGTTATTAATCTACAGTACAGACCAAAAGTTTGGACACACCTTCTCATTCAAAGAGTTTTCTTTATTTTCATGACTATGAAAATTGTAGATTCACACTGAAGGCATCAAAACTATGAATTAACACATGTGGAATTATATACTGAACAAAAAAGTGTGAAACAACTGAGAATATGTCTTATATTTTAGGTTCTTGAAAGTAGCCACCTTGCTTTGATTACTGCTTTGCATACTCTTGGCATTCTGTTGATGATCTTCAAGAGGTAGTCGCCTGAAATGGCTTTCCAACAGTCTTGAAGGAGTTCCCAGAGATTCTTAGCACCTGTTGGCCCTTTTACCTTCACTCTGTGGTCCAACTCACCCCAAACCATCTCGATTGGGTTCAGGTCCGGTGACTGTGGAGGCCATGTCATCTGGCGCAGCACCTCATCACTCTGCTTCTTGGTTAAATAGCCCTTACACAGCCTGGAGGTGTGTTTGGGGTCATTGTTCTGTTGAAAAATAAATGATGGTCCAACTAAACACAAACCGGATGGAAAAGCATGCCACTGCAAGATGCTGTGGTAGCCATGCTGGTTCAGTATGCCTTAAATTTTGAATAAATCCCCAACAGTGTCACCAGCAAAGCACCCCCACACCATCACACCTCCTCCTCCATGCTTCACGGTAGGAACCAGGCATGCAGAGTCCATCCGTTCACCTCTTCTGCGTCGCACAAAGACACGGTGGTTGGAACCAAAGATCTCAAACTTGGACTCATCAGACCAAAGCACAGATTTCCATTGGTCTAATGTCCATTCCTTGTGTTCTTTAGCCCAAACAAGTCTCTTCTGCTTGTTGCCTGTCCTCAGCGGTGGTTTCCTAGCAGCTATTTTACCATGAAGGCCTGATTCACACAGTCTCCTCTTAACAGTTGTTCTAGAGATGTGTCTGCTGCTAGAACTCTGTGTGGCATTGACCTGTTCACTAATCTGAGCTGCTGTTAACCTGCGATTTCTGAGGCTGGTGACTCGGATGAACTTATCGTCCGCAACAGAGGTGACTCTTGGTCTTCCTTTCCTGGGGCGGTCCTCATGTGAGCCAGTTTCTTTGTAGTGCTTGATGGTTTTTGCCACTGCACTTGGGGACACTTTCAAAGTTTTCCCAATTGTTCGGACTGACTGACCTTCATTTCTTAAAGTAATGATGGCCACTCATTTTTCTTTACTTAGCTGCTTTTTTCTTGCCATAATACAAATTCTAACAGTCTATTCAGTAGGACTATCAGCTGTGTACTGTATCCACCTCCTGCACAACGCAACTGATGGTCCCAACCCCATTTATAAGGCTTGAAATCCCACTTATTATACCTGACAGGGCACCCCTGTGAAGTGAAAACCATTTCAGGCGACTACCTCTTGAAGCTCTACAACAGAATGCCAAGAGTGTGCGGAGCAGTAATCAAAGCAAAAGGTGGCTACTTTGAAGAACCGAGAATATAAGACATATTTTCAGGTGTTTCACACTTTTTTGTTCAGTATATAATTCCACATGTGTTAATTCATAGTTTTGATGCCTTCAGTGTGAATCTACAATTTTCATAGTCATAAAAATAAAGAAAACTCTTTGAATGAGAAGGTGTGTCCAAACTTTTGGTCTGTACTGTACATATCTTTATATTTAGAGTTGAACTCTAGTTGTGTAGAAAAAAGTACACTCTGTAGCCCAACAACAGAAAAACAAAGTAGCTTTTGTTACAATACTCATCTTAATTGTAACAATGTCACCCACAGGAAGCTCTCACCATTTATTCATGTCATGCGCCCCATTTCCACTGTGCCCAGGCTATCATGAGAGTCTGCACTGTGGGCTAATGCCCCGTACACACGATCAGATTTTCCAACAACAAAACCGTGATTTTTTGTTTAAAGGATGTTGGCTCCAACTTGTTTTGCATACACACGGTCACACAGATGTTGGCCAACAATTACGAATGTGAGAACGTGTTGAAGTACAAAACGTATGACAAGCCGAGAAGAAGGAAGTTCAATAGTCAGTGCGGCTCTTTCTGCTTGATTCCGAGCATGCGTGAACTTTTGTGTGTCAGACTTGTGTACACACGATTGGAAATTCCGATAACAAAGTTTTGTTGGCGTAAACTTTGAGAACCTGCTAGCCAACATTTGTTGGCGGAAAGTCCGCCAACAAATGTTCGATGGAGCATACACACGTTCGGACTTTCACCCAATAAGCTCACATCCAACATTGGAAAATCCGATCATGTGCACAGGACATTAGGGTAGCACCACACTGAATGTCACTCACATATTATTACGTAAGGGACATTTAGTGCAATAGTGAGAACTACCCACTGCCAGAAGAGAGAGGACCAGCAAGGTCACTGACACAGCCAGAAGACCCTTGGAGAAAAAAAATGATATACAGTATATCTACATCTCTATATACCATAGATATATGTATATAATGTATTTGTGCAAGTGTAAGACTAGAAGACATGGATACTGTGAAGGTTAGAGGTCTGGTTTAAAATATAAATATACAGGTGGGGGTTTGGGTGGTGGCTTTTGAAAAAGTTGAAGATCTGCTTCAAGACTGTAACAAAATTATGGAAGATTAAGTATGTAAAAATGTGAAACGTCACATCAAAATGACGAATGCAAACAGGCAAACACAGAAAAATTAGCTCTAAACAAATGCTGGAAACACACTATACATACTGTATGTCTAAATTTCTGTTGGTGATAAGCCAGCCACTTGATTCATGCTGCGAACAGTCATTAGAGAAGGGGTTGGGTACACAACTGCAAAATTACTGCCAAGGCCTTTCTTCTACAGATGAATCTGCTTTGGACAACAGCTGTTACATTAACATTATAAAGGATGTAGAAAACACTTTTGGTCATTCTCATTGTATACTTTAGCTGCAAACCTGCTTAAGAAGCATGGTTCTTTTTTTTACATGTGACAAGACACATCAACTGTATAAGGAAACCATGGCACTGGAATGTTCGTGACTCTGATGTAAAATTAAAGAAAAAGAATGTACAAGCAGTGACTTACAGGTCTGACTGTTGTAATGGGTCACTCCTTTACCTTTTTTCACATTTGCATTTCCTGAGAACAACGCCAAAATATGTATTTTCTTTTAATTTGCCGAAACATTTTTAAGGTAATACATGTACTCTTATGGTTTACTAAACCCTGCCATGCTTTAAGGCTACATATTAGGCTCGATTTACTAAAACTGGAAAATGCTAAATCTGGTGCAACTGTTCATGGTAGCCAATCAGCTTCTAATTTCAGCTTGTCCAATTAAACTTTGACAAAAAAAACCCGGAAGCTGATGCAGAGTTGCACCAGATTTTAGTAAGTCAACTCCATTGCATCATAAGGCTGGTAACAACACTTTTTAGACCCTGCAGCTATACAGACTCTGGGGTTGGTTTACTAAAAGCAAATAGACTGTGCACTTTGCAAAGTGTAATTGCACTCTGCAAGTGCAGTTGCTCTAGAGCTTAGTAAATGAGCAGAAGATATGCTAACATACATTATCCAATCATGTTCATGCAAAAATTATGTTTTTTTTTTATTTTCCTGGCACGTGATTGGGTATGTTTTGCAAAGTGGAGCTTTAACTCGTTTACTAAATTCTGGAGCAACTACACTTGCAGCATGCAATTGCACTTTACAAAGTGCACAGTCTATTTAGCTTTAGTAAATCAACCTTCTGTGTTACTGCCCTCCGCTTGCTCATTGGACTGCTAGAGGAGATCACCACACTGGTAATACCTCATCCTGATGTCACCTACAAGACCACAAAAGTATTTCCCTTTACCTTCCATCATCTTACAGATCAGACACTTTCAACCTTAATAAAATATATATTGTAAACAATTACAGTAACTGATCTGTTTTTTTTTTTTTTGATTGCTTTTATTTAATAAGTATATAAGAGACCTAAAGCATATTTTAAATATTCACCTGAAGTTTTGCTCTAAATTGGCTTGTCCATTTTTATTGCATTGTGTGTGACTTAAAATAGGAAGCATCACAGTATATGGAGTCTGCCTCCCAGCTTATACAGGCGGTGCCATCTGGGAGTGAAGCGTTTGCCAGCAACTCTCGGATTTTGGATGAGAAACTAAAAGCTCTGGATCAGAGTATTGAGGAGAAACTGGAGGTTATAAATGTCTATGTAACATTTTTGAAGTCTTCAAAACAGGTAAAATATGTTTTTTAAGGGTGCGATGTGCAAAGAATTGTACTATAAGTCACATCATTTCTTACTTGAATTAAACTAGGGAACATATCTAAAGCTTTACAGAAAATGTATAGTGCTTTAAGGTACACATACATATAATCATAACTTCACGCAAACCATCTTATCAATGTTGTTTAACATATTAAAATTCTTGTTTTTTTGTATCATTGAAGATGGTCATAAGTGTTCATTACTTTTTCATGAAGCTGCTAGACCCTGGCACCCAGGGCATGTGCCCCAGGTCAAATACTGCCTGGGGTTCTCATTCCTTTAAATAAATGTTACATTCTATGCAATATATAGTTTTGGAACATTGTATAATGTATTTACTTTTCAATCCATCCATTATTTATTTTGTAAACATATTTATTAGATTCATTCCTTTTTGTTCAGTTAAAGATTTTATTAATCTTAGATTTGATCCAAAGGGGTTATCATGGTATCTTACCAACCCCTCAACATTTCAATCTATGTACCCAGAGGTGCCTTTGGTCTATTAGCACCCTAGCGATGCCACTACAGTCTGCTTAGATTTTTTTTAAAAATGGCATACATTCTTTAATAAGAGTTTTCAGGATGAATGTAGACTTACTAGCTGATGTTTTAAAGTGTAAGTAAACCCCTATCGTTTTCAGCTAAGCTGCCATTTTTGCCTCTGTTTAATCTTCAAGTGCCATGATGCTGCACATGTGGTCAGTTATGACAACAGCAATTGGATTGTTTGACAGTTTACTTGAGAGCACAACCAATGGGAGTGTTACATTTTAGGCACGTGCCTGAAATAAAACTCTGTTATGGATGGGTTTACTTCCGCTTTAACTGTGGCATTTGAAAGGTAACTGTCTCAAAATCCTTTGTATTTAGATTATTTTGCTATTATTGGCCAAAGTCTAATTTTCTTGATTATATTGCCAATAAAATGTTATTTTGTATTTCCGTAAAGTTGGAATCGCACATCCAGAATCTAAAGACATTTTGCACACCTAATCCAGAAATAGAGGCAGCGACCATGCTGGAAACAGCTGAATCACAGATACAGAGTGTGCTTGATGAGCTTTTTTCAGTCCAAGACATGGGGCAAAACTGTCTGAATATCATAAAAATGGTGAGATTGACTATACATTAACATAGCATTTTAAATTATAAGATTAAAAGTAGATATTAACTTGCTTAAAAGTCTGTAAAGTTTAATAGATCCCTATAAATTGCTATGCTGTTGAGGAAGCAAAATAAGGTATATACAGAATACTTTATATCAGGGATATGCAATTAGCGGCCCTCCAGCTGTTGCAAAACTACAAGTCCCATCATGCCTCTGCCTGTGGGTGTCATGCTTGTGGCTGTCAGAGTCTTGCTATGCCTCACAGGACTTGTAGTTCTGCAACAGCTGGAGATCCGCTGATTGCATATCCCTGCTTTATATTAAAAAGACCTATTGTAACACATATTTAGTATATTGTAAAGCAAGAGCACATCCTTGAAAAAGGGATGATATGATGATGGAGCATAATGGGGTCATCATGCTGCACCCATTATATCAATTGATGCTTATGCACCCAGTAACTTGTGAAGCTCTGAATGTTGCTCTTGTGCTTTGCATTGCCCTGGTGAACTCTAATCTTAGCAAAGATGACTAAGTGGCCATATACAGAGCATATACTGCTGTGCACTCTCCATTATACTACACAGCATTACTCAATAAAGTGAATTGCCTCTGGCCCATTTCTAATTGTAGGCTGTAGTATTGAGCTTGCAAAATGCACCAAGTTATTGGAGAACAGCCAGTCCCATAATTTTCCTAGATCAGATTTTTTTTGTCTCTTTTCCCTTTAATAGCACTACAGTGCAGCAGAGTCATGAAGCCAGTATGGTGATAAGCACATTTATGAAACGCATTGCTGTATTTTATAAATACTCATTTGTTTAAAGCAGCAGAATGGCCATCGTAAGGCCTCACAACTGCTTCATAAATCAACCCCTAAATGTCACTGAATGCACAGGAGCAAAATGTGGATGTGCTTAAGTCCTCGGGACTGAGAAAAATGGGCTCTGCCATTGCTGACCCTATTCTGAAAATACTACCTTCTTGGCAGTCTATATCTCCATATCTTTCTGAGTCACTGACCCAAAAAAAGCATGCAAATCAGTAGTTTTGTCTTCACTGGTTACATACATATTGGGAGCCAGTGACCAAAAATAACAGATGTTAGAAGTTAAAGTGTTATTAAATCCAGGACCCTGCATTCACTATATCTGGTCTCCCACAGTACAGAAAACATGACATTCCAATTATTTTAGTAAATATAAACTGCTAAATACCTTTGTCATTAGCAGTATATAACAGTCTTGTGAATTCTATCAGTGTCTGATTAAAGTTTGTAGGAGGAGTTTTCATTCTACTCTGACTGTCCTATGAGTCTGCAGGACCCCTGGCCCTCTGGCTAGACAGTGCTGATTGGCCATATGCTGATCACATGCACTTTCCCAAGAAAAATAAATCTCTCCAAACTGAGCATGTGCAGGTTGCCTCCAAGTCTCTGTACTATCGGTAGATTGATTGGGGACTGTCAAGAAGGGGAGGATCAGAGAAGAGAGGGTCAAACAGCCCTTTTACAAAATGCACAAGATTAACCCCTTAGGTCCCACAGGGATTATAACAAGCATGCTTTATACACAATGATTTCACTGTTGTGGGTTTAGTAACACTTTAATCACTTTCCGCCCGCCCTCTGTCAAATGACAGAGGAGCGGCACGGCTCTCATTTTGGGAGAACGTCAAATGACAGCGCCCCAGAATGGCCGCTCTCGCGTGCCTGCAGGGGCATGAAGCTGAACCATGTTCCTAGGACACAGCATGACCACGATCTCTGTAAAGAGCCGAAGACACCATGTGATCGGCTGTGTCCAATCACAGCCGGCCACATGGCTGATCAGCAAGCATCTCCTCGCATGGGACACCAGGGCAGGTAATCAGTGCCCTGATTACAGTAAAGCCCCAGCAGTGCCCATCAGTGACACCAATCAGTGCCCATCATTGACACCAATCAGTGCCCATTAGTGACACCAGTCAGTGCTGCCTTTTAGTGCCCATTAGTGCCGGTTTATTAGTGCTGCCCATCGTTGCCCATCAGTTCCACCAATCAGTGCCTATCAGTGCTGCCCATCAGTGTCCATCAGTTCTGCCCAACCATGCAGCCTATCAGTGCCTACCAGTGCCACCTATCAGTGCTCATCAGTGCCGCATATCAATGCCACCTATCAGTGCCCATCAGTGCGGCATTTTAGTGCCTCCTCATCAGTACCACCTAATCAGTGCCCATAAGTGCCACCTCATCAGTGCAGCCTATCAGTGCCCATCAGTGCAGCATCATCAGTGTAACCTTATCAGTGAACGAGAAAAATTACTTATTTACAAAATTTACTGACAGAAACTAAGAAATAAGAAATATTCAAAATTTTCGGTATATTTTACTTATTTGTAGTAAAGCAGTGACTAAATACCACCAAAAGAAAGCTCTATTTGTGTGGAGAAAATTATAAAAACTGTGTTTGGGTACAGTGTTGCATGACCGCGCAATTGTTATTCAAAGTGTGAAAAATGGTCTGGGGGGGGGGGGGGGCTGCCCTGTATTGAAGTAGTTATGAAGACAAACAGGCAGCTTGCATTTTCAGCAATAAAAACCTAATTATTTTTCAGTATAAGTTTCTTTAATTAGTGCCTGAAACAGTTCAAACATTAGGTATACATAAATAGACATGTATTTTACATCTTGGTAAAGTCCTTTTACACCAGAAGCATTTTTTTGAAGATAAATATTACCAATGAGAGACTTTTATGGAAGAACATGATCAAAGGACATTAAAATTATAAATCACTATTAGCATTCAGTCAATGAATAGTTTCAAAACTATTTTTATTTCAGATGAACAAGGACAGAATCTTGAAGGATAAACACGTGCAGACTGTGGAGGACACGATGGCTAATCTGAATAAGGAAAAGACTGAGATAACAAATCTGTGGTCAGTGTGGCAACAGCATGTCAATCAAGAAAATTCCTCCAAGCAGACATGGAAAACAATTAAAGACCAGCTAAGATTGGTATACATTTAGCTTATATTTTATATATGAACGTTCATATGCAAGTTAGCTAAAGGGAAAAGTAAATTTCTACTACTTTTGCACATTTTTAACTATTAGTAGCATGAGGTACCTATGCATAAAGTATATTAACACATAGCAACAAATCAGTTTGTAAAGTAAAATAACCCCTAGCAACAAATCAGTTTGTAAAGTAAAATAACCCCTAGCAACAAATCAGTTGTCATGATTCTTTTTTTAATACTATGAGGTAGATTTACTAAAGAACAAAGAACAATAGTCTGTCTAGTTTGCAAGGGAATTTCCCCTTTAGCTTATTGAATGAGGTGAAGCTCTACTGACTTCCACCGTTCAATCATGTGCACATTTACTAAGCTAAGGGAAACTTCCCTTGCAAAGTGAAGAACCAATTTGCTTTAACCACTAGAGATCTGCGCTATAGCCAAATGACGGCTACAGCGCGGACCTGCATTGCCGGGACTACGTCTATTGACATAGTCCCATGCACGAGTGGCCTGTGCGCCCCCTGAAGGGCGCGCGCGGTGTGCTCTGTAATTAGCGAGTCTGAGACTTGCTGGATCACAGATCGGAGTAAGGGGTCAATCCCGACCCTTACCACGTGATCAGCTGTCAGCCAATGACAGCTGATCATGTGATGTCAACACAGCCGGTAATTGGCTATTTAAAAAAAAAAAGCCTATCACCGGCAGCAGTGAAAGGGACATCAGTCCTGATCACTGCAATGTGCCGCCAGCTCCTCAGTGCCCACCTGTGCCCCCTACAAGTGCCACCTAGCAGTAGGCAACAGTGCCGCCTACCAGTGCCCACAGTGCGATCTGTCAGTGCCCACAGTGCCATCTGTCAGTGCCCACAGTGCCACCTATCAGTGCCCACAGTCAGTGCCTAAACAGTGCTACACATCAGTGCCACCTATCAATGCCCATCAGTGCCACCTATCAGTGCCAATCAGTGCCATCTATCAGTGCCCATCTGTGCCACCCATCCGTGCCACCCATCAGTGCCATCTTATCAGTGGCCATCAGTGCCGCCTTATCTGTGCCCATCAGTACCAACTTATCTGTCCCCATAGGTGCCACCTTATCTGTGCCTATTAGTGCCCATCAGTGCAGCCTCATCAGCGCATATCAATTAAGCTGAAAAATTACCTGTTTGCAAAATTTTATAACAAACTATTAAACATGATTTTTTTTTTTTCAAAATTTTCCATCTTTTTTTTTGTTTAGCAAAAAATAAAAACCCCAGCTGTGATTAAATACCACTTAAAGAAAGCTCTATTTATGGGAAAAAGATTGAAAAAATTTCATTTGGGTACAGTGTTGTATGCCCGCTCTGTTGTCATTCAAAGTGCGTCAGCACTGAAAGCTGAAAATTGGTCTGGGCAGGAGGGGGGTTTAAGTGCCCAGTAAGCAAGTGGTTAACTATTGTATGTTGCTAGTTATATAAATTAGGGTGGGGTGGTTTCAAGAAGGTTCTGTGAAACAATCATTTGACACTAAAAATACTGTATAAAACATTTGATATGTAAATGTAAAGGTTATTAACTTTTTTTTTTATAGGCAGGTGGCAGATTACAAGAACTGGAAAATGATCTACAACCTTTGTCTTCACTGAGTTTAGGAAATAATATCCAAAATATCTTAAATGCACAGGAGAATTTGAATAATATTAAGACAAATTTTCAGGTGAGCTGCATTACAATTTGTCTAAATATGAATATAACTTCTTTGAACAAACCCTTTCTAACTTTCCTTGGTTAGGACACTGATTATATCCAATTGATAAATATTGTATGTTTGATTGATAGGAATAACATCTGCTCGAAAGTAACAGAACACCAGTAGGGATAGCATGCCATAAAGTTAACCTGGCCTAGCCTAAGCATTGCTAACATAGCAGTGCTGTAGTGCAGACATCTTATGGTACCTGTAAGTACTAATGTTAATTTACCAATCATTTATTGTATCCCTGTGGAGCCTTTTAAATTCTAGGCTCAGGCTGTACATGGGGCTTTGAGTTAAGCCTAAGGCAGGCCATAAATGGTCGAATATCGAACAAATTTTCTTTTCAAAATAAGAAAGTTTTTTTTTTTTTTTTGTGATCCAGTCGGCATGAAAATCGGGTCGGCATGAAAATTTCGAAAATCAATGGTGGCATACCATTGATTTTCGAAATTCGGCTGACCAAGTCTTCAATTTCACCTCATGTTGCTACAGAAAATAATTCTCGTGGCCGTGAATCTTCTTTTCTCTCAGTAAATTTTCTTTTCTTATTACATTTCTCGCACGATTCTCCCATCATTGATTAGAAAATCGTTTGTTTTTAAAAAAAATTCCAACATGTCCGATTCCTCAAATTAGATTTCCGCACGAAAATCGGCTGTTGATGCAGCCCCACTAATGGTGCGAAATTCATATGAAAATTCTTAAAAAATTGAACCGTGTATGGCCGGCATAAGTTGCACATTCAGGACAAAAAGCCCTTCAATGGAACAGCCTAGAGCCGATCCCAGCTGTTAAATGTGAATACACGTGTTTTGACCTTTATAATTAAAGGTCCACCGTTTAAGTTGGTCCTAAAGAAGAAGTGAACCTGAACAGTGAGCCTGTCACCTATAGCTGATCCTGGCTATTAAAGGGGAACACACATTTTTTGACCTTTATAATTAAAGTACATGTTTTAAAGTGAGCCGCCATTCTGTGTGGTGGTGATGTTGGATCATTCTCCATACTTGTGAAGGTTTCACTATTCCTTGTTATGAGACAAATTAAAGTTGCTCCAGAACCATAAAGAACTATATGTTCTTGACCATATAGTAAAATGGTTTTGTTTGAGCTGAGCAGCCATCTTTTGCCTGGTGTTATCATTTATATCAATATGATGGATGTTCGTTGTGGATTGGATGTGAAGATTACAGTACATTCTTTTTGGGGGAACTTATTCATATACTGTAGATTGATTGGACTCTAATAACATAATTATATATGCATTGGTTTATTTTATGAAAACCAATGAAACTTCCACCCTACCTATTTATAAAATGAATAAATGATACATATATAATATAATATAATATAATATAATATAATATAATATATAATGTGATTTCCTATAAATATCTCAAAGTGAAAATGAAGGGTGCTGCTCACATCTACATGCAGTTCTGCAAGGTCAGGTAAACAATTATCAATAATTATGGGGTGCTCCCTAAAATATATGATACTGTATAAAACTCCCTATACAACACAAAGCTCTATACAGGCATACCCCACTTTTACGTACACAATGGGGTTTATTTACTAAAGCTGGAAAGTGCAAAATCAGGCTCACTTCTGCATAGAAACCAATGAGCTTGGTTTTGATCTGGCACTTTACATATCGCTCCCACCTTTTTGAATACATCCAATTATGTCTCTATGTCTTACCTAAAATGTTTACACATCTTGACAGAAATTAAATGATGAAATTGAACAAGCAGTAAAGATCTCAGAACTTCTTACTCGAGAAGGAGCACAAATCAATGAAAAAACAGGCAAGATGAATGAACTTGTCCAGTATCACCACAGACTAAAGGACAGTATTAAGGAATATGAAGAGATTTTTATCAAAATTGTGACATTTTATGAGATGAAAACAGAGGTGAGTAGACTGTATATGAAAATGCTCCATGGTCTGTATGCACGTTTAGGACAATGCTGGTTACAGCTGTGCATTACACAACCTGTCACACAGTGTAGTGTCATACTAAGAGACAACAGATCTGTATAGGTAAATTATAATATATAAAAATACTATATTACAAGCAGCACAGTGGCTAAGTAGTTAGCACTTCTGCCCAGCAGCCCTAGGTTCACCAGTTCAAATCCCAACCATGACACTACCTGCCTGGAGTTTGCATGTTCTCCCCGTCCCTGTGTGGGATTCCTTTAGGTATTCCTGTTTCCTTCTCTCAAAGACATGCTGGTAAGTTAATTGACTCCTGTCTATATTGGCCCTAGTATATGTATAAATGTGCGTTAGGGACCTTAGAGCTCCTTCAGGGCAAGACTGATATGAATGTACTTTATATACAGCGGGTAAAATAAGTATTGATCACATCACTATTTTTCCAGGTGAATACATTTCTAAAGGTGCTGTTGACATGAAATTTTCACCACATCAAGGAAACCAAAACAAATAATTGCAGACATTTATTAGAACGTCATGTGTAATAAAATGGAATGACACAGAGAAAAAGTATTGAACACGTTAACTGGATTTTTTTTTAATACTTCCTACAAAATCCTTTGTTGGTAATAACAGCTTCAAGATGCTTCCTGTATGGAGAAACTAGTCACATGCATCGCTCAGGCAGGGGTGGATCGGGGGGGGGGCATAGGGTCAATTGCCCCCCCCCCCGAGAAAATAGTGAGCAGGCTGTGCTGATGCTGACCCCCCATCAGCCGTTACTGACACAGGGTAAAACTGACAGGAATGACACAGGCAGAGCCATAGCTGCGGGGAATTTCCACCCCTCCTTCTCCTCCTTGAGCCGAGCATTCACATGGCAATGCCCTCCTATTGGCTACATTCAGGGCCAATGGCTTTGAAACGAGCAGCTAGAGGATTATGGGACATATAGTCCCGGATACCAGCAGGCCCCAGGATAATTCCCTGAGAGGGGGATGAGGAAGAGAAAATAAGAGGGACCATGGGGCTGTCAGGTGGACGGAGCCAGTGATTCTAGCATTATCCTCCAAGGTAAGAACTTACCTCTAGGTGGTGGTAGCAAGGGGGATGGGGGGCAGGATGCAGGCTTCCATAGAGGTACATGACCTTATCACTGGCTACATCCACCCTGTCCTCCCCTCCACCTGGCTGCATCCACCCTGTCCTCCCCATCCACCTGGCTACTTCCACCCTGTCCTCCCCTCCACCTGGCTTCTCCCACTCTATCCTTCCCTCCACCTGGCTTCTCCCACCCTGTCCTCCTCTCCACCTGGCTGCATCCACCCTTTCCTCCCCTCCATCTGGCTGCTCCCACCCTATCCTCCCCTCCACCTGGCTGCTCCCACCCTGTACTCCCCTCCACCTGGCTGCATCCACCCTTTCCTCCCCTCCACCTGGCTGCTCCCACCCTATCCTCCCCTCCACCTGGCTGCTCCCACCCTGTCCTCCTGACCTCCCCTCCACCTGGTTGCATCCACCCCTTCCTCTCCTCCACCCGGCTGCTCCCACCCCATCCTCCCCTCCACCTGGCTTCTCCCACCCTGTCCTCCCCTCCACCTGGCTACATCCACCCTGTCCTCCCCATCCACCTGGCTACTTCCACCCTGTCCTCCCCTCCACCTGGCTGCATCCACCCTTTCCTCCCCTCCACCTGGCTTCTCCCACTCTATCCTTCCCTCCACCTGGCTGCTCCCACCCTGTCCTCCCCTCCACCTGGCTGCATCTACCCTTTCCTCCCCTCCATCTGGCTGCTCCCACCCTATCCTCCCCTCCACCTGGCTGCTCCCACCCTGTCCTCCCCTCCACCTGGCTGCATCCACCCTTTCCTCCCCTCCACCTGGCTGCTCCCACCCTATCCTCCCCTCCACCTGGCTGCTCCCACCCTGTCCTCCTGTCCTCCCCTCCACCTGGTTGCATCCACCCCTTCCTCTCCTCCACCCAGCTGCTCCCACCCCATCCTCCCCTCCACCTGGCTTCTCCCACCCTGTCCTCCCCTCCACCTGGCTACATCCATCCTGTCCTCCCCTCCACCTGGCTGCAACCACCAATACTTTTTCAAGACACTGTGTATTTATATTTGTGTGTGTATTTATATAATTGTTCTCTTTTTTTGTCCCCCCTACTTTTTTCCCTGTCCCCCACGTGCCCCCCTAAATATGAAAGCTGGAGACAACACTGTATCCTTCTGTAATCAATGTCATAAGTATGTTTTGCAACAATAAGGTTGCAATGGTTTTGAGAGAGCTTATTGCTTTTACCCATCATGGCATGTTTCTTGTGTGACACCTTGGTAATGAGACCCCTTTTTATAAGCCATCAGTTGAGACTGAATCAGCTGATATTAATTTGTACTGACAAGGGGCAGGATTGCTTTCTAATTACTGATAGAGTTCAGCTAGTGTCTTGGCTTTCCATTCCTTTTTACACCCCCCTTTCTGCATGTTTTCAGTACTTTTTCCCTGTGTCATTCCATTCCATTGCACATAATTTAATTTCTTAACTTATTTGCTTTGGTTTTCTTTGGTTTTCTTTTCTTTGTATGTATGGAATGCAAGGGTTGTTACTGATATGTGGTAAACATTTCATGTCAACAGCACCTTTAGAAATATATTTACCTAGAAAAATGGTGATATGTTCAATACTTACTTTACACACACGCAGTGCTTTACATACATACATACATATATATATACATACATATATATATATATATATATATATATATATATATATATGAATATATATATATATATACATATATATATATATATATATATATATATATATATATATATATATATATGTATGTATATATATATGTATGTATGTATGTAAAGCACTGCATAAATTGATGGAAATATATAAGTACCTGTAATAAATAAAAATAATAAATTACCTTTCAATACACGCTTCACTGATAATGCCAAGAATCAGGGGGAACTCAGTATTTTTGGCATATTGCATTCTGCAGAGAGATCTGCTTTCTCATTGAACATGATAAGACCCTATGCCATGCATGTTTAAAGTAGACATTCAAATGGCCATAGCCCCCAAAAAGTTCCAGACCCCTTTAGTATAGCCTTTATGTGATCACCCCTTGGAATTTTAACTGTACATTAATTACTGTTGTCAAAGCAACACAGGTTTATTTAAAACTATACAAAGAGAAACCAATCAGCGCAGTCATATAATAACACTAATGAGAAAAACTGAAGCTGAACACAGCACCTCTAATAAAAATGTTACAAGTTCATAAATAGTGCAGAGCAACAAAATTCATAAACAATCTTCATAGGAAAATGGATCACCAGCAAAGGTACAGAAGCAGCCGTGCACCAAAACCGTGACTTTATAATCATCCAGGTGTATATGGTGCTCTTTCCCATCACCAAATGCAATCTTGGCCACTCACCTTATAATCATGATCCTTTGCTTAACAGGACAGTCATAACATGCTTTTCCCAATAAGGGTAACATATAAGATGGTAACTCCGCTGGTCTGGGCTGGTCAATCCTCATATGTGTAAGATATATGAAGTGTATGTAAAAATCAAGAGAAGGACGAATAGTGCTCTCTGCTAAAATACAGTGCCTTGAAAAAATATTCATACCCCTTGAAATTTTCCACATTTGTCATTTTACAACCAAAAACATAAATATATTTTATTGGGATTTTATGTAATAGACCAACACAAAGTGGCACATAATTGTGAAGTAGAAGAAAAATGATAAATGGTTTTCAATTTTTTTTTACAAATAAATATCTGAAAAGTGTGGCATACATTTGTATTTAGCCCCCCTGAGTCAATACTTTGTAGAACCACCTTTCGCTTCAATTACAGCTGCAAGTCTTTTTGGGAATGTCTTTACCAGCTTTGTACATCTACAGAGTGATATTTTTGCCCATTCTTCATTGCAAAATAGCTCAAGCTCTGTCAGATTGGATGGAGAGCGTCTGTGAACAGCAATTTCCAAGTCTTGCCACAGATTCTCAATTGGATTTAGGTCTGGACATTGACTGGGCCTTTTTAACACATAAATAGAAGCCAGTCTATGACTTTCAGGCTACAGTTAAGATTTGGGGCAATAACTTAGCTAATAAGGTTCAGGTAAACTGTCTGGAACTAGTATACAGTACATAGTTTGCAAATCAGCTGCTTCCATCAGGAGATTCTGAGACATGTATTTCTGCTCCATGACACAATTCCTTTAAAATCTGTAGACAGCCAAATTACCTTAGCAACTGCAAAGTGATAGTGGAAATATGTCTTGGCTATCGTCAAACCCAATTTAAAAATGGAAGCATATTATTTTTTCTGGCTTTTATTTTAACTACAGATCAATATTTTGAAGCCAGAAATAGAACCTCTGACAGCAGCTCACACTAATGATGACATTCCGCTGATTAAGAAGCAGGAGCAGCGAGCGCATATACAGAGTCTATATAAAATTATTCTTAACTTGGGATCTCAGATAATTTCCACAGTACAACATTCTGTAAGTAAAAATATATTTAGTAATCTACAATTATGAACTGTGTTAATGAATGCCACAAGAAATTCACTTTTTTTTTTACTCTTGGGTGTTATATATTTATTAAATGCAATAGTTATATCAAGGTAAAACCCAGAAAGAGACATCAGGAGGTACTCCCACTCACACATGATGCACTTGTAAGGGGGGCTTTTGAATGGCTGTGTAAAGGCGTCAAGATTTGACCATACACTGTCAATCACATACTGTATAATGATATAGCAAGACATTTTCTCTTGCACATTCTCTCCCTGGTTCACCTTAGGCTGTCTGTGTCCACTCACTGTTCCTTATGAGATAGTCTCTAAGATAGGATCAATGCAGACACCACTAGTTGGGTACTTCTCTCCCAGGCCCACTTGGGGGATAGCTTCACTCCAGGGAACACTTGGCCTAGCCTAAAATGCCTTTTGCAACCCAGCCTAGCCTCCACCACCACAGGGTTCAAGAAGTCTAAAAAGGAAGTCTCTTCTGGATGCAGGTCTACCTCTCATTGTCCTCCAGCCCTGTCCAGGGCCTTGCTGACTACATCTGCCAAATGGTGGGGTCTTTGGCTCCCATGCCCCAACTTCACTATCACTCGTCCCAACCTGGATTATCTGTTGGCACTGACTCACCCATTACATCAATACAGGAGAGCTCTAGCTAAAAGGGACCTAGTACATGATTGCACCACCCTCCTTAACCACACTCTTGTATAGGACAGAGCCACTTAGTAGTAGGCTAGTTAACTGCACCTGTTTGCACACTTTAGAATAATGGGCACTACAGACAATGGGATTTGTGTTTAAATTGAAACTGAACTGTATCTGAACACCACAAATGGAAAAAGCTGTTTAATTAATTTTTATGTTGTAATATTCAAAGCAAATTTACCCATTCATCCATGTCTCAATGCTTTATATTGGTTGAGAAATCACTTTGAAAAACACCACCCTAGCATTTCTAGCTGCAGCCATCTTGAATAAGGGCAGACAATTCATGTAGCATGTATTTCCTGGAATCGATTTTCCCTCAGTTTAGGCATGCAGGCACAGCGGTATGCTTAGTTAAGAAAACAACCCCTTTTCCAGATTAAATAAAAAAAATGCTCATGAAGACTCCTGGGATGTATAACATCATTTTGGCTTAGGCAAGAAACCAGGAAGCAACTGAAGAAATCTAAAAACATGTAGGTATAACATACCTTCCTATTCCTTCTATTTACTAAGGCTAGCAGCATAAGGATTCAAATAGTTAATATTGATTGAGAGAGTACTAGCAAAAGTGTGCCCATTATGACCCTATTATATGTTAAATTCTCCAAACCAGTGATTCTGAACCACTAAGTTGTAATCAGCTGCAGATCCCCTAACCTCCCACAGTGCCACCCAGCCTCCCATAGTGGCCCACAGTGTCCCTCAACCCCCCACAGTGCCGCCAGGCCCCCTGAGAGCCCTTAGCCCTCACAGTGTCCCCCAACGTCCCACAGTGCAACCAGGCCCCCTGAAAGCCCTTAGCCCTCAAAGTGCCCCCCCAACCTCCTAAAGTGCCACCAAGCCCCCTGCAGTGAACCCTAGCTTGCTGCAAAGCCACCAGTCCCCATAGAGCCTCCAACCTCCAACACTGGGCCACTGCACCCCCAAGCTCCTGCAGTGCGCTATAGCTTCCCATAATTTCCCTGCAAAGCTTACAGCCTTCTGGATAGACACCCAGCTCCCTCTAAAGATCCCAGCCCCCACAGGTGCCTTCTCTATTAGTACAAGGATGAAAGATCCTCAATGTCTTTAAAGAGGAACTCACACAGAAAAGAAAACACACAGGGGACCATATGACTCTATATACTCTACCCTGTACATTTTCTTTTCAGTCAATCTGCTTAGCAATCACCCAATATGAATCTCAGTCACTAATGAAGAAAGTTGATTTGCAACTTCCTTGTTTTATGCTTATGGTAAGGAATTGCATTGTATTTTTTTTCTCCGATTTCAAATACTTTTTTTTTGCTTTATTATTTTATTCCATACGTATTTATTCACAAATTTTTTTATCATTGAGATTTTTATTGGTTTTGAACAGTTATAAGGTCAAAAATATACATAGTTGTATCATGTACATACAGACTTAAGTAACAAGTTGGTTTTCTTACAGGTTTTGTTCCATGTTTCACATTAGTATCTTATCATGTGTAAATAATCATAAGTTTCGTGCAATAGTAGCAGTAGTCATTTTAACCCTTATATTCATTGATGTCATGAATTATATTTGCCTCTCTTGTACATAAACCTGTTTTTTAGAGGTCATCAGTCTTACCTAGAGATACAAATGTTGACCTTATAGAGAACATCAAACATAAAACAAAAGAGTAAACCAAAGTAAACTAAAGAACATAATGTTGAGAAGAAAGTAGCAATGGTACTATAGCCGTAGTATCCATCAACTACTACTAGTCCTTACCTTCTACTTATAGGTTGCTTGCTGCTTAATTACCTGCCATTATAATCTGGTTTCTCAAAAGAAATTGGTGAAGTTGTAGGTTTTAATCCATACTTTAAATTTCCATTTGAAGCTATCCATATTGCCTGGCATAAGAGTATTCATGTGAGCAATGTAAGTTTGCCCTAGAGACAACTTCTGTAAGTGTAGGCTCTATATCTCTTTTCCACTAACACATTATGGACAATCTAGCTTCTATTAAAATATGCAGAACTACTGTTCTAAAGTTAGTAGGGAAGTTTCCTATGGAGAGTCCCAGCAGTGCCAAAGCCGGCGAGGGATGGGTTATGATGCCTGTAATAGATCAGGTCAGGTTGAAGACAGACTTCCAAAAGCTGGTTACTGATTTGCAGTACCAGAGTATATGTAACAAGTTCCCAGGTTCCCCACAGTTACGCCAGCAGTCTGGAGAGTGTTCTTTATGGATTTTAGATAATCAAACTGGTTTCAGGTACCATCTATAGAGTATCTTATAAATATTTTCCTAATTTAATACGCAGTGTCAAGCTCCTAGGCTGGATCTGATTGCTTGGGACCATTCTTGTTCCGAATATGATCTAAATCTCTTTCCCATTTCAGTATCACTGGTGTTTGTTTTATTGGAGTATTGGGTTGAAACAAGGAATAAAGAAGTGAAATGCCTCTCTTTTGGATAGAATCTCTATGATAAAATTCCCATATTTTTTTGTTCAGCTCTATGGTGTCAGAGGTGAAGGTATGCAGGAGATGTTGGATTTGGAATATCTTAAATGTATCTTTGTGTTTGATTACTTCTGGGATTTCCCGTAGGGTAGAGTAACCAGCATCTAACCATGATTGAACCGATAGGCCTGTTATTAGGGATTCAAAGGATTGAAGTGGCATATCACACATGGATATATGTATGGATTCCTGACTTCTGTTTAGAATGTCTATCCATGCTTTAAATGAAGAGGAGATAGAAAGGTGGTCTGGTAAATGTAGTGGTTTATTGGTGGCTGCTGCTATTAATAAGGCTCGGAGGTTATTGTTTTGCACCAAATTGTGTTCTAATAGTACCCATTGCTTTACTGGAAACTAGTCAAACCATGTTTTAATTTGGTCTAAAAGAGTCGCTCTATAATAGTCTTTAATTACTGGGACTCCCATACCTCCCTTTGATCTATGCTTTATGTCGGTAGAGAAGGCTATTTTTGCTCTAGTCCCCTTCCAAATAAAGGATCGAAGTCAGGTATCGAGTTTCTTAAAGAAAAGGGCTGGTAAGGGTATTGGTACAGTCTTGAAGATATAAAGAATTTTTGGTAAAATAACCATTTTAAAAGTTGCTATCCTTCCCATCCAAGAGATTTCAAATTTACCCAGTTGTAAGAGTTCCACCTGAACCGAATGTAGTAATTTTTTATAATTGGCATCGTAGAGGTAAATAGATTAGGCAGTTAGATAAATCTCTAGATATTGGATTTTACTGTTATCCCAATTGCAAGAAAATTAAGATTTAATTTCTGTCCTTATTTTGTGACTAAGGTTGATTGTAAGGACCTGGAATTTGGATACGTTAATTTTATAGTAATATATGGCGCTGAAGGTTTCAATCATCGTGCATACCTCAGGTAGGGAAGAATCCACATCTGAAAGTGTCAATATGACGTCGTCTGCGAATAATCTTATTTTATGGTATTTACCCGCTACTGAAATGCCTTTTATAGTCGGGGAACCCCTGATGGCAGCCACAAAGGGTTCCATAACTAATTTAAATATCACGGGAGAGAGGGGGCAACTCTGCCTTTTGCCATTTGTGATATTAAAGGCGTCAGAGAGTATAGAGGAGGTAAAAACTTGTGCCGATGGGTTTTTTTATAACGCTAAAATGGCTGAGAGGATGAAACCTGCGAAACCAAGTTTTCTAAGGGTAGCTTGTAAATACCCCCAATGTCCCCTTTCAAAAGCCTTTTCAACGTCTAGAGCTAAAAAAGCAGTAGGCAGTTTGCGACTCTCAGCTATATGGAGCAGATTGCGGATTCTGTGGGTGCCATCAGGTGCTTGACATCCTTTTACAAATCCTACTTGATCTGGAGTCTGGAGTCTCTCAAGGAGATCAACACATCTTTCATATTTATCATTGACACAGGTTGACAGGATGAAGAGAATTGCTCAAGAGGGATCTGGGTGGAATGCTCTGCAGCACTTTCTTCCATATCAGAATCCTCTTCCTGCCTGTCACCTTTAACTTTCTTGAATTTAATGGGGCTATGGGTAGATGGACTATCAAGGGGAGAGATGTCAGTGTCCCCTGTGTTTGCGCAAGTAATAGCCATACATACCGAGGATGATCAGCTGAAATCTGAAGAGAGCTCTCCTTCCTCGGCAGTCCGTGCGTGTGCTATGGCGCCATCTTGGTACACCCGGCCGTTTGTGGAGGGTAATTATCGGTCAATTTCTGTGGAGCTAGGTGCTGTGAGCCCCATTTGCGGACTTTGATTTTAATGTATGTCAGCTTGATGTTTATACAGTGAAAAATGTCAACACCAAGGAGAGTATTCCAATGAAAAAGCAGCATCAAAGAGCAGAAAAATGCAATTACTTCATAGGAAAGATAGTAATATCATGTACTATTGCAGTACAAGTTGTGGGCAATAGGTGGCTACATAGTACCAGGTCATGTATACAGCTGCTCTATTCACTGCTTGAAACTTGTGGTCCACTAACTTTTGGGGAGTTACAATTTCCAACATTTTTAAAGTCTTTGAAGAGCAGATAAAAAAACTCATATGTACCATAGTGCCACGTCTGAATTTTTGAAGACCAAAATGTTGCTGTGTACAATTATACCAAATCTTAATTTTGTCCAAGAGAAACTGGTAGCTAGACTTGCTTTTTTTTTACAGCTTCAGTAGAACTATAAGAAAATGAACTAACATGTAAATTACAACTAAAGTGATTCTAAACAATATCCTTATTCTTCAAAACAATTCATACACATCCACTACTTAAAGCGGAGGTCCACCCTAAAGTAGACCTTCGGCTCATCGGAACCCTCCCCCCCTCCGGCGCCACAATTGGCACCTTTCAGGGGGGAGGGGGGTGCAGATACCTGTACAGTACAGGTATCTGCACCCACTTCCGGGATAGCTCTCTGCGGAAAGGGGCGTAGATTACGCCCCTTTCCGCAAGTGCCCGCCCCTTTCCGCAAGTGCCCCGCTGCCTGCTGGGAAACACACAGATCCCAGAGGCAGCGGGGACCGTCCTTATTGCGCAGCGCGACTCGCGCATGCGCAGTAGGGAACCGGGAAATGAAGCCGAAAGGCTCCATTTCCTGATTCCCATACCCAAGATGGCGGCGGCAGCACCCGAGGGACCAGTGGCGGCCCGTCCATAGGGGGCGCCCGGGCGCCGCCCCCCCTGTGTGGTAAAAACAAAAAAACAAAAAAAAATGTAAAAAAAAAAAAAAGTTTTAAAACTGGCCCTTTAAAAAAAAAAAAAAGTTCTTTAAGGAAGTGCTCGAGCGCCGGTCACACTGCACGCCGGGAAACGCCACGCCAATGCAATCATGAGATTGCAGGCGTGGCGCTTCATTTGCGGGCGTTTAGCCCGCCTCAGGGCGCTTTCTGAAGCGCTGAGTAGCTTCCGCCCGGCGCTGTAGTATGTGTTACTACGGCCGGGCGGGCAGGTTGATTGACATCTGAGTTGACTCAGATGTCACTTCCTGTCTTCTCTCTCCCATCTCACCTGAGAGAGGAAACAGGAAGTAAGAGGAGTAGAGCGGTGTGAGGAGCGGCTGCGGAGAGCACACAGTCAGGTAAGGTGTGTGTGTGTGTGTGTGTGTGTGTGTGTGTGTGTGTGTGTGTGTGTGTGTGTGTGTGTGTGTGTGTGTGTGTGTGTGTGTGTGTGTGTGTGTGTGTGTGTGTGTGTGTGTGTGTGTGTGTGTGTGTGTTATTTTTAAAACTTTCATTCATATAATGCCTGGCGATCAAGAGTGCTGGGATTCACGAAAGGAGGAAATGGTTAAAAAAAAAGTAAAGTAGTAATTGTTCATAATACAGTCATGATGGACATTATGCTTGATGTGGACCTGCAATCAGGATCGTGCTGCAACAGATAAGACCTGGGACTTAACTCAGGACTTGCCAAAGTATGAGGATAGCCCCATGAGAGAACAAGTGGTGCGGGATCCCCAAGGGCTCAGAGTATTATTCCGAGGCCTGTATTCACAAGGGACCCCCTTGCAGCTAGGACTTTTCTTTATCCACAAAGGCAGCTTCTGTGTTTTACCTGGAGTATTAGATTATGATAGCTTTGTCCTCTATAGCAGAGTTGTGTTTTGGGTCTTACTGATCTGGCCAGTAATTCAATAGCTCATTCTACTGTTTGAATTCTCCCCAGCCTCTTACATCTCATGGCATCTTCAGCACCAGGACCTCCTGATATGGCTTCACCATGAGCTCATCCTAGCCACAGCTGGGTATCAGCGGAGACTTTTTAGGGTGTGATTGGGAACTCTGAAGGGGAAAATCTTTCCTCTGCAGTTCTGAAATAGGCCTGTGGGCAAAATACTGGTGTGTGTGTGTTCTCAGCAGGGTCAGGCTTTACAAAGCACATTCGTTATTTGTGCACGAGTTGGTTTTTGTGATGATGAGAAGTGCAGACTGTTGAAATGTGGCTTCTCCCTGTGCAGGTGTTGGAGTGGTTTGGTGTTACATTACCTGCTTACTTTGTATTGGTTTCCCTGCTCAGTCATGGATCCATTACAGCTGTTCCATGTGTTGTGTTTGTGCTGACATAAGCATGGTTGCTCGGCTGTGCTGTTTCCAACAAAGTGACCTTCTCCCCTCTAGCTATGAGTTTTACCAGCACTATTTCTTATAGCTCCTGGCTACAGTATGATGTGCTGCTGCTTCTGGTGGCTGCCATCACATCCTTCATCGAACTGCGGAGCCCACTGACTGTGCAGACTCACATGGATTGCAGAGTGCTGTATTGATATCTATATGTATAGGTGTAACATAATCCGATATTTCAGAGTTATATATATGTACCATTATCCAGGATTGCAGAGTGCTGTATATATATCTATTTATAGTATCCATGTGAGTCTGCAAAACTTGGATAATATCACATCTATACATAGCTATACAGAAGTCTGCTATCCTGAATAATGGTATACCTATAAATACACAGTATATATCTATATAGCACTCTGCAATCCTGGGTAGTGGTACACACATATACACACAGATGTGTCTATCCAGAAGTCTGTAATCCTGAATAATGTTACACCTATACATATAGAACTCAGTAATTCTGAATACACAGCTACAGTGTTACACTACTGTTTTAATATATACAGTTTCTATACAGCTCTCTGCAATTCTGGGGCAATGATACGCCTATACACAGTTATACACAGGTATGCCTATACATAACCCTGTATTTCTGGATAGATAGATAATGTTAGTACAGTATGTCTATGTACACAGCTACTGTATTTGCAGGACAATGAAATTCTGGATACACGCCAATATCATTCTACAAATTCTGGGTGTGGCTTATGAGAAGTGGGAGGGGCCAACCATGGATGGGCGGGGTCTTGCGCCCCCCCATCCTAAAACTTCACCAGCCGCCACTGCGAGGGACGATCTAGAGATCGGCTTCGGGTGCCGACATCGCGGGCGCGCTGGACAGGTAAGTGTCACTATTTTAAAAGTCAGCAGCTGCAGTATTTGTAGCTGCTGGCTTTAAAAAAAAAAAAAAAACGCGGAGTCCCGGCGGACTCCCGCTTTAGAGTAGTGTTGCCATTTAAAAAAAAAAAAAGAATTAAAAGTCAGCAGCTACAAATACTGCAGCTGCTGACTTTTAATAATTGGGCACTTATCCCAGGGTCCAGCGAGGGGGGGGATCGAAGCCCCGCTCGTCTCCCCCTTTGTTCGGCGGCGCTGGCATTGTAACTGTGGGCGCCTGGCTGTGGCTTCACGGCTGGGCACCCACTGTGCATGCGTGAGTGGAACCGCGCGCCATGAGTGGCAGTGCAATCAACTGGGACCTGCCACGTGTCCCAGATGATTGACAAGAGGGAGGGGGCAGAGCCTGAGCCCTTCCTGCGCCAAGGGGAAGTGATGACACCAGCCCAGGCACTGAAGGAGGCAGATTACGAGGGACCCCCTAGCAACAGCCAGTTACAAAAAAAAAAAATTATTAAAATTTTTTAGGAACATTCATGATTTTTTTTTTCTTGGATGCAAATCCACTTTAATAACTCTGTAATGTATTTTACATTAAATTGTTTCTTACTGTGTTTATCTGTCTCTTTGTAACATCTTCTTTGAGCTCCTAAACCTCTCCCTTTCCCTCTCACTTCTATTTGTTTGGAACAAGCAGCAAACCTTAGTTGCTCTATGCACACTACACATCCCAAAGTCCCTCTCGGGACCAAGCAAGCAAGAGAAGGTGACTAGGTTCCTGCATACAGTGGGACCATGGAATACAGATGTAGCCACCCTCTAACAGGAAGTCGAATCACAGCAGCTAAAAAAAAAAAGAAAAAAAGAAAAAGGAATTTGGAGATTTGGTGGAGGCTAAAAACAACATAATATATATATATATATATATATATATATATATATATATATATATATATATATATATATTTTTTTTTTTTTTTTATGAAGTTTAAAAAAAATAAAGTTTAGTTAAAAATGTTGTTGTAGAAACAGCACCAGGGACACATTACTATACTCCACATAGTGGTAATCTGGGGGGTTAGGATCATTGGCTGCAGTTGTGAAGTATTGACACTCACCCTCCTGTGCCTCCTCTCTTACCCTTCCACAGAACTTATAGCACTTCTTCCTGGAAAGTAAAGCATTCTCCAAATAGAAGAGCGGTGGATGAATGATAGGATCCACCTCTTCCAATCACAGAGTAATTTACATTCTGGGAAAGAATACTATGAGTTCCGTGAATGAGAATGGAAGTATCTACAACAAATGTTTAACAAAACTTCAGCTTTATTAGACTTGTGTACATTTCATCTTGAAGTATGTATGTTTTTGGACTCCTGTTTCATATCTGCATGGCTAAATAAGTTACAAAACAATATGCAATATTATATATTTACTCGACTAATGCTGGCCATACACAGAGACAATTTAAGCTTGTTAAACTGGATTAGCACAGAGAAGCCCAGATCCTCCTCTTCTTGGGTCCATCCTCTGTTCTCCTGGCCCCTCCCCCCTGTTGAGTGCCGCCACAGCAAGCAGCTTGCTATGGGGGCACCTGAGCCGAGTCACGGCTTCCTGTGTCCATTCAGACACAGGGCACTGAGCCAATGGCACCACTGCTGTGTCTCAGCTAATCAGGAGGGAGAGTCTCAGACAGCTGAGACACTTGTGGACACGGCTGGACAGAGATGGGGCTCCGGTAAGTATAAGGGGTGCAGTGGGGTTGCTGCTGTACACATGAGGCTTTTTATCTTAATGCATAAAGATAAAAAAAAATGCATTAAGATAAAAAAACATTCTGACTTTACAACCCCTTTAACCACTTGCAGACCGGACCATTTTGCTGGTCAAAGACCAGACCACTTTTTGCGATTCGGCACTGCGTCGCTTTAACTGACAATTGCGCGGTCGTGCGACGTGGCTCCCAAACAAAATTGACGTCCTTTTTTTCCCACAAATAGAGCTTTCTTTTGGTGGTATTTGATCACCCTTGCGGTTTTTATTTTTTGCGCTATAAACAAAAATAGAGCGACAATTTTGAAAAAAACGCATTATTTTTTACTTTTTGTTATAATAAATATCCCCCAAAAATATATAAAAAAACATTTTTTTCCCTCAGTTTAGGCCGATACGTATTCTTCTACATATTTTTGGTAAAAAAAATCGCAATAAGCGATTATTGATTGGTTTGCGCAAAAGTTATAGCGTTTACAAAATAGGGATAGTTTTATAGCATTTTTATTAATAATGTTTTATTATTTATTTTTTTACTAGTAATGGCGGCGATCAGCGATTTTTATTGTGACTGCGACATTGTGGGGGACCGATCGGACATTTTTGACACATTTTTGGGACCATTGTCATTTATACAGTAATCACTGCTATATAAATGCAGTGATTCCTGTGTAAATGACACTGGCAGTGAAGGGGTTAACCAGTGGGTGGCAGTGTAGGGGTTAAGTGTTCCTAGGGGTGTGTTACTAACTGTGGGGGGGTTGGGCTTTCATTTAGTGAACACTGATCTCTGCTCCAATCACATGGAGCAGAGATCAGCGTCACTAGTTGCTAGGCAGAATGGAGAAATGCTGTTTACTCGGCATTTCCTCCATTCGGCCGCTCCGTGAGACAATCGCGGGGATGCCCGCGCCGATCGAGTCCGCGGGTCCCGCGACCGGACTCACGGGGGTCCCCACCAGCGCGGGAGCGTGCCGCCGGCGGCGCGCTCCTGATGGCAGGGCGGCATTGAATATTAGACTTACCTGTACCCCAATATGCCTGCCCGTGCCATTCTGTCAACGTACATCGTCGTGCGCTGGTCGGGAAGTGGTTAAGTTGCTGGGTGGAGAATTGTTGGCAAACAGAGTCTGCATCCAATCACATGCAGACGCTGTTCAGGTATTTTGACAGCTAGCAGGGATGGCAGTCAAAATGCATTAGCTACAGCAGAGATTTGTCCATCTGTACTGTATAGAGTGAATGGAGGAATCAAATATTATGACACAAATATTAATTTTCCTTCTTTGGTCATAAGCATTTTGTTCTTTATATTTGTACAGTTGTTACCAACTGTACCTTTTGTTAAGACTTGCAATGAGTCCTAATGTCCTAATTTTTCTTTCCATTCTGTCTGATATTCATGTATTGTATTTTGATAAATTTTAGTAACAGTTTTGAACAAGAAAATTAACTTAATCCCCCAAAAAAACATTTCCACTGCATTTGTGAAGAAGGCTTTACGGCGCCCAAGAAAGTCCAGCAAGCGCCAGGTCCGTCTCCTACAGTTGATTCAGCTGTGGGATCAGGGCATCACCAGTGCAGAACTTCCTCAGGAATGGCAGCAGGCAGGTGTGAGTGCATCTGTCCGCACAGTGAGGTGAAGACTTTCGGAGCATGGACTGGTGTCAAGAAGGGTAGCAAAGAAGCCACTTCTCTCAAGTTAAAACTTCAGGGACAGACTGATATTCTGCAAAAGGTAGAGGGATTGGACTGCTGAGGACTGGGGTAAAGTCATTTTCTCTGATGGACCGCATTTCCGATTGTTTGGGACATCTGTAAAAAACCTTGACTGGAGAAGAAAGGATTAGCATTACCATTAATCCTGTGTCATGCCAACAGTAAAGCATCCTGAGACCATTCATGCGTGGGATTGTTTCTCAGCCAAGGGAGTGCGCTCACTCACAATTTTTCCTAAGAACACAGCCATGAATAAAAATAATACAAAAACATCCTCCGAGAGCAACTTCTCCCAACCATCCAAGAACAGTTTGGTGATGAACAATGCCTTTTCCAACACGATGGAGCACCTCGCCAAAAGGTAAAGGTGATAATTTTGGGTCCATGGCCAGCAAACTCCCCAGACTTTAATCCCATTGAGAACTTGTGGTCAATCCTCAAGAGGTGGGTGAACAAAGAAAAAAAAAACACAAATTCTGACTAGCTCCAAGCATTGATTATGCAAGAATGGGCTGCCGTCAGGCAGAATGTGGCCCAGAATTGATTGGCAGCGTGCCAGGGCGAATTGCAGAAGTCTTGAAAAAAGAAGGGTCAACACTGCAAAAACTGACTCTTTGCATAAACTTAATGTCATTGTCAATAAAAGCCTTTTGAAACATATGAAATGCTCATAACTATACTTCAGCATACCATAGTAACATCTGACAGAAAGATCTAAAAACACTGAAGCAGTAGACTTTGTGAAAATTATTATTTGTGTCATTCTCAAAACTTTTGGCCACGTTTGTACATTGCAGACACCCAAGCTTTCAGAGATGTTAGAGGAAATCACTAGCCAAACACACTGTTTAATTTACATTGTCTCTTCTATTTCTGTATGTGAATGATTGCACTGTAATTTGAAAAACTTTTATTTTTCCGAAATGATATGATATACAGCTGTCACATGACCCAGATCTTTCCCAGCCTGTCTGTAGGGAAACAGTGGCAGGAGGAGTTATACTCCTCTGATGCTGATCATGTGTTTAAAATATTAAAAAAAAACAGGAATACAGAGTAAAAATAAATAATTAATATCTATAAACTGTTTTACATTGTCTTACAATTATATATATTGGAATCAAATCTTTATTATGTTTTGGCAGTAACATGGTTTGGGTGGAATTCTGCCAGTCACAGGCTGTGTTACATGCCTCCAGTCTGTGTCTTAGAATAACAGGGAGGTGAAGCCACCATCAATCAAGATGTAATATCCCATGCCCATTATGTGTAGCTGTTTAGTGAGCATAGAGGAGGAGGGAGGGAGTGGGCTGTCATTTACCACTGTGTCTATGCTTATATGTGTGACTCAGTATAGAAAGTCAATGAAAACAGAGCATGTGCAGAGTTGGCAACACTGCTCTGGAAAATCCCTAGCCCGATTGGAGACTTAAGCCTAGTACACATGGGCTGGATGTCAGGAGACATTGGTTGGTTCAATAAAAATGGTCCGACATTAGGTCCGTGTGTATGGCAGTCAGTCCGATAGAAGCCGGCTCTTTGAGCATTCTGGTAAACCAGTAGCCATATGAACAACATGTAATACAGCATTTATTGATCATTTTTTTATGATGATGTGGGTTTAATGAAACATTAAATATAACAAATACTGTATAATAAAAAAATAAGACAAATCAGTGCACATTTCTTTAAAAAGACTGAATAAGATAAGATTATTTAACCTTCGAAAGTCTGCTGATTTCATTTATATCAGACCTGACCCTTCGACCAAAACTGCGAGAAGCTGTGAGGCAACACCATTATGAAACCCTATCAAGCTGAAAGTAGAGACCGCAAACATATTATTGTAAATGTGGTGGAAATAAACAAGTTTTGTTTTCAAGCTAATGATATTCCAATATAAATGGAAAACATTGAAAATTAATAGATGCCTTTAAATATGGAGCTTTAGTTACTATTTTTGGATAAATGTTCATTCTCTATGACCAAAGCGGCCTTCTACGTTAAGTTGTTTTCATGATAAGATCTAACACAATCAGTTTTATAAACTTGTATTCTGTTGTGTCGTTTTCTTTTTCTAGAAGCACATTACTATACCATTAAATGATCTTCAGCAGCAGCTCGATAACCTGGAACGTGACAGTTTGATGTGTAATGTGGAAAAGAAGGAGGAAAAAGCACCAAGCAGTCCTAACGCAGCATCCATGGAAGATGTAAATGAAGTAAGATGAGAGATAACCGTTTTAATTATCTAGTAAATAGCAAAGGAAAAGAAAATAAACTTCAACTTAGTAGGAGATTTTACTTTTATGCTACTACGTGGCTTAACCCTTTGTTACACATGCGCATACATTTAAAGTCCATATTTTCTCTCCAACCACAGATTGTCCTGGTGTATACAGGTATAATAACATCTCCAAGTCTACTTAATTAGGTATTGTTGTGTGCAGGGCTTTTTTTCTCAAATAATAAGTAAAAGTACCCTCCTCTTCCAAATCATCTCTTGTCATCACCCCCTACCCATCGCCGAGCACTGTCCCTTGATTCGACCCCCTACCTCCCTCCCAGTTCTACCGCTTCAAGGGAAAACAACCAAAAAATGATTTTCTAGTGCTATGTAATTTGTATGGAATTCGTTCATGATAATAAGAAAAGCAGTAAATTAGATCTCCTGCAGCCAGCAACAAGACCCCCCCCCAAGCAACAATAAATCACCGCCAGAAAAAATAGACCCCCCCCTCCAGCAACAATAGATCAAGTCCAGCAGCAATGGACCCCTGTCAGCAACAATAGCTCTCCCAACAGCCAACATTGCAGCCTGCAATAATACCCTTTCCCTCAACAGAAAATCTCTCCCAGCAACAATAGACCTCCCAGCACCAACAGATCACTCCTAGAAACAATAGACTCCCGTAACTAAATACCCCCAATAACAATAGACCCACCCAGCAACAGTAGATCACCCCAAGCAGGAATAGACCCTCGCATAACAAAATACTCCTAGCAACAATAGACCCCTGCCAGCAACAATAGATCTCCCAGCAGTCAGCATAAATATACCTACATGCAGGCAGCAACAACAGACCTCTCCGTCAAAAGTAGATCCCTCCAAAATATAACTGACCCTCCAGCAACCAAAGATCCCTCAGCAGCCAGCATCAATAAACCATCAAGCACCCCTTAATATACCGTCCATTCAATGCTGGGGGTGCCATAACTGTGTTCCCCATGTTCCCACTGAAAAAAAACCCTGGTTGTGCGTATCTTTTTTTCTCCACTTCCACTGGATTGCACAATCCATATCATATACACATTTCTTGAACTTGTTAACTCACGAGGGGACATTCATATTTGATTGCAGCAAACTAGGATATAATTTGTTGGTTCCTTTTTGTGCTGGTAGTCCATTGTTTTCTATATATATCTGATTTCTCAAGACACTGAGGATGTAGCCCAGACCTCACCCCTGGGAAGGTTACATTGGCAGTGCCCTCCAGGGAGTTCTCATGACATGTACAAGCAGTAGCTCCACTGAGTATCTGTAGGATCTGGCACTCATGTCACCAGTGGAACAAACGATTCACCATAATGGGACTGAGGTGGGCACCATTATCCAAAAAGCATCATACCAGTAATTGAAGTATAAAGTATATGTGTTTATTCAGGTAAAAGTCATGCATACATTGGTATCATTAGCAACAGTGGCCAGTTGTAAAACAACATACATGTAAAATAGACAATGGGCATTGGTGTATCCTAAGAGTGGGAAACATGTGATACACAAGCATCTAGTGTACCCGACGCATTTTGCAAGAGCCCAGCTCGCTCTTCAGGGGTTGATGCATGTACAGATGTACCTATGATAGAAGAAAATAAATGGGTAGTTGATATAGTATTGATGGAGTTGTTGCAGAGCGTGGGAACCATAATTTGGAGTCCCATACTCACCACTAAGTGAGGCCAGGACAGTAGGTGTGCGGTTCCCAGAGGTAGCAGCAGGTGTCTCAACCTGGAACCATGGAGGTGGATTCGAACGGGACTCTGGTGGGGCAAACCAGAGGACAGGCATGGTGCGCATGTGAGAGTGTGTCCCCAGGAGTCTCACTGAATCCATGTGTATTGGAAACTGTAGGCGTAAAAAAGTATAATAATGCATTAAGTACTAATGATATGTATGTGTCTATGTATAAACAGAGAGTCCATATATAATGGAAACTGTAGGCATAAAAAAAGTATAATCATGCATTAAGTACTAATGATATGTATGAATAGAAAGCCTAAGCCAAGAATAGTAGGGGCATAGGAGACTGAAAGGGGGAAGGAAAATGGCAAATAAATGTCAGCAAGTGATAAGAGGCAGAGAAGTGAAAAAAAGAGAAAGAAAAAAAGAAAGAGTGAAAAAAATCCAAATTAAAATTAAAATTGAAATAGAACTGGTGACAAAAAGGCAAAAAGTAACACCAGTGACACCTTTTTATGTCACCAGTGGACTACACAGAGAATCAGAAAAAAAAAAAAGAACGCAACAGAAAACAATTTTTATTAAAAATATTAGAGCAAAATTGTAAGAGCAAGCAGGACAGAGCAGTGTGAATATGGCAACATATTACAGAAAGATTTGTGCTGATATACGTCAAAATACATGTTTCCTTGTTTACATTTAAACAGCATTGACTGTATCTGGGGCCACTTTAAGGGTTTATTCACATGTGCAGCCGGGGGGGGGGGGGGGTGGTAAAACCAGGTGGTGGTGCACCCACCAACCTGAACACAGGCATGCACCCACTCAAGGCTGTACACATGACACAGTTGTGGCAAAAATTAAACAGAATTTCGCATTTGGCAGGCATTACCACCACCAAATGTAACCAATGCAAGTCTGTTGGGCCGTGCCACAACCTCAAGCAAAGCATTTTATTGTGACGTGGTGGTGCAGCATTTACAGCATTAAATCAAACACAACTGGAAAGTGATCCACCACAGATTGCTTTTCAGAGGGGTGACAAGGACTGCTGCACATGTGAATGAGCCCTAAGGGAAGGAATCTCAGCTACAATTTTTTGTCAGTGGTGACCTCCAGGGAATGAAACAAATGTATATCTAATAACTAAACATTCAGGGTGTAGATCATGTATGAAAAAAAAATGCAAATGTATTTTCATGTACATACAGTCTTTTAAACTGCTACACATGCAAAGCAAGCGGTAGGAGATGCTAGTTTAATGCGATAAGTAAGAACAAGAGAATAAAAAAAACCTTGAATCAGTAAAACACAAACCTATATACATTACTTTAATTGAAAAGTTAAACAGAGCAATAGACTTATGGTAGAGATTTGGCAGAAATTGATAGCAGAGGACTATTTTAATAAATATATGCCTTAGGCTTACTTTACACAGGCGGCAAAGGGGCTGTAAAAACAGGCATTTGATGCATACTTTTACCATCCCCCAGCTACCCACCTAAAACTTATCATGGTAGCCAGAGGGGTATATACACATGCCACACCAAATTTAACTCACCATGTCAAGAAGGCACTGCCTGTCAAGCTAGTCCATTGAAGTCAAATGGACCAAGCCACAATGACACTGTGAGGTTGATTTACTAAAGGCAAATTGGCTGTGCACTTTGCAAAGCACAGTTGCATTCTGCAAGAGCATTGCTCCAGAGCTTAGTAAATGAGCAGAAGTTCTTCTGACTTCCATCATCCAAACATGTGCTAGCAAAAATGCTGTTTTTTTTACTTTCCTTGCAGGTGATTGGGTATTCTTTGAAAAGTCTTTACTTCTTTCACTAAGCTCTGAAGCAACTGCTCTTGCAGAGTGCAACTGCACTTGGTAAAGTGCACAGTCTATTTGCCTTTAGCAAATCAACCAAAATAGTCAAATGTAAAATCTCCCTTTGGGCAAAAAATAAACAGGCATTCAGAAGGCAGCTGTATCACCTTCTGAACAACTGGAAGCCACTACTCTACCACCCTCTGAAAAGCGTCCATCTAGAGGGTCGGTAGAGACTGATGTCCATTTAAATGAGGACTACAAATATCTGAAGGGCTTATTATCACTGTTTATGAGTATGAAAAATGGTTCTATAATTGCAGTGTTCAGTATAAGGAACAGTTTTTGCTATTATCAGGCCATTTGGAGTCACCCTACTACACAAATAGTTCACAAATTCAGTTCACAGCAGCTGCCTTTGACACTTTTAGCAACAACTGTCCGGTGATGTTCTAGAAAGTCATCTTCCCCCAAAGCAAACGTCCAGATGACATGTCACATTTGTTCCCACCGATGTCTGACTACACTTCTACACTACAAAAGATACTGATCGCAGCTGCCTTGAAGCCTCATGGCAGGCAAAGCCCCTTTTCACAGACATTTGAACTAAAAATGATGCTACTTAGGCAGATCTCTTAGGGCCACTACCACAAACGTGGTGTTACTTTACTAAAGAAGTGATTTGCTAAGCAAAGTTCCTCCTCAAAAGTTACATTAAAATTCACTTTGCAAAGTGGACATTGAGCTCTACTCCTCTAGTGCATTAACCCCTCTAGAATTTAAGTTGAATTTACAGTATATTTCAAGTTTTTAAATCTACATATGGATGTAATCTGCATTATTTAATTAGTCTTCATCTGTATATATCCTTTAGAAAGTGTTCTTCGTGTTAAAGTTTTTATCTTCCTGGCATACAGCCAAAACAGCTGATTGGAGGAAAGGCACACACCCCCATTCCACATAAGCAAAGCAGTGGCGGCTGGTGGGTTCTTCTTTTGGGGGGCAGCAAACAAGCAAAACCCCATGGCAAAGTGGCACTGAGACAGCACCCCCCAACGGCATGGCACTGACACACAGCGCACTTACCTGCTTGTGTGGTGGGGCTGCGGTGTCCTCACCTCCTCTACTGGAGTGCGGGCAGCGGCGGCTCCGGTATTCGCTCCTCAAGCTTCCTCCGCCGTGTGTCTTTTCTTCCGCCAAAACGTTAGGCATCCAATAGGATCGCCTGACGCTTTGGACAATCGGGAAACAGGTCTCAACGACCTGGCTTCTGATTGCTGGGAAGGAACTTTAGTGTGAAAATAGCAAAAATTAATTCGCTATCGTCACACAACAATGCTCCGAGACCACCCTTTTTTGAAGCCTATTAGAGCCTCTGGCTCTAATCAGGTGCTTCAAAGAACACCCACCTCACATCTGAATCCATAGTCTGGTGCCCTGATATGTAGATCAGGGGGCTACGCATGGATAGGGGAGGCGGCCCGTGCATCCTCTATGGATGGCCAATCTATTTATAGCAGCCTTCCCTGACACACACTTCTATCTCCCGTCTCAGAGAATGTGTGAGAAGTTATGAGGCTGATAACAGAACTACGGAAAAGGCAGCTATGGGACATAGTGCTTTGGAGAGAGATAAGAAACTGCAGATATATGTGCCCAGCTCAAATTTTATGAATCAGGTTTACATCCACTTTTACAAGGTTGAGAAATGCTCAAGTGTCACTTTATTTGGCTGAAGGAAAGAGATGTGGTTCCTTCACTGGTGACTTACATTCTACAGTGTTTTCGATAGCAAGGAAGTGATGCCTCTCCCTAGCGATAGGATCTCTAGTAACCCTGTTGACCCCATCCCACCCAACATCCTTTGATTGAAAAATCATAGGAGCCAGATAGAAAATTGTTGGCCGAAGGCATGACATTCTGACGTCTGCCTCAGGTACAGCGGGAGGTTTACCCATCTGCGCTGTATAGCATGCATTCTCTATAGTACAAAAATCTAACATTGTATGGCCAGCTTTACCCAGATTGACTGAATCATTCTATAGGTGACTAGTCTCATCCACAGAAGGACTGACTGCACTTTCTAATATACACATTACTACTGAAAGGAGGACTTAAAAACATGAATATAAATTATAGACCTGGACAAGCAAAATTGCATGTATGTATATATAAGTAAAAGTCCATTAAAAGTTACTGTAAAGTGATTGTAAATGATCACCTTGTAAAACAACCCATTCACTTTAAAAAAGTCATGAAAGGCAAAACATGTCTGTGTATACTGTGTACACAATTATTAGGTAAGTGAGTATTGTTACAAAATAATCATTTTTATGCACATTGCCCAACTCCAAGCTTCATAAACTTGAAGGCTTATTGGATTTAGGCCCATCAGGTGATGTGTATTTGTGTAATGAGGAAGGGTGTGGCCAAAGGAGATCAACACTCTCTATCAAGGTGTGCATAATTATTAGGCAGCTTCTTTTCCCCAGGCAAAATGGGCCAACAAGGAGATTTAACTGACTTTGAAAAGTCAAAAATTGTAAAAAGTCCTTCAGAGGAACGCAGCACTCTTATATTAGCTAAGATATTGGGGCGTGATCACATAACCATCAAACACTTTGTTGCAAATAGTCAACTGGGTCACAAGAAACTTTTTGAGAAAAAAAGACGCAAATTATCTGCCAAAGATTTGGGAAGAATCAAACATGAAGCTACCAAGAACCCATTATCCTCCAGTGCTGTCATATTGCAGAACTGCAACCTACCTGGAGTTCCCAGAAGTACAAAGTGTTCAGTGCTTAGAGACATGGCCAAGGTAAGAAAGGCTAAAATCCATTCACCACTGAAAAAGACGCATAAATTGAAACGTCAAGACTGGGCCAAGAAAAGTCAGATTTTTCAAAGGTTTTATGGACTGATGAGATGAGAGTGACCCTTGACGGTCCAGATGGATGGGCCTGTGAATGGATCAGTAACAGGCACAAAGCTCCACTTCGACTCAGATGCCAGCAAGGTGGAGGTGGGGTTTTGGTATGGGCTGGTATTATTAAACATGAGCTAGTTGGACCTTTTCGGGTTGAAGGTGGACTCAAAATCAACTCCCAAATCTACTCCCAGTTTTTAGAAGTCACTTTTGTAAAGCAATTGCATGCATCAAAGTACTCTGCTGGGTAGCTAGCTAGTAAAGGCATTAAAGATGAAAGAATAATGCCATGGCCCCCTTCCTCACCCTAAACCCTATTGAGAACTTGTGGGCCCTTCTTAAATGGGAGATTTATGGTGAAGGAAAACAGTACACCTCTCTGAACAGTGTCTGGGAGGCTGTAGTTGCTGCCAGTTTGAGACACCTGTTTTAAATGATCAGCAATATCAGCCATCGACCTAGCGTTCACTGTCCATCTACAAATTTGAAGCTAAGAGCACTGTTACAATCTTAAATTCTATATATTATGTGTCAGTGCCCCACCTCCTGTCTGATCTTTAGGACATCACCACACTCAAGGCATCCTCTCTGAGCTCTCTTACTGCTACATGCAACTGTTAGGGGGTTATTTATGAAAGGCAAAACCACTTTGCACTGCAAGTGCACTTGGAAGTGCAGTCGCTCTAAATCTAAGGGGTAGATCTGAAATGAGTGGAGGCTCTGCTGATTTTATCATCCAATCATGTGCAAGCTAAAATGCTGTTTTTTTATTTTCCTTGAATGTTCCCCTCGGATCTACAGCGAATTTAGTGGATTTTCCTTTAGTAAATAACCCCCTTAGTGGTTTATTTTCCTATGCATCCTACAGGACAGCCTCCAAAACTGCCAAATAGCACATTATTCTGACAGTAAAAGATCCAACACTTCCTGTGCTGAATCTTGGAATCCTGCCCCTCCCCCACTCCTGCTGCCTCTTCTGCATTCCTATTGGTCAGTGAAATGTCAGGTAACGTTCAATTTGTGCTTGGGAGTCTAGCTCCTCCTTTAACCAAAGACATACAGGATACATTTTGGCCCAAATTTATGCAGAATTGTTTTTTTTTGTTTTTTGTTTTTTTTTGTTTTTTATTGCATATGTTTTATAACAGAAAGTAGAAAATATCTTTTTTTTGTCAAAATATTTGGTATTTTTTCATTAATATACTGTAATAAAAAAAATGAAAAAAAAACAGTGGTAAACAAATACCACCAAAAGAAAGCTCTATTTGTTTAAAAAAAAAGGATTTTTATAACAGCTGACCTGTAAAATCCTTTTCTTGGAGTACATCACCGGACACAGAGCACCATAGTAATAACTATGTGGGTATATAGGCCACCTTTAAGTGATGGACACTGGCACACCCCAAGACAGGAAGTTCACTCCCTATATAACCCCTCCCATTACCGGGAGTACCTTAGTTTTTGTAGCAAAGCAATATATGTGTCTCCCAAAAGAGGGGAGGGACTTCTGTGTCCCGTGATGTACTCCAAGAAAAGGTTTATACAGGTAAGCTGTTATAAAAATCCTATTCTCTTTATCGTACATCACGGGACACAAAGCGCCATAGTAATAACTATGTGGGATGTCCCAGAGCAATGCTATCTGAGGGGAGGGAGACACAAACAAAACAGGGTGCCATCAGATGACCTATACTGCAGCCTGCAGCACGTTGCACCCAAAGGCAATATCCTCATGCCTTTTTACATCCACCTGATAGAATCGAGTGAATGTATGGACTGAAGACCAAGTTGCGGCCTTGCAGATTTGAGCCATGGAGCTTTGGTAATGCACGACCCATGAAGCACTAAGAGTCCTGGTGGAATGCGCTTTGATTTGAAAAGGTGGAATTTTCCTCTTCAAAGCATAAACTTGAACAATTACTTGCCGAATCCACTTAGAAATAGTAGATTTTGATGCTGCCTGTCCTTTCCTTGGACCTTCAGGCAACACAAAAAAAACATCCGTTTTTCGAATCTGAGCAGTTGCTTTCAAGTAGGCTTTGACTGTTCTCACTACATCAAGCGAATGTTCTGGAAAAAAATTAGGGTAGAACAATATCCTGCTTTAGATGAAGACCTGACACCACCTTCGGTAGAAAGTTAGAATCAGGACGCAATACTACCCTATCCTTGTGAATAATTAAATATGGCTCTTTGCAAGAAAGAGCAGCTAACTCTGATACCCTTCTTGCAGAAGATATGGCTACCAGAAAAAACAAATTTCCTTGTCAAAAAGACCAAGGCAATATCTTGTATCGGCTCAAAAGGCTGTTTTTGTAATACCGACAGAACTAAATTCAAGTTCCAAGGATTCAGGGGCGACCTAACCAGTGTATTAAGCCGCTTTACCCCCTGTATAAAACTACGGACCAAGGAATGTGAAGCAGTGATCATTGAAACAATACTGATAAGGCCGAGACCTGGCCTTTGATAGTACTCCAGCTTCATCTCTAACCCTATTTGCAGAGAGGCAAGGATTCTACCTATGACATACTTTCTAGGATGCCAACCCCTGGATTCACACCAGGAAACATGCTTTCCAAACTCTATAATATATCACTCTGGAAGTTGGCTTCCCTGCATTAATCAAGGTAGATACAACTGGCCGTGACAGCCCACGCTTCTTCAGAATGTGTATTTCAATAGCTAGACCATTAAATTTAGCGTTTGTAAGGAAGGATGGAATACTGGACCCTGCGAGAGCAGGTCTGGACATGATGGTAGGGTCCCCTACCACCATCTTTACAATCTCTGCATACCAATATCTTCTGTGTCATGCCAGGGCAACAAGAACCACCGACTTCCTTTCCTGCTTGATCCTGTGAAGAAGTCATGGAAGCAGCAGAATAGGAGGGAAGGCATAAATCAGTGCAAACTGATCCCACGAGGTCACCAAGGCATCTGTTCCGCATGTTAGTGGATCCCTTGTTCCTTGTTCTTGACACAAAGTTGTCAATCTTCTTGTTGAATCTGGACGCAAACAGGTCTATCTCTGGGATCCCCCATCTCTGGCATATTGCCAGGAAGATATCCAGGTGAAGGGACCATTCTCCCTGGGAACAACTGCTGGTGACTCAAGTAGTCCGCCTGTCAATTCTCTATCCCTGGAATGAAGACTGCCGATAGGCAAGGTACGTGGTCTTCTGTCCAAGTTAGGATATGATTCACCTTTCTTTGGGCCTCATGACTTCTTGTGCCCCCCTGGTGATTGATATAGACCACTGCCGTGGCATTGTCGGATTGGATCCTGATAGGACAATTCTGCAATCTAAATGTCCAGGCCCTCAGGGCCAAGAATGCTGCCCGAATCTCTAAAATCTTGATGGGCAAGATCCTTTCATTCTGGACCATTTCCCCTGGGCAGTTGCCTATTCCAGGACTGCTCCCCAACCCAAAAGGCTGGCATCTGTTGTTACCACTTTCCATGTAACTAGTATGAAGGATTTGCCCTTCTGCAGATTCTTGGTTAACCACCACCAACTGAGGCTCTGGCGCACCAGGGGAGACAGATGCATTGGGAAGTCTAAGGCTTGGACCCTTTTGTTCCAAGTGGATAGGATACTGTTTTGCAGCAGTCTCAAATGAAACTGAACATAGGGAATGGCTTCCAACAAAGCCACCATCTTCCCTAACAACCTCATGCAAAGGCGAATAGGAGGATACTTCTTCGCCTTGACCAACCGGACCAGCTCCTTTATGGCACTGATCTTTGCTTGAGGCAAAAATACTCTTTTCTGTTCTGTATCTATGATCAGACCTAAGTATTCTAGCCTTCTTAATGGTTTTAAGGAAGACTTTTCTAGGTTGAGAATCCAACCTAGGTCTTCCAGGTAGTTGACTGTGGTGACCACGCTTTTGTCTAAGCAGGCTACTGACCTGTCTATCAAGAGCAGGTCATCTAGGTATGTTATAACTGTTATACCTTGAGTGAGCCCTTAGTCTGGCCAGAGGAGGGGCCAGATCTTTGTAAACACACGGGGTGCAGTAGCTAGATTCGGAGGCAAGGCTACCAACTGAAAATTAAGCTTTTCTACCTCAAAACGTTGATATTTCTGGTGAGCAGGGAAAATAGGCACATGCAGGTATGCATCCTTGATGTCAATTGACGCCAGAAGCTCTCCTCCTTGCAGGATGGAGACTACTGATCAGATTGATTCTATGCGAAACAAGCGGATATTCAGGAATCGGTTCAGATCCTTGAGATCTAGAATTGGTCTGACATCTCTATTTGGTTTTGGCTCCGTGAAGAGGATTGAATAAAACCTCAGCCCCTGCTCTTCCACGGGGACATCCATCATTGCCCTTTGAGACAAAAGCCGGTCTAATGCTTGAAAGAGAGACTTCTTTTTCCCTGGATCTTTGGGGACGTTTGACCTCAGAAAATGAGGAGACGGGGACACCTGGATCTCTAGTTTGTAACCTAGAGCTACTGTGGAGACCACCCATCTGTCCCGAAACTCTTCCTGCCAGACCTTTGAAAACTGCAGAAGTCTTCCTCCCACTCGAGAGAGCAGGGGCGCTCCTTCATAAAGAGGCCTTAGACTTCTGCTTTGTAGGTTTCCTTCCCCATGACTTCTTCTGTCCCTGGGGACCCTGAGTTTTACCTCTTGAACCTGATGGTGGAGGCCGTCCCGACTGCCTAAAGGCTGATGCTCCTGGCCCTGAAGAAGGAGTCTGTTTAAATTAAGGACCTTTACTCCTTTTCTTAACTGGTAAAAGGGTACTTTTTCCACTTGAAATTTTCTGGATGTATTTGACCAAATCATCTCCAAACAGCCGTTCACCATGGGAAGGAAAACCAGCCAGGAGTTTTTTGCATGGCATTTCGGCTGACCAATTTTTCAACCACAAGATCCTATGCATATGCAAGAGTACAAGCGTAAGGCGTGAAGCCTGAAGAATAAAATCTCTAATAGCATCAATTGCAAAACATAATGCCCCTGGCAGCTTGGCTAAATCCAATGCCTGCTGATCAGGGATGACCTTGAGTACTTGTCTCAACTGGTCCTTCAGGGATTGACATACACCTTTTGCTGCCACTGCAGGTTGAGTCACTGTTCCTGCCAAAGAAAACAAGCTTTTTAACAGGAATTCCAATCTTTTATCGTTTGGACCGCTAAGCATTTGAGCATTGTTTACCGGACAAGTAACATTTTTATTCACAGAGGAAATAGCAGCATCAATTGTCTGTATATTCCACCTATTTGTGAATTGTTCCTCCATAGGCTAAAGTGCTGAGAACTTTTTAGGAGGGAGAAAATGCTTATCTGGGTGATCCCACTCAGAATACATAAGCTGTTCCAGCTATGGATGAACAGGAAAGGCATGCAAAGTTTGGGGAGGCTTTAGGGAACCCAAAATAGAAGTGGGCATTTCAGCTGACTGATTTATGGGTAGCTTAAATGGGGCGTGAACAATTTCTGTAAGCGATTGTGAAGCTGAAAAAGGTTCTTCCACAATTGATTCCTCGGAAGAAGAATCAGCCTCATTAACGGTCCCCTGAGGGGGACTCATCCTCCCCCGCCCACCAATCCTCTGCTTGAGGGTCCTGGGCGGACCTATCACGTTTTATCCCATGCTGGGAAGATGTGATTAGAGCAGCCAATCTTTCCTCCAACCCCACCAAGACTGAGGAAAAACATCCTCAGAAATGTAAACAGCGGCTGAAGTGTTGGAAACAGTTACAACACTTGACAAACCCAATGGCTCACCCTGATCAGCTACCCCGATTCTTCAGGGGGGTGGCATTGCTGAGGTGAGATTAGGGTCCTCAGAGCCTGAGGGTGATACCTTTGTCCCCCCTTTTTGGGGTATTTATACCTCCCCTTCCGGGAAGGCATAGTTCTAAGCATAAATGCAGAGGTACTGACAGAAAAAACGCACCTACTACTGAGCAATAGTCCAGCAACAGTTACTGCTATTAATGCTCAGCCTGATGCTGAGTAAATGTGCCTTGGGGAATGCCTGTGTCCCACACTCACATGCCCAGGTCTGCTTCTGTGTCCCTCCATCAGCCAAATGAGCCTGGCAATGGAGATTTTTATATGCTATGACGTCCTGCGCTGTGACGCTGAACCGTGCCAACGCTGCGCTAAGCCACACCCCCCTATTTCCTTACTACGCCCCCCTTTAAAAAATGGATTCCCTCTCATGCCCGTGTGCCTGCGTGCAACTGATCTGACCGGATCGGCGGGTGGGGGGTGGATAAGGAAGGAGAACAAGGGGAAGAGAGGTGAGCCACCACTGCTAAGGAAGGTGAAAAGGGGAGCGGAGCAGCAAACCGCCAAATCCATTGGCGTCCCTCTGCCTGCTCCTGGAGAGGGGAGAGGAAATACTGCCTAGGGGGGTAATTACAAAAAATTCCCCTCTCCAACATCTTACCAGAGACTAGGAACGGATAGCTGGAGGAAGCCTGTAGCTTCTGCTGACAAAGAGCGAGATCTGGAAGCTTGGAACAGGTATGTGCCATTTACAGCCCCCAGTGGCGACTTTAGGCATGACAACATTTACTGCAAAGGAGTAATCCAAAGAAAGTTTTTAAATTCCTTAGGAATCTCCACTTACCTTATCCTGCCGCAGGATTCTGTGGTATAACCAAACAGACCCAATTTTCACCCATCACAACGGGCTCCATTAAAAACCTTTAAGGACTGGGGTCCCTTTTTATCGGGGGTTCCACTCCCTTGGACCTGTATAGCACTCTGCCAGAAAAGCTTTATGGTATTGTAGTATGACCAAAGCACCTGATCCCAGGGTCCAGCTCTCAAAGAGAAGCCTTACAGGGAAAACCTTGTTTCTTCTGCCATTAGGCCCGGGTACCATCCACCTTGGCCTCAATGGCACTTTGGATGGATCCAGTTGCATAGCTGGCTCCAGCAAGGATTACTCCAGTGTAGCACATCTTTACTCGTGACCAACACCTAAGACACTGGTGAAAAAACTGAGGTACTCCTGGTAATGGGAGGGGTAATATAGGGAGTGAACTGTCTTGGGGTGTGCCAGTGTCCATCACCTAAAGGTGGCCTATATATCCACATAGTTATTACTATGGCACTCTGTGTCCCATGATGCACTCCAAGAAGAGGCTTTTACAGGTAAACTGTTATAAAAATCCTATTTTTGTACCCAAATAGAGCTTTCTTTTGGTGGTATTTGATCACCTCTGTTTTTTCTTTATTTATTTTATTACAGTATATAAATGAAAAAAATACCAAATATTTTGACAAAAAAAAAAGATATTTTCTACTTTCTGTTATAGAACATTATAGAAATTATATAAAAGCCATAGGGTGTTGCTTGACCGCACAATTGACAGTTAAGGTAGTGCAGTGCTGAACAGCAAAAAATTTTTTTTTCATAAAGTGGGTAAAACCTTGCGGTGGTCAAGTGGTTAAAGTGTTTATTACCCCAATATTCCATATTCCTGCTAGGTGCCTGCTGTACCATGCACTTGTATGAGAAAATATCCTGTTCTCTTTGTATTGCTTCCTTTGTATGAAATCCCTGATGTTCCTGCCAGTCCCTCTGCTTTCCTATTAAAAACAGACCACACTAAACAGGAGATTCAGTCTGCTCTCCTCCAATGATCAGACTTGTCCCCTGCACAGCCATTGACTTGGAAGCTCAGTGGGCTGCTGCTCCCCCCCCCCCCCCAGCTGAGACCAGAGGTAATGTGATCACTTATAAAAAAGAGGAAAAGGGTATTTATAATGTTTTTTTTCAATCTACATTGTGTGCTCAATTATTAGGCAAGTTGTATTTTTGTGAGATGGGAACATTTTCTTTTTTCATTTAGTTGCATAATAATTCTGCACACTAATAGTTTCCCAATAATTGTGCACACATAGATATTCTCTTAAGAAAGCCAGAATCTCACTTTTACTTTCCCAAAAATTCAAGTTTGGGGTTTATTAACAATTTGGATTGATCTAGTTGTTCCATAATGAAATACATATTTTTGGTAAAGCTAAATGAGATTGTACAGGGATTGTACAATCAGATTGTATAAAGTATGGCCAGCTTTAGTGTGTGAGAAACCGACACACCATCCACAATCCTTCATGGTAGTGCCTATATACATGAAAAGAAACAAATAAACAACGTTCTTATATCATAAATGACATAACATTAATCACCACAGTGAATAAACAAATAAATCTTAATTTGAGTTATAAAAAAAAATCATAAAAATTGTGAAGTCAATATATAAATCCCACACGTGATTAAAGTCCTCAGTGAGTATAGGAAAGGTTCCTCTCCACCCGCATGCAGACACACAATGCATTTACCAGACTTAATTGACCCCTATTACAGAGTCAAATTAGGCATATGGGAAAATGCAAGGTGTTGTACATGAGGACACAGGAATGAATCCAAACCACTGCTGTCATCCATTCATTATGTATATAGATAGCATATTCAAAGTTCCAGTTTTGCCATATAGAGAAGGAGAGGAACGAACGCTCTCATGGTGCAGTAATTAAAATCATTTATTTAAAAGTAAGGTTGTATTGCGCTTACATCAAACAAGACAAGGATCAGTATACATTGTAAAGGAATCGGCGGTTAACGCTCCACCTGTGTTCCAGCTGACCAGAAATAACGTATCTCACGTATCTCAAACGCGACCCAACACCGTTTTTTCAGCCTACATCTGACATCTTCAGGGGCTGCCTAAATTCAGTATATATATTATATATGTATATATATATATATATATATATATATATATATATATATATATATATAAATAACCTTTTTACTTTCTATTTAATATTCCATACTAAAACAGAAAACAGTATTGAGCTGGAAGTGATAGATGTTAGAAATATTAGTGATAGATATAGACATAGATACTTTATTTAGAAAAAAAAAATGTTTGTGTTTTGTTCATGTTTTACAGTTGATCGTGTGCAGACCGATTGTAAGCTGGAGCTTAGAAAGTGTCCGCCAAATGTCAGCTTCTGTAGCTGCAGTGGGTTCTCATTTCTTTTAAATTATATTTAGACTTTTAATCCCCCCACCAGCCATGTCTTTACAGCAGCATTCTGTGTGCAGTGGTATAGAGAAAAATTATTAGTTACACAACAAGATATACTCTGTGTGGATGAGTAGAAGTACAGTAGGTATACAACAACACATTACTAATGAGACCATCTTTCATTTTTTGAATGATGCTATTAAAGCTTTACCAATAATGCCTTTGAAATATAAAATAAATTGTCTAATGAATGTGCTTCCCATTCACATTCCTGTCTGGTCACGGTACATGTCATGGATTGTCGTATTCCATATTTCTAAGTGCCTCTATTAGTAGGTAGCACTTGGAGTCCAGCCAAAGAATGGGAATTCCTAAAACAGCCTGTATTCCTGCTTACTTATTTAACATACTGGATTAGACATCGGCTGGGCTAAGTGACCAGGCAGCAGAGCATGTAAAAACAGCCTAGAGTTTAACCAGTCATTAGGAACTCATCAACCACTTATTTTGACCTTCCTACTTCGGTACAGTCTCCCTAGGTGTGTTATATTTTACTGCAGATCCTATAATCAAGACTAAAATTATTATGGCTCTGTTGCAAAAACATATACCATGTCATATTTCATATTTGTTTTTTATGTAAACTCTCCTTCTGAATATAAAAGTTGTCATTGACTTGCCTTATTCACAGGAAGAAAATGGTTTCCAGTAGATTTGGAAGGTTAGATAACCCTTGAAAATCAAACGACTGCTGTTGCTTTATTCAGTATACTCTTAGCCCCTGTACACACGGTCGGAGATTTCCACAACCAAATCCGTCAGATTTTGCCCGTTGGATTTTGTCCGTCGGATCTTGTCCGAAACTGTTGCATACACACGGTCGGACTAAGTTGTCGAAAAATCCGATCTTTCAGAACGTGATGACGTAAATTCATTACGATGGGACTACATTCAGGCTAGTAGCCAATAGCTTTGATGTAGGAATTTGATCTGAGCATGAGTTGGTCGGGAAATATTTCCAACATGTTGGAAAATTGGGTCCGACGGAATCAGTCCGATGCATACCACACACAGTCGGATTATCCGACGACACGGTCCGATAGGACACATTCCGACGGATTCTCCGACCGTGTGTACAAGGGCTAATAGAAGGAATCTGTAACCCAACGTTTATTCTCAAAGCTTACCTAGCCTTTTCTGCTCCACTTAATATTTTTTTAGGTTTAGGTTTCCACAGTTCTTTCGTGCACACTGAGAAAGTGACCCAACTTCAAACACATTGACTAAATAAAATGATTTAGTTAAATCTGATTTTATTAGGTTTTTCATATATAAAACAAAAGAAACAATTGCAGTAGTCTACATATTCATATAATGGCATAGATTGTAGTGTATCATTCATAAGACACATTGGGGCTGATTTCCTAAAACTGCAGAGTGCAAAATCTGGTGCAGCTGTGCATGGTAGGTAATCAGCTTCTAACTTCAGATTTTTCAATTAACCACTAGCCGACCGGCTCATGCCGATATACGTCGGCAGAATGGCACTCCTGCGCAAACTGACGTACCTGTAAAAGCAAAAGCAGGATAGCAGGCACCCGCGCACCCGCCACGTGCCGCGGGAGCGTGCTCGTGGGTCCCTCGGACTTGATGTCCACCGACAGCCCACAATTGCAGCGAGGAGAGGCAGAACGGGGAACTGCCTATGTAAACAAGGTATTTCCCGTTCTGCCTAGTGACATGACAGGGATCTACTGCTCCCAGTGATCAGGAACAGTGATCTCTGTCATGTTTCAGTAAGTCCATCCCCCCTACAGTTAATACACGCTGAGGGAACACACTTAACCCCCGATCGCCCCCTAGTGTTAACCCATTCCCTGCCAGTGTCATTTTTTAATTGATCAGTGAATTTTTATAGCACTGATCAATGTAATAATGTTACTGGTCCCCAAAAAGTGTAATTTGGGGTCCTTCTAAAAATTGCAGATCACCACCATTACCAGTAAAAACAATAAAAAAATAAATAAGAATCGTGTAGTTTGTAGATGCGATAATTTTTGCGCAAACCAATCAATATATGCCTATTGCAATTTTTTTTTATTTATTTTTTTATCAAAAATATGTAGAAGAATATATATCGGCCTAATCTGATGAATAAATTATTTTTTTATATATTTTTTTGGATATGTATTATAGCAGAAAGTATTTTTTTTCACATTTTTGCTCTTTTTTTGTTTATAGAGAGGTGGTCAAACACCACCAAAAGAAAGCTCTATTTGTGATAATAAAAGGACATACATTTTGTTTGGGTACAGTGTCACACAACCACGCAATTGTCAGTTAAAACGACGCAGTGCCGTATCGCAAAATATGCTCTATTCATTAAGGGGGTAAAATCGCCAAGGGGCTGAAGTGGTTAAGCTTTGACAGACAACCTGGAAGCTGATTGCTTTCTATGCAGGGCGGCACCAGATTCTGCCCTCTCCAGCTTTAGTAAATCAACCCCATAGTTGCAAATATAAATGTGATGTATGGAGCAACTTGTACACCATTTGTGTCTATGCTCAGTTACTTCAGTTATTGTTGTCCAGTGTAGCCATAGCATGTTTCACCTAGGAAAGACAGGGGGAAGAGTATAGAAAAATGTTAGAAAATACAAGTTGATAGGTAAGGTTAGGGAGTAGAGGAAAAGAGTTAGGATGGAGGGTTGGAATGGGTTGGAGAAACAGTTGAAAGGATCCAAGGAGGGGGTGGGCAAATTAGGAAAATACTCCACCTCTCCTCACCATAGCTAGATAGATCGTAGATGATAAGGAATTATATTTAGAGAGATGCCATGTATGTGTGTTGATTCAGCCTTTCATGTTCTGCTGCTAAAACATGTTCTAGGTCCATGATGGAGTAAAATGCCCATTCTGTTACTGTAGGAATCTGGGGGAAATGCAATGGCAAGAGATGACAGCTCTGGGCTGTCTGTGGTTAAAAAATTATGGAGGATATCTTTTTGGTGGATTTTATGGAGCCATAGATCATGGATAGCATGGTTATTTGAGGATTGTTTCGGATGGCCATCCTTGTTACTATATAATATATGTATATTTAGAATATATTTCCAGGAACTTTAATCAGTGGTCATCCTGACCAAATGTAAGTCATGTTACTATCTGAACTCTGACATCACCAAAAGACATCACGGTGCGATGGATAAGACTAAATGAAAGTCTTTAATTGGTCAAAGAAATAGATCTCGGTTTTGGGAAAATAGTCTTTGCCAGCACTGTGGAAAGTGTGGTCCTTGTATTCAGAACAAGAAGCCTGTCAGTGCTCCAGATCTTATAAGCACTACAAACAATTATATGGCATTAATTACTTGCAAACAATTCTACAAATTTTAACCTTTTTGTTACTAAGCTGCAAAAAAATTAACAATAAAAGAGTATTTTTAGATTTACCAGTATTGGTAGAAATCTGTGCATGACCTGGTATAAATCATTGTCTTTTTTCATAAAGGGCACCTAGCTTTCACTTCCTAGCTTTCACCTTCTCTGTACCACGTCTATAGGTTGTCTGGTTTGGGAAAAAGAAGGCATCAGCTTCTGACAGTGAGTGATTTGTTTAGGAAGATATCTAACCAGCCAAAGTTCCCAGATAGAACTCCGTCAGTCTATGGGCAGCCTAAGAGATGGAGTGGTTCAAGCACACAGTGCAAGCATGACTTGTCTGTACAAAAATGTATGTTTTATCTACTTATCTACAAATCCTTTTAAATGTATTAAAGGGATATTTTAGGAAATCAGTCACCAGTTGTTGGAGGTGGCAATTCCTTCAAACAAATGCTTGCAGATCATAGATTACCTCATTCTCAATTTAACTTTGTTCCAGCAAGGATCCTATATTTAATGATTTTCTATGTTACAAAAATGTTCATATTATACAAAATCAAATCAATTTAGGGAGCAATAGCAATAGTACTAGTGCATTTTATAGCACAGTGAAACATATTTGCTACAGTGGGTACATTTGTACCATATTGCTGGCACCTATATAGCGTCATTAGCATGTTAAGACCACTTTAACAAGCTCAAGAGAAAATGAGATGCTATGATTTACTGTATATTATGGGTAGAAAGTATTGTACAATAATTCAAATGTTTGTAGTTTATAGCACAGTTCCCTGTGACTTCTTGACAACTGGCTGCATTCACAGGCAGATGGAACTTCTGTACCCTTACCAATGTCAGAGTACTGGAAGCCGATGTCTATCCCACACATGGAACCATATCTGAATCCATTCACATTTAAGTGTTTCGTTGTGGTGTATTAATGTGTATTAAATTAGTGTTAAGGCAGCTCATTTGTAATGAATAGGCTGCCAAAGCACCACAACGGATAAAAAAATTAATAAATATTTTCACAACTCTTTTTTAAGAACACAGTGCACCAGAACTCATTGTATATGAGTTGTGATGTGCGGTTGTGCTTTGGGCTCTACTGTACAATGCACTGGGGATGAATTCACAATAAATGGTACCATAACTCACCAGACATAGAGAAGCTGAAACAATGCAAAAGTGCGAATAGGCCCTTCATATTTTACCTGATCTTCCAATAGGTTTTAGCAGTTTATTTAAAAAAAGTCCCAGGTCTGTTCAATGCATCAAAGAATACCCTTCAATACAGTAGGGACTATTGTGGGCATAACAGACAAAAGAAACTTCAAAAACAGTATAAACTTTATTACATATCAGAATAAAAAGTATCCATGGATGTCATTGTTGTTTTTTGGTTGAGGTTCTGGTAACCATTTTTCTGAACTGCTATCATACATATGTACACAAGTCATATTCTCTTTAACCACTTTCCACCCGCGATATAGCCGAATGATGGCTACAACGTTGGCTTCTATTTCCAGGAGGGCGTCAATAGACGTTCCCCTGTGACCGTGCTGCTCGTGCGCCCTCTTTGGACTGAGCTGATCACAGAACAGGGTAAAGGGCCAATCACAGCGGCCCTTTACCACATGATCAGCTGTCAGCCAATGACAGCTCATAAGGAAGTAAACAAGAGCCAGTTACCGACTTTTTTTCCCTTCACGATCAATGTGAGGCAAAAAGAATAAAGCCGGTAACCGGCTTCTGTTACAGGGACATCGGTCCCTATTTGTACTACCCATCAGTGGCCACAAGTGCTGCTAATCAGTGCCCAAGAGTGCCATCTATCAGTGCCTACCAGTGCCACCTTTCAGTGCCAATCAGTGCCACCTTTCAATGCCATTCCGTGCCCACCAGTGCCACCTTTCTGGGCCATCAGTAGTGCCCATCAGTGCAACCTATCACTGCTGCATATTAGTGCCCATATTTGCCTCATCATCAGTGTCACCTACCAGAACCACCTATCAGTGCCAATCAGTGCCCATCAGTGCTGCCTATCAGTGCTCATCAGTGCCGCCTATCAGTGCCATCTATCAGTACCCATCAGTGACACCTATCAGTGCCCATCGGTGCCGCCTTATCATTGCCACCTCATCAGTGCCTATCAATGCAGCCTATCAGTGCCCATCAGTGCATCCTCATCAGCGCACATCAGTGAAGGAGAAAAATTACCTGTTTGCAAAATTTTATAACAATCTATGAAAAAAAAATGTTTTTCAAAATGTTTGGTCTATTTTTGTTTCTTTAGCAAAAAATAAAAACCCCAGTGGTGATTAAATACCACGAGAAGAAAGTTCTATTTGTGTGAAAAAAATGATAAAAACTTTGTTCAGGTAAAGTGTTGCATGACCGCGCAATTGTCATTCAGATTGCAATAGCCCTGAAAGCTGAAAATTAGCCTAGGCAGGAAGGGAGTGTAAGTGCCCTGTAGGCAAGTGGTTAATTTTCAATACTCTTTATTCTGATATGTAATAAAGTTTATACTGTTTTAGAATTCATGTTTTTTGGAGTTTATTTTGTCTCTTATGGCCACAATAGTCCTCACTGTATGAGATTATTCTTTGATGCTTAGACTGGGATGATGGCAATCTCATAGTTTGCCACCATTTACATCAGGTCTTATCAAAAAACAATAGTACAAAAAAATCAGATTTCACCTTTTGTCAGTGGAATAATGAGAGATGATTGGTGATTACTTGCTATGTGTTACTTCATCTTGTACATTACCTTATTAACCACTTCAGCCCCGGAAAGGTTTTACCCCCTTAATGACTAGGCCATTTTCTGCGATACAGCACTGCGTTACTTCAACTGACAATGGTGTACACAATTAAAATTTATGTCCTTTTTTCCCCCACAAATAAAGCTTTCTATTAGTTGTAATTGATCACCTCTGCAGTTTTTATTTTTTGCGTTATAAACAAAAGAATAGCCACAATTTAAAAAAAAAAAAACTATATTTTTTGCTTTCTGCTACAAAACATATTCAATAAATTTTTTTACAAAATATCAAATTTCTTCATTAATTTAGGCCAATATGTATTCTGCTACATATTTTTGGTAAAAAAAATCTCAATGAGCTTATACTGATTGGTTTGCGCAAAAGTTATAGCGCCTAAAAACTATGGGATTTTTTTATGGCATTTTATTTTTACTAGAAATGGCGGTGATCAGTGATTTTTTTTGTACAATTGTCCTTTAATTGGGCGCGCCGAGGGGCATGTCCTATGCCTGCATACTTTTGCTGATAGGTGACCCTCATTCCCATGTCAAAAAGTTGGGAGGTATGCCTCCCTTGTCCAACTCCTATACTCTCTTTGCTTACTTTGTTCTCCTCTCTGTGGCTCTTCTTCACTTCGGGCACTTAGGTGCCCCTTTTGTGTTCCACTACAGTAAAATCATCTGTCTGCTGACATATACCTCTGGGTGAATGGAGTACTATTTGCTATATAATCATGTATTCTATTTAGATAATTTGAATCTGTTCATTGGATTTGTAATTCCACTTTCGCTGTACCTTCACCTGTTCATTATGTTAACTTGATGATGGCATACACAACTGGTTGGGTCTTTGGGAAGGGGGTCTCATTTCATTTTTTATATCCTTATCCTGTTTACGTATATCTGTGACCTGCTTTGGAATATCTTCTTGTACTGTATAATATACATAAATATAAAAAAAAAATACATTAAATAAAAATAAAAAAACAGAGTCATTACCTGCCAAAAATAGGCAGATTTCAACATTGTTAAAAAACAATTAACCTGATTGGCTGTTTCCCTCTTGCTGCTCCCAATGAGTTCAATGTACAAGTTGGAGCTATCTGCCATATGTTAAAATTGCTTAGAACTATGGTAAGCTAGACTGTAAGTTCATTGCTAAAATGTCCCTGAGACGAGAGCACTTCTCTTTTGAGCAGAGACAGTATGTGAAATCATATCTACAGTTCTAAGAAAAAAATAGCTCATGTGTCAGTGTTTATTTGCAGCTGCTGTGCCCTGTCTGACACCAAAATGAAGGGTTGTAAAAGCTTTTTCCTCTCGCCCTGACTCTTCGCTTCTGTCATGCAGCATATGAACAAACGAAACCATCTCCTTCGTCTTACTCAATAAATCACTGTCAGCCTATCCCATCACTTTTTATGTGCTGTCTGCATATTACTGGGTGAAGTATAGTACTTGTTCCAACTAGCTGCCCTAAAAGAAGGATATCTGTTGTGTAACATGCTAGGAAGGGCTGCTTTCATAACCACCAGCCTCTTTGCATAAGCATCCTTGGTTTTAGTAAACAGCCAACCCAAAAACCTACTATAAACATTCAAGAATGGTGGGGTTGATTTACTAAAGGAAAATAGGCTGTGCACCTTGCAGAGGAATTTTCCATTAACTTAGTGAATGTAGTGATTCCCTGCTGAATTCTATCACCCAATCACGTGTAGGTAAAATGTTTTTTTTTTTCCTTGCATATGATTAGATATTTTTTGCAAAGTGAAATTTCACCACATTCAGTAAGCTCAGAGGACATTTCCCTTGAAAAAAGAACAGCTTGTTTGCCTTTAGTAAATCAACCACAGTACGTCAAATTTGACATAATTCTAAAAGCCCAAAAGTAATTCTAATTTCCCAAAAGTGGAACTTCTACTCATTTGTCTCTCCCCCCCCCCCCTCTGGTGCCACATTTGGCACCTTTTGGGAGGGGGAGCGGATACCTGTCTTTCACGGGTATCCTGTTACCACTTCTGGGAGACCGAGCCACGGCGCAATACGTCAGCGGCTCAGCTCCCTCCTCCTCCCTCCACCTTCCCCTGCCGCGGGGGCAGTAGGTGAGCAGTGGTGCCTCGTGCAATGCACAGCAGGGACCTGGCATGACGTCTTAATGCTTCACTACGGGTTTCCCATACCAGCAATGGCGGTGGCAGTGCCCGTCAGCTGATGGATACATCAGCTGCGGTGCCGACATCGCTGGACTCCAGGACAGGTAAGTGTCCTATTATTAAAAGTCAGCAGCTGCAGTATGTGTAGCTGCTGGCTTTTAATTTTTTCAGGGGTGGGCAGACCTCCATTTCAAAGTCTCAAGGTTGATTATCTTCATGCACAGGTATGTACTGGCCATCTGGACTACCGGGAGTTTCCCAGTGGGCCGATGGCTCAGTGGGCCGGTTTTAGTGACAGCCAGTGGCATCACTAGGGTGGGACTTTTGGGTCTATAGCCCTGAATCTGGGGCCCATAGCCCAGAGTCAGACCAGGGGGCCCCAACTACAGGGTCCTGGCCCATTACTGGGCCATGGGCTCTTTGCAGCCGTGTGGCATGCATTAGATAGCTGGAGAGTGGGCAGGCAGCTCTCACTGCCTGCCCTCCCTCTAGTGACGCTGATGACGCCCTCCCTCTAGTGACGCTGATGTAAGGAGGGGCTCTCTGGGGACCCTGATGTAAGGGGGAGGCTCTCTGGGGAACCTGATGTAAGGGAGATGCTCTCTGGGGACCCTGATGTAAGGAGGGGCTCTCTGGGGACCCTGATGTAAGGTGGAGACCTTATCTATGCAGGAGACCCCCCCAATACTTACCTGAGCCCCATTGCAATCCAGTGATGTGCACAAGAGCCCGGGTTTTCTGGGGTATTTCCCTTCTCATTGGCTGGGACAGCCAATCACAGCTAGTAAGCCAATGAGGAGAGAGCGGGGGCAGGGCTGAGCCACGGCTCTGTTTGTGAATGAACAGGCAGAGCCATGGCTCAGGAGCTAGCTTGCTTGGGTACCCCCATTGCAAGCTGCTTTCTCTGGGGGCACTCAGCAGGAAGGAGGGACCAGGAATGCCGGAAAAGGACAGGTAAGTATAACATGTTTGCTATTTTTAAAATAAAGGGGAAAAAGGCCTTTACTATCATTTAAATGCATTCTCTGAATTAAGGTAAAAATCTTTCTGCGTTCCCCCCACCCTCTTCCCCTCAGCCCACCCTTATACTTACATGAGCCTGATCTTGATCCAGTAAAGTGAGCACCGGCTCTCTCCTCTCTCTCCCTCCTCACTGGACATGGAGGCAGCGGTGGGAGCCAATGGCTGCTGCTTCTGTCAATCTCAGCCTGTGAGAAGAAAACAGGGGCAGGGCCAAGCCACACTGTGTGTGTCAATGGACACCAAGAACTCAGCTCAAGATTGAGCCCATATTAGTAACCTCATAGCAAGTGGCTTGCTATGGGGGCACTCAGAAGAGGGGAGGAGCCAGAAGCGTCTGTGTGGGACCCCAGAAGAGGAGGATCAAGGCTGCTCTGTGCAAAACCATTGTCCAAAATCCTTTATTTACAATCACGTTAAAGAAGTAAAGGTAGAAGGTTTTTGATCTTAATGCATTCTATGCATTAAGAACAAAAGCCTTCTATGTACAGCAGCCGCCCCAGCACCCCCTAATACTTACCTGAGCCCCATCTCTATCTAGCGATTTACAATCTACAATTTACAAGTCCCTCCTCCATCTGGGACTCTCCCTCCTGATTGGCTGAGACACAGCAGCTGCGCCATTGGCTCCCGCTGCTGTCAATTAAAGTCAGTTAGCCAATTAGGAAAAGGGGGCAGGGACAGCTGCTTGCTGTGGCAGCACTCAACAGGAGGAAGGGGCCAGGAGCAGCGAAGAGCTACCTTAGAAAAGAAGGATCCAGGCTGCTCTGTGCAAATCCACTGCACAGAGCAGGTAAGTAGAACATCAGGCCCATTTCAGTATAACAGATTATTAAAAAGTTACATAAGAATTAAATTTAAACTCTAGATAAATATAAAATACATTAATGTAGCTCTGTGATTATGAATACATTGTCGTTTTTTTATTTTTTTATTATTAAAGCGGAGTTCCACCCAAAAATGGAACTTCCACTTTAAGCGAGGTGACCACATTTGGCATATCATTTTTTTGGGGGGGGGGGGGGGGAGCCGGTACCCTCTTTAAAAAAAAAAAAAAAAAAGTGAGCAGCATTTAGAATGGATAGCATTCTGGCGTATAAATGCTGCTCGTCAAGGATTGTCAAGGACTATAGATAATCATATCCACTGGGTGAATCATTGAGACTTTCTATAAAAATATCTGCTAATATTTCAAATGTACCTGTTATGAGAGACATAAGTGGATTGCCACTTCTGACCTCTCTTTCTGAAAATTATGGTTCTGTGCCTGTCATGCTGAGGCTTTGTTTCCATGCTTTTTGATACACTAACCTAGAACCCAGATAAAGCATTTCATTTATTTTTTTTATTTTACTTACTGTATATTGTTCTGGGTCTGTAATTTTCTCTGCAATAAATCAAAACAGTTCCATTTTGTTCAGTGCCGTTAATATGTGCCATATATATATTAATATATATATATATATATATATATATAAAGAGAGAGTAATGTAAGGCCTCTCCTCTCTCTTTGAACTTGCTGACAGATGCCAGTCTATGTAAAATTTTAATAATGTGCTTAAACTGTAGCATTATGCCAAAAGGAGTTCTCCAAGGTTAAAAAATGAACAGCTACAGAGCCAAGTCTGATGCAAAATCATAATTATCAGGATTAACGGAACAAATTACATGTAAATTAAATATACTGTCGGTAAAGAAAAGTGTGAATAAATGTAAAACTACTTTTTTACTTTTTTTTTTAAAATGTCTCTAATCATTCAGCTAAAAGAATCATTTAAGGATCTGAAGAAAAAGTTTAACAACCTAAAATTCAACTACACAAAAAAAGCTGATAAAGGAAGGAATCTGAAAGTAATTAAGAATCAGCTACAGCAAGTTGAAATGTATGCTGAAAGACTTCAGGTAAGTGCTGTGAAACAGCTGCCAAAATTGTGCTAATTTTTTCAATATAATTACACATTTGTGAGTTTAATGATGCAAATAACATTTTAAGATATAAATGAGAATGTTTTCTTGTTAAAGCCCTGCGGTCTAGAAAAAGAATATTATGTGTCATAAAATGTACTGGGAACAGTATACCAATTATCTATCAAGCATAACAATGTAATCATGAAAATGCACATAATAATGCCACTCTTAGCGGGGCATACTCAGTAAATATTCAGTAAAGATACTGCAATGTGCATACATGGAATTTTTGTGCTCTGCTTTTGTAGGGTTATAACTTCCTGCAATAGTCAAAAGCATATGGGAAATTAAAGTGACACTTATGCCGCGTACACACGACCGGACTTTCCGGCAGACTAGGCCCGACGGTCTTCCCGACTGACTTTTCAGCGGAGTTTCGATGGACTTCCAAACGAACGGACTTGGCCACGCACGAACGAACTAAGTCCGTTCGAAAGTCCATTCTTTTTGAACGTGATAACGTAAGACAGGACTAAAAAAGGAAGCTCAATAGCCAGTAACCAATAGCTTCCCTTGTGTCCATCAGACTAGCACACAGACAAACGGTTTTCCCGATTTTAGTCCGTCAGATAGATTTGAAACGTTCTATTTCTAGGTCCGTCTGATTTTTTTTTCTAAAAACGATCGGACTAGCCCACACCTGATCGGATTATCTGCCGGACTGGTCCTGCTGGACCTAATCTGCCGGAATGTCTGGTCGTGTGTACGCGGCATAATGGGTTGGTTTATTTAAGGAAAATAGACTGCAAGTGTAGTTGCTCCAGAGCTTAGTAAATGAGGTAAAGCTTCACTTTGCAAAGAATATCCAATCACATGCAAGGAAAATTTAAAAAAAAAATGCATTTTTGCTCACACATGATTGGATGATGGAATTGTACAGAGCTTCTGCTTATTTACTAAACTCTGGAGCAACTGTACTTTGTAAAGTGCTACAAAATAAAAATACTAAAGCGCTGAAATGAATATTTAAAAACATATAAGGACTAAAAGATAACTAAATAATTAAGCTGCAACCATTCTAATAGTGATCAGGCACTGTGAAAAGATATATAAAGTGATAAATGATGCACTCTAATTAACCTCTCAATCGGGGCACAGGTGTTAAATAAATGAGTGCTGAACCCAAAATACTCACTATGTGCTAAAAAAAATACACATGTGATACAGAACAAATCCGTGTTCAATTCCATGTTCCTTGAAAAAGTCACGTGACATGTGACGCAACGCATAGAGAGGAGGCAGTGACGAAAACTATGGTGGTTGTTTATCAGCACAATAGCAGCGGTGTGAGGAGCAACCACGCTGTGAGCAGCTGATCATTTTTGCAATTAAATGCAGATTACTCATAAAAAATGTGAGTGGATTAATTCTTTGCTTTGCGATCCCTTCGTTCATCTTAATCATTGCGCAATGATATATATCTTTGTTTTATTGCATGAGCCAACCCATCTAATTGGTAACAGCAACTGACAGTGGCAACAAGATTCCATTATTAAACAGCAACAAGTAATATTATATAGTATTTGGATGGACTTGTGGCGGACTTGTGCTGTGGAGTTGGCTGGACAGTAGTAGTTTACAGCTGTAGAAACATTTGGTTACTGAACTATTAAGCCTTATTGCACAATATCTGGAAGGATTTGTGATGCTAATGAGGACCCTATAGAGTATTTTATGTTGCTGTATTCTATTTATCAGTGAATGCATTGAGCGATCTAGTCATTTTTCTGTTCATCAGCATCACAACTGGTGAGTAACTATCTATTGATTTGTGGAGTTATTTTACACTTGTGATACATCATTAGTAGTTCTATCGAATTGAACACAGATTTGAACATGGAATTGCACATGGATTTGTTTTGGAGTATCACGTATTTTTTAGCACATAGTGAGTATTTTGGATTCAGCACTCATTTATTTAACACGTGTGCCCTGATTGAGAGGTTAATTAGAGTGCTTCATTATTTATCACTTTGTAAAGTGCACAGTCTATTTTCCTTTAGTAAATAAACCCCTAAGGCTTGGTTCAAACCTATGCATGTGGCTGTGGGTGCAGGAATAGCAGCGATTCCAATACCTGCAACCGTCCGCAGTGAAACACGCAGCTCCTTTGTTGGTGCGGGAACCGCAGGGGAAACACATGGTGAAACTGACTATGCAATTTCCCTGTGGGCTGCGTTTTAAAAAAGGTGCATGCCAGTGAATGGGCTGCAAAGCCCACACACTAATGCCGGCCATACACGGTTCGAATTTCGAAAGAATTTTCTTTCGAAAATCGTATCTAAGAATTTTCGTATGAATTTCGCACCATTAGTGGGCTGCAGCAACAGCCGATTTTCGTGCGGAAATAAAGTTTGAGGAATCGGACATGTTGGAAATTTTTAGAAAAACTAACGATTTTCTAATCAATGATGGGAGAATCGTGCGAGAAACGTAATAAGAAAAGAAAATGTATGGAGATAAAAGAAAATATACGGAGATAAAAGAAAATTTACGGAGAGAAAAGAAGATTCCCAGCCAAGAAAATTCTTTTCTGTAGCAACATGAGGTGAAATTGAAGGCTTGGTCGGCCGAATTTCGAAAATCAATGGTGGCATCATCGGATCACAAAAAAAAACGAATTTTCTGATTTTGAAAAGAAAATTCGACCGTGTATGGCCTGCATTAGACCCCTTTCACACCGAGGGTGTTTTGCAGGTGCTATAGCGTTAGAAATAGCGCCTGCAATCCGCTCTCAAACTGCTGCTCCATTGTCTCCAGTGTGAAAGCCCTGAGGGCTTTCACACTGGAGCGTTGCGCTGGCAGGACATCAGGGAAAGTCCTGCCAGCAGCTTCTTTGGAGCGGTGAAGGAGCGGTGTGTTTACCGCTCCTCCACCGCTGCTCCCCATTGAAATCGATGGGGCAGCGCTGTAATACCGCCGGCAAAATGCCGCTATTGTGTCATATTGCAGGTGGTTTTAACCCTTTCTCGGCCGCTAGCGGGGGTAAAAGCGCCCCGCTAGCGGCCGAAATGCGATGCAAATCCGACAGTACAACGCCGCAAAAAATTGCAGCGTTTTACTGCCGATGCTATAGGCTCGGCGGTGTGAAAGGGGTCTAAGCCTCAAAAAAAAGCAGAGATGTAAACCTAGGGTAAACTATATCCTGATTCTACAAAAATAATCTCTACTCATTCACTAACTCAGAGGCAGGTAACCTCAGCCCTCCAGCTGTTTTGAAACTACAATCCTATCGTTTTTCAAGTCATTCAATATGATCGCAATTCATAAATTTGTAAATTCGAAAATGTGTAAATTCCTATTCGAAAATCCGAAAATTCAAAAGAACAAAAATACAAAAATTTTAAAGAACAACTAACTAACTAATAATAATGAACTATTAAATGATAGGCATTGGAAAGGTATTGGAATTTCCTTTCAAATTTGTCTGTTAGTGAATGTAACTAATATGAATTTATCCGAAGTTATGAATTATCTGAGATAACGAATGCCATATCTAAACGAATGGAACGTAATGAAATAATATTAATAATAAAAAGTTTTTATTATTATTGTTATTTATTATTATTATTTAATTTCATCCTATGGTAGCCCTATATGACCCAATCCACTCACATATCCAATTGGATCATCAAAGGGGGTTAAAGTAAACCATTTATTGCCCCCATTAACAGAATGTAATTTCCAGCAGACAGAGCTGCCTTCAGTCTTTGCTGTTACAGGCCAACAAATCTGTTCCCTGTCTATCAATAAACTGTGACATCTGAAGTGACAGCCACTGATAAAAAAAGACATAAAGCAGGTAAGATACGAAGATTCACCAGTTAACTGTAGAATGTAAGCTTTCAGATCCATTACAGCACATTATCTGATGCTCACCTTTGCTATTCTTCAATAAACCACTTCTACAGCATGTACAAGTGTAAAATGTTTTCATACAGCCGAGCCAAGAGACAATAAGTGAACATCAGAATATGTGCCAAGAGCTCATTTTTGGCATTTTTCTATACAAACCCTCAAGAATCTTCAGGAAGCCATAGATATTTTTAAAGACTTGTATTGTAAATTTGCCAATACTTGATATATTAATTTGGCTTTTAACGCACTGTTATTAGAGATAAAACCCTATCAGGTATTAATTATGATGGGCAAAAATATTTTTTCAGACTGGCGGTTGAAGCTCATGAATTTGTTATGTATTTGCAGGCTTTAAAGAAGAAAATTGATAGTTTAGAAAATAAAATAGGCATGGAGCCCCAGAAAACTGTTAATATTTGTGAGGCGATTTGTGAACTGCAGAAACATGTTAGTGAATTTAATAGTGTGGTACAAGATTACAAAGTCTACCTTGAAATGGCTGAAGACCTACAACACGTAATGGAGGAGGTGAGGCGTGTGCCATGTTTTGATGTTTCTGTAATGTTTAAAGAGGTATGCCACCTCCAACTGATATATCATGCTAGTGTGTTGACTTGTCCAGCAGTGAGCAGCCTGTTGGTGGGTGCAGCATAATGCGACGGCAATGAGTCACACAGTCAGATGCAGGATAAAACTTGTATTTAAAAAATGCAGCAACAGTTCACAACTAAGCCTGTGGGCGGACTACCCAACCGGGTGCACTCACAGTTTCCAACAACATAACAGTCTGTTCAGAGGGGCAGAATGTGGCCTGGCCATCTCGTGCCCAGCCGGGAAGGTATCCATAAGAGACCCTATGCTATTATTCCTCATCAGGAGCCTTTCCCTATCAGTAGTGCTGACCCTAGCAAACAGTATACTTTTCCCTACACTACTCACTTGCATAAAGAGCACCAAACCCGGGAGCCAAGTCCTTAAAATAGGCCCTGTCTGACCCAAGATGGCCACTAGAGTCACATGGGGTGACAGCATCCAACTGGAATTCTCCCTCAGTGACCCTGGTAAACCATAGAGGTACCATGTTTCCCATGACTGAAGGGGAGAAAACAGACTGCACCTGCCTACAAGCCTCTTATACCTCTAAACCCTCCTGTCGGTATTCCCGAGTGTGGCTCGGGGTTACATTTCAGTACCATTAGCGGTAACCCCGAGCCACACTTGGAATTGCATTGCAGAATCCTTGTTCAGGTTACCTACCTTATCAACAGGATCCTGGGATGTCCCCCCGCTGTGTCCCCCGCCGGATCATCTGCCCGATGCTCTGTGCGCTGGGCTCCATTCCCTAAGAGCGTCGCAAAGCATGGGGGTGGAGCCCAGTGGCAAATTCAAAAAGTACAAGAAACATAACACATACAGTACACTGCAATCTTACAGATTACATTACTGTATCAAATCATTTCATTGTCCCTAGTCCTTTGTCTAGTGCCCTGTATACACTTTTATATTATATATACTGTTCTTTCTTCCTGGAAACTTGAGATTGTCCATAGCAACCAAAATGTGTCCCTTTATGTCAAAAGTGGTTTTAGACCAGCTAGAAAACAGCAATAGTAAATTAGAACACTTGCAGAATTGAACAATAGAGAATCGTGGGGAAATTAATTTTATTAATATTATATTATTATTTTTTAAGAATTATTTATAGTTATTTATTATATTATAATTCATGATTTTGTGTTTCAAAATTTATCATACCCGGGATGTCTACTAGACTCTTGTTTGGACAGATTTAAGTGTGTTATTACTAGGAATTACAGGCCCACAATATAAAAAACCAAATATCTATGCAAAACAATTGTACCACTTAGGCCGCGTACACACGGGCGGACTGTCTGACGGACTTGGTCCGCTGAAACGTGTTTCAGCGGACAGTGTGTGGGCTTCAGCTGACTTTTTCAGCGGACAGTCTGGCGGACTAAGTCTTTCGGAATTTCCGTAATATTGTCCGTCCAACTTTGGTTTCAGCGGACAGTCCGCTCGTGAGTAGGCACGTTGGACGGACTAAGTATGGCGCATGCTCAGAAAGGATTTACACGGCCGAAGGTTGCATTGCAGTGTATTGGATGTCGTATTTCTAGTCCCGTCGTACGTGCTGTACACGTCATCGCGCAAGCTTTCAACGGACTGTCTGTTCATCGTGTGTGGTCAAGTCCGTTCATTCAAAAGTAGGACGGACTGTCTGTCGGATTGTCTGACGGACTTAGTTGGCCAGACAGTCCGCCCGTGTGTACGCGGCCTAAGAGATTCAAAAATCTGACATAATCATACCGCCAGGGAGGTTTTGGACATTGACAGCAAGACCTTGCTTTCTGTTTCCACGCCTGCTGCAGCCATTATGAGGGAGTGACTGACTCTTTTACTTCAGGGGCTGAACTCTCTGCCAGTGTCCATAAGGCTCCATGCACACTGAAGCTCATAAACAGCTGGTTTTGGGAGTTTGGGCATTTTTTTTAACAGCCCATAAACTCCCCTCTAAGTTATGCACACATAGACTTTTTTGGATGTTTACCAGCAGTGGAGTTTATGGGCTGTTTTCTGAACGCCATAAAATCACGTCCAGGAGTCGTTTTTCTGACCACAAAAAATGGCAAAAGCTCATAAACACTGATAAACATCAATAAATGCTCAAAAACGTGGCTCACCAGCGTTTTTTTATGTTTTTGATCCATTGGAAAAAAAAACGCTCAAAAACGCTACCGCGGAAAATCGCTAATAAACGCTATTGCAAAAACGTTAAAAAACTTTGAAAGACTCACTGCAGAGCTACTGGTGTTTTTATAATGCTATTTTAACATCCAGTGTGCATGGAGCCTAATGCCCCGTACACACGATCGGACTTTGACAACAAAACCGTGGAATTTTGTTCAAAGGTTGTTGGCTCCAACTTGTCTTGCATACACACGGTCACACAAATGTTGGCCAACAATTACGAATGTGGGAACGTGGTGACTTACAAGACGTACGACGAGCCAAGAAAAGGGAAGTTCAATAGCCAGTGAGGTTCCTTCTGTTTGATTCTGAGCATGCGTGAACTTTTGTGCGTCGGACTTGTGTACACATGATCGGAAATTCCGACAACAACGCTTTGTTGGTGGAAAATTGGAGAACCTGCTAGCCAACATTTGTTGATGGAGAATCCGACAACAAATGTTCGATGGAGCATACACGCGGTCGGACTTTCAGCCAACAAGTTCACATCCAACATTTATTGTCGGAAAATCCGATCGTGTGTACGGGGCATAAGAGATGAAAGAAGCTGGGGGCAATTCATCTCACTAGTGTAACAATTATAACTAAATACTACTATTCAGTGTACATTCTAATTCAGACAAACTAGCAATAAACCCTAACAAAATGTTTTATTTGTTTATTTTTAATAACAAAAGAGCCAGTTTTGGTGTGAAGAAGCCTGTGCAACAGTTGTGCGAGTGGGGCGATACTCTGCAGAATGTAAAACCAAGGAAGCAGTGGAGGTGCTTTTGAAGCAGTTTAACAAGTTTGTAGAACCTACACTACCACACCAGGAAGATAGAATACAGCAGGCGATCAACATTGCAAAACATATTTATGGTAAGCATTTTATACTTCCCAGGGTCCAAATATTTAAGAATAGCCTTGTGGGCTTGCCACACCAGTTTAGCTAGATCTTTGGAAATGTCCTGACTAAGATTGCACCAGTACTGGTATCGGTATTGATGCCGATACTAAGCGTTTGCACGAGTACTCGTACTTGTGCAAATGCTATGATACCTGAAACGGATACCTTTGCAGTGCGTTTTGAGCCCATATTGCTCCTGTGTGAACCCAGGCTTGTGGTAGAGACTTCAGACTGGGTTCACACAGGAGCGGTGCGGGTAACTGCAAGTGATTCAGACAGGAATCGCACTGCAATCCTGTTAATATCGTATGTGATTCTTTGCAATGCACTTTGAGCCCATTCATTTTGTATGGGCTCAAATCCACAAATCGCATAGCAAAGGTATTGGCGAATACTTGAGCACAAGTATTACTCACCAATAAAAAGCAGATATTGGTGCAACCCTAGTCCTGACTACTATTTTAATATCTAAATCTAAAGTTGGACTATATACTCGTTCTCTCTCTCTCTCTCTCTCTCTCTCTCTCTCTCTCTCTCTCTCTCTCTCTCTCTCTCTCTCTCTCTCTCTCTCTATATATATATATATATATATATATATATATATATATATATATATATATACAGTGGTGTGAAAAAGTGTTTGCCCCCTTCCTCATTTCCTGTTCCTTTGCATGTTTGTCACACTTAAGTGTTTCGGAACATCAAACCAATTTAAACAATAGTCAAGGACAACACAAGTAAACACAAAATGCAATTTGTAAATGAAGGTATTTATTATTAAAGGTGAAAAAAAATCCAAACCATCATGGCCCTGTGTGAAAAAGTGATTGCCCCCTAAACCTAATAACTGGTTGGGCCACCCTTAGCAGCAACAACTGCAACCAAGCGTTTGCGATAACGTGCAATGAGGCTTTTCCAGCGTCCTGGAGGAATTTTGGCCTACTCATCTTTGCAGAATTGTCCTAATTCAGTTACATTAGAGGGTTTTCGAGCATGAACGGCCTTTTTAAGGTCATACCACAACATCTCAATAGGATTCAGGTCAGGACTTTGGCTAGGCCACTCCAAAGTCTTCATTTTGTTTTTCTTCAGCCATTCGGTGGTGGACTTGCTGGTGTGTTTAGGATCATTGTCCTGCTGCAGAACCCAAGTTCGTTTCAGCTTGAGTACACGAACAGATGGTCGGACATTCTCCTTCAGGATCTCTTGGTAGACAGCAGAATTCATAGTTCCTTTTATCACGGCAAGTCTTCCAGGTCCTGAAGCAGCAAAACAGCCCCAGACCATCACACTACCACCACCATATTTTACTGTTGGTATAATGTTCTTTTTATGAAATGCAGTGTTCCTTCTACGCCAGATATACTTGGACACACACCTTCCAAAGAGTTCCACTTTTGTCTCATCGGTCCACAGAATGTTGTCCCAAAAGTCTTGGGAATCATCAAGATGTGTTGTGGAGAAATTGAGACGAGCTTTGATGTTCTTTTTGCTCAGCAGTGGTTTTCTCCTTGGAACTCTGCCATGCAGGCCATTTTTGCCCAGTCTTTTCCTGATGGTGGAGGCATGAACGCTGACCTTAACTGAGGCAAGTGAGGCCTGCAGTTCCTTGGACGTTGTTGTGGGGTCTTTTGTGACCTCTTGGATGAGTCGTCGCTGCGCTCTTGGGGTAATTTTGGGCGGCCGGCCACTCCTGGGAAGGTTCACCACTGTTCCATGTCTTCGCCATTTGTGGATAATGGCTCTCACTGTGGTTCGCTGGATTCCCAAAGCTTTGGAAATGGCTTTATAACCCTTTCCAGACTGATAGATCTCAATTACTTTCTTTCTCAATTGTTCCTGAATTTCTTTGGGTCTCGGCATGATGTGTAGATTTTAAGGATCTTCTGGTGGACCTTACTGTGTCAAGCAGCTCCTATTTAAGTGATGCCTTGATTGTGAACAGGTGTGGCAATAATCAGGCCTGGGTGTGGCTAGAGAAATTGAACTCAGGTGTGGACAACCACAGTTATAGTATGTTTTAGCAAGGGGGGCAATCACTTTTTCACACAGGGCCATGATGGTTTGGATTTTTTTTCACCTTTAATAATAAACACCTTCATTTACAAATTGCATTTTGTGTTTACTTGTGTTGTCCTTGACTATTGTTTAAATTGGTTTGATGTTCCGAAACACTTAAGTGTGACAAACATGCAAAGGAACAGGAAATAAGGAAGGGGGCAAACACTTTTTCACACCACTGTATATTGTATAGTTACACACTCACACTCTATTGCTTCTTTGCACATTGTTGTCAAACACTGTACACATGGGTACTGGAGGAGCGGCCAGAGGTATGGGCTTCTTGGAGAAGGAGGTGACTGTAAGTGGAGTGAGTGCCATTACTGTGATTTCAGGAGGAGGTGGAAATGATAAGGACTTTCTATATATTTACAGGAGCGGATGATGGTATGAAGTATATTGAGAAGATATTAGTAAAACACAAGGAAGCCATCAACTCTGTGGATGATTTATGTAACTACTTAAAGGAGCTAGAAGAGAAGCTGGAGGTATGTTTAAGTTATTTTACCATTGGTTGGAACAATTCAGAATCACTTTAAAGCTTACCTAAGGCAAGCAGCTAACACAGAAGTTAAATACATACATGGATTATATATCAAAAAAATTGTATTATGTGCAATTAGTGGTTTATGTGTTGCTTTTCCCTCCCCCTGTTAGTTCTGTACAGTAAACTACAGGTGGCAGACATCAAGTCAACTTCAGTTATTTTTGTTAATAAAAAAAAAATAAAAATGCAATCAAAGAAGTATTCATTATCACGGGTCTGCATTAATTAGTGTCCATTCATTCTGCCTGGAACTTTACGTTTATGGCCTAGATTACAAGTAAGATTCTGATGCCTAACAGTTTAGCCAATTTAATTAACAGGGATCATGAGCAATAATTACTATTGATTTTAACAGATACAAGAGATAGGTACAAAAAGGTAGGCGGCAAGGTCCACTAAAATTAACATAAAACTGTTGCAAAACATTGAAAACAGAGCATACAGTATCTCACATAAGTGGGTACACCCCTCACATTTTTGTAAATATTTTATTATATCTTTTCATTTGACAACACTGAAGAAAATGTCCAAATTGGGCCCAAAGTGTCAATATTTTGTGTGGCCATCATTATTTTCCAGCACTGCCTTAGCCCTCTTGGGCATGGAGTTCACCAGAACTTTACAGGTTGCCACTGGAGTCCTCTTCAACTCCTCCATGACAGCATCACACAGCTAGTGGATGTTAGAGACTTTGTGCTGCTCTAACTTCCATTTGAGGATGCCCCACAGATGCTCAATAGGGTTTAGGCCTGGAGACATGCTTGGCCATTCCATTACCTTTAACCTCAGCTTCTTCAGCAAGGCAATGGTCATCTTGGAGGTGTGTTTGGGGTTGTTATCATATTGGAATACTGCCCTGCAGCCCAGTCTCTGAAGTGAGGGGATCATGCACTGCTTCAGTATGTCATAGTACATGTTGGTATTCATGGTTCCCTCAATGAACTCCCACCACCATGCTTGACTGTAGGCAAAACACGTTTATCTTTGTACTCCTCACCTGGTTGTTGCCACACATGCTTGACACCATCTGAACCAAATACGTTTTTCTTGGTCTCATCAGACCACAGGACATGGTTCCAGTAATCCATGTCCTTAGTCTTCTTGTCTTTAGCAAACTGTTTGCGGGCTTTCTCGTTCATCAACTTTAGAAGAGGCTTCCTTCTGGGATGACAACCATGCAGACCAATTTGATGCAGTGTGCGGTGTATGGACAATTTCACTTAGGGGTGTACTCACTTTTGTTGCCAGTGGTTTAGACATTAATAACTGTGTGTTGAGTTATTTTGAAGGGACAGCAAATTTACACTGTTATACAAGCTGTACACTCACTACTTTACATTGTAGGAAAGTGTCATGTCTTTAGTGTTGTCACATGAAAAGATATAATAAAATATTTACAAAAATGTGAGGGGTGTACTCACTTTTGTGAGATACTGCATATGCAAATTTATACAGCCCAACCCTGGCCTTGATTCATGGGCCAAATACATTGCTCAGGTGAGAATTTGACTATTTTGGAAACTCTAGTGTAGTGAAACAAAGGGTTTTGATGTTGGACACATAGTTAGTGCTTAAAATGCTTTTCCGCTTTGCTAGAAAACCTGGGTGACTGGACCAATCCTTCCCTCTTTTCAAGAAAAGAGGAAACGTGATAGGCAATGTATCTCTGGTCAAGGAAGTTGCACAAAATGCTTCGGAGCATGAAGAACTTATGAAGAATGGGCAAATGTCTTATCAGTCCCAGAAAGAATACTGCCCATTTATGCCCAGCCTTAGTTACATTTTTCTAAATTTTATGCCTCTGTTTTTCCTTAAAGGAACCACAGAAAGTTCCCGAAAATTCCATAAGCGGAGAACATGGGGAAACTACAGATCCTCTTTTGTCTGCCAGAGATGGTAGTATACTTGCAAATGCAGAATTACAGCCTGACTTGCTAGCAGAAGAAGCTTTATCTGGTGATGAATATGAGTGCATATCCCCTGATGACATCTCCTTGCCTCCGCTTGCTGAAACTCCCGAATCCAACCTACCCCAGTCTGAGACAGAGCAGGATGAGCAGAATTGTTACAGCTCCCATAACATGCATGTCAGCTCGTACAGCTTGCAAATGCAAATAAATGCCAGCGGCAAGAGGCTGGTGGATGGTTCAGAAAGGCTAACACCTGTTGCTTACACTGACTTGTCGAGTCACAGGAGAGAAAAGACTTCCAATTATAATGAGAGATTCTGTTCTCCCACTGTTGGATATAAAACAGAATCTCCTATTTCCCACCACTCGACAGTAGTCAATGAAACACGCTATTCCCTAAGTACTTCACCTGCCAAAGCAAAACCCAGCCACCACCTCATGAACAAAGTGCATGAGAGTCATTTGCAACGCTGTTCTGTTTATGAGAGCACGGAAAAAACAGAACAATTGCATGCCTCTGATAATACTGCTAAAGCTAAAGATAGGCTGCATGCTACCCCAGATGAATTCTCTGGTCTCATGTTTCAATCAGACACTGCCAAGACCTGCCAGAGGCATACAGTTACCCAAGAGGCGATTAAAAGTGTTTCAGAAAAGCACAGCAATGTTAGCCCAGCAGGTCAGAGCCCTGGGTTCACCAAGCACCTGTCTAATGTCACTGTTAAGGAAGGCTCTCCAGTGACTCTGGAAGTAGAAGTTACCGGATATCCAGAGCCTACTCTAACCTGGTGGGTAGCCTATAATGAAGAAAAAATATAGTGTTAGAATTTTTTTGGAGCACTCATTTGATTAAAGTGTTAATGTGTTGTGTGTGTTGCCATAACTTTCCTGGAACTAGCCCTCAGGGATCTTCCAATGGACAGACGGGTTTCTGTGGCTATGCCACCATGGACGTTTGCTAGTATGTACCACATTTTATGACTTGACACCCAATAACAAAAGAATCAGCAGGCTACATTTTTTTAAACATGGATCACATCTTGGTGGTTCTAAAGAGGTAGATCCCATCCAGTTAGTAATGGAGGGGGTCATGTGGACAACCTTTCCTACGTCTTGTCTAAACGTTGAAAATCTTTTTAAAATAAGACTAAACAAACAGAGGCAATGTGTCAATGAAAGAAGGTATGATATGGTGCCACAACATACTCATTACAAATTAACCATGTAGTCACACCAATTTAATTGTCTAGAAGCCACTTTAATGGAATTGGTATACTCCTAACCACCATCATTATATGTAGAGTTTGGCCTGAAAACCCTGGTGCCAACTCTAGGCAATTTCATGTGGATTCTGGCAGGGGCCCTGCTCATGCAAATACATACACTTAAAAAAGTCCTTAATTGCAGTTTGTAGGGCTAAGTAGGCCTTGTGGATGAACAGAAATGTAAATGAGCAGTGCATCCTTGGCACTATATGGTGCATGCATGTTCACATGTTGTTTCTATTGTCTGGTCTAGCCATAGGTTCATTTAGGTTTAAATACGTCCTTTATTTTATTGCAAATTGGTGCACTTCCCAATATTTTTTTCATTATTTAATGTCACGCTACATTCCACAATTACATGTAATTCATAGTTTAGGCTTAAAGATAACCTCCTAGACCACTATGTGGCCAGTTCACAAATAAATAACGCATTAGGTATTTTCATTCTCCTATGCGATGTGTGCATTTTTACTATCTATTTTTGAAGCTCACTAAAGTTATCACATAGATTCGATTTTGGAGTACTTTACGTGTAAAAGCCAATGCACTAAAATTATCAGAAAGACTATGGGGTTTATTTACTAAAGGCAAATCCACTTTGCACTACAAGTGCACTTGGAAGTGCAGTCGCTGTAGATCTCAGGGGGGCTTGCAAGTAAAATAAAAAACAGAATTTTTGTTTGCACATGATTGGATGATAGAAATCAGCAGAAATTCCCCTCATTTCAGATCTTTGTCTCAGGTCTACAGCGACTGCACTTCCAAGTGCACTTGCAGTGCACAGTGGATATGCCTTTAGTAAATACACCCCTTTGCTCATTAAACTATCATTAACGTCTTGCCAATGGGAACTATAGAGTTCTTTAAAGTGTCTTTTTAAGATAAAAGAAAAAGCCATTTAAAAAGACACAGTCATTTTGCCTACAAAATAAATAAAAAATGTAAAAGAAAAATAGAACTGCAAAATATATACGACTATGAACTTAACATTTGTGTAAGGTTATCGTAATGTAACTAACATTTACAGAAAAAAAAACACCTACAACTTAGTAAATATATCACACACATATATACCACATATCTTTTGCAAAATTACATCTGTGGTGACAAACAGGACAGGATGTTCACATTTTTAGAAATCTGATTTTAACAAACATATTATTACATAGTTTTGCTGGAGTGACTAATTTATTATACTAGCCAATAGTTCATGCCAGAGTTCTTAAAAATTATATTGATATGTGATACACAGATTTTTAATAAAGGTTGTTATTTAATCAGCTGTGTGTTATACTTTTGTTTCATCAAATATAAGCAGATAAGGTTATGGATTTCTGCAAGGCTATGGGATTTCTCCTCACTTTAAAGACATTTATTTTCATTTCCCGTAACACAGTGGTCATCAACCCTGTCCTCAGGGCCCACCAACAGGCCAGGTTTGCAAGGTAACTGAAAAACATCACAGGTGATATAATTTGCTGCTCAGTGATTGCAGTATTCTAGTCTGCATCTCCCCAAGGTAATGCATAAAACCTGGCTTGTTAGTGGGCCCTGAGGACAGGGTTGATGACCACTGCCGTAACATGTGTAAGACAGGAAATAGAGGGAAAGCTCCCCAGTGGGGATACATACAACAATTGAAATCTTTCCCTTAGTTCAAAATTAAGAAAAGAGATAATTTTTAACTTAACTTGTACTGCCAAAAGAATACTGACCAAACCATATGTCCATTCTGGATAGGTCCTTGAGAGGGATCCAATAGCTAGACTCGTTTGGGCACCGTTGGGTATTCTTTTTTTTTATCAGAATATTCTTGGCACTGATGTGCACCCATACTACAGAAATTTAGATCAAATACTGTGTATCCTATTTTTTATAGGAATAAAAAAAGACACTTGCATGAAGAGCATGATGCACTTAACCTAGAATTAAAGTTAAGATAAAATGGCCAGAATCAGGAACTTCATGAGGGAGTTCATCCAAAGTGCTCACGAGTTCATACAAGAAGGCCAGAAGGTTTTTTACTTAGCCAGCATCTCCTTGGGTAGAATCAATTTATAATCAACCATTCAATTTTAAAACATTGAAAGCAGAATGTTTTTCACAGTGACCAATCGTGTTAGCCAACTGAAGTTGCCTTTGCTGACTTGCTTTTAAAAATGCACATTCCTTATCTTTGCTTCACCACTTAGAATATCACTGACCTTCAACAAATACATGTATATTCAATAGAGAGCAATCAGAGGTACAGCCAAGATCAGGCCATCATAAGATTTAGGTTGATTTCCAAAATATGCATGTTTATAAAGGTGGAGCATGGTTGATACACTTACCCATGATAAAAAAATTATGATAATGTCTAGGTATACAAATTGTGCAATGATTAGCACATACCTATTGATAAATTCACCCTATCAGTAAAATAAAAACATCTTCCACTTCTTAGAAGTGATGGGGGGGGGGGGGGGGTGATCTAAATGGTAACTGTCACTGCATTTTGTTCTAGTCTGTAAAAACTGTTTTTATTACAGCCTCTGAAATGATCAGTCAGTCATTGCCAAGCTTGCAAAACTAGCTGCTAGGAGGAGGGATCAGCAGAATGCACAGGGCCAGTGCCTATTTATTTAGGCATGCCCCCCAGAACTATATCTCACAGGAACCCTTACCCTTTACAAAGTGCATGGGCTGGCTAATTGGAGGCAAGGCAGCAGCATTGTTTTGCTGGGAAAAAAAAAATCGTATTCGTGTGGCTAGGAACAGAGAGAGGAGGGGATCTATAGTCCAGCTCAGCAGGTCTCAAATATACTGTAGCTTACAATGCTCAGTGCAGTACAGGCAACACTGCCAGCCCACAGCAGAAAGTTAGGACACTAGAAGGCTCATCAGGTAATTTTTTGGTACTTTCAGCGTTTTTAAAGGGATAGAACATGGGAAATGTAAACTTTAAACAAGTTGATATAGATATATTTATAAGGGTAGAAAGGGTATGCAGTGTTTGCTTTTATTCCCTAGCTAGCACCTGGACGAGGGCTGGAATTTATTTGGTTGATAAGACTTTACTCTTATATATTATGCCTACAGTGGCTTGCTAATGCCGCGTACACACGATCGGAATTTCCAAACAGAAAAAGACAGATGAGAGCTTTTCATCGGAAAATGCGACTGTGTGTATGCTCCATCAGAATTTAGCTGTCCGAATTTCCGCCAGCCAAAAATTGATAGCATGTTCTCAATTTTCCCAACGGAAAAACTTTCTATCGGTAATTCCGATCGTGTGTATGCAATTCCGACCCGCCAAAAATCATGCATGCTCAGATTCAACTACGAGACAGAAGCGATTGGCTACTGGCTATTGAACTTCCTTTTTCTAGTCATGTCGTACGTGTTGTACATCACTGCGTTATAAATGATCGGAATTTGATGTGACTGTGTGTAGGCAAGACAGCTTGAGCCGAATTCTGTCGGAATTCCGTTGGGAAAACCATCAGAGCTTTTTCCGGCGAGAATTCCGATCGTGTGTACGTGGCATCAGACTTAAGTCCTCCAGGAAAGATTTCAGAACACACTAACATACATAACTCAATTAGATGCTATGGTGATCTAAAACTTTTATTATGCACATAGCCCTGAATTATACACAATACAAAGGAATTGTAATACCAGGATTTCTAAATTTAAGATTATTACTGAACATCTCTTAACATTTTCAAATTTTGCAGTTTGAACCTGACCCAAATACTAACTCTCTGCTTCAGGTACAGAAAGAAAAAGAAATACTCCACAAATGATCATGAAATCAACAAGGGAAAGCAAACCAGTCACACTTTCATCATTCAAGAGCTCTGTAAGAAGGATTCTGATGAGTGTATTTCTCACACCTCTGCCTATAAAGCCTCTGTCTTTTCTGCTGGTGAAGCAAAAATCAAAGGCATAACCCAACCAATTTTGGAAGTCAGCTGGATAACATTGTTTATTGTGTATATCTGTGTCTTAGTAATGTACTGGAGATTTTCATAGTAGAACTTAATAAATGGTTCAAAGACTTAAAAGGTAGAGTTCGCCAATGATGCTAAGGATGTTTATTTTTGAGTAAGAGAGCTTAAAGTTTAAATCCAGCCAAAACTCACTTTTTTAGTTTTTGGATATAATTCAGAAAACTCTAAAAGAAACTGCGCTCAAAAAGTGAATACATACATGAAATGAAATAAAAATCAATCAAAGCAGCAACTCTACCATAAGATATTCTTAAAAAAGTGAAATTCTAGTTTTAGCATAATACACCTTGCTTTTTGCTTGGTGCTTCGGTGGGCTTTGATGAAGCTTCGGTGAGGCTTCAATGAGGCTTTGGTGGAGCTGCGATGAGACTTCAATGAGCCTTTGGTGGGGCTTTGGTGGGGCTTCAATGAGGCTTTGTGGGGCTTTCATGAGGCTTCGTGGAGTTTCAGTGGGCTTTAAGCAAGCTTTGCCATAGACTTCTATTGAGGCATTGAACACGCTTTGAAGCACAACTAAAGCGACATGGGGTATAATTTGTGAAGCAAAGCTGAAGCAAAGGAAAGCAAAAGCAAGGTGTAAACAGAACTGTAAGCTAATCATTTTATTCAGTGACAGGAGCTTTGACTAGCATTCAGAGAGCTTTAACAAAGCATGTCCAAAGCCTTTTTTTGAAGCAAGTGTAAACGAGCCCTAATGTGTGTTGAAGCCGAAGCAAGTGTAAATGAGCCCTTACGCATTCATCACCCACAAAATGCCACCACCTCATATAAAGAAACTACAGGCTTACTGACTATACGTGACCCTCTAGTTAAAGAAAGGTCTTCGTGGCTTAAGACCAAACGGCCCAACTGGGATCATCAGAGAGCAGTTCCAAAGATGGGTAGTGTTATAATGGTTATCAACTCGGCATCATCCCATAAAATGTAGCATCAGGACATGAAAAAAAGTATAGGGCTCCATTGCTACTGAGGGAGACATATTTTTAGTGGTTGACGCTATGTTTTGCACTGTGCATTATTTGGTTTCGTTAGAAGTAGCGTCACTCCTTATGCTAAATTTAGATATAATTGGTAAAAATTATATTTTTTACTGCTATCCAGGGCCCTGTTTGACAGACTCCTCCTCACTTTCTGTCATAGTGACAATGGTTATACTAGACACAAAGATCAGGACATCTGATTCCTCCTGTATTGAATTGTATTGGAACTATACTGTCTGCTCTGCACTGCGCAAACTGTTGGCGCTATATAAATCCCGTATAACAATGATAATAAGGAACAGTGTTATTTGAGTAAGTGATAAGTATTTTCATGTAAGCAGCTTAACAAATAATCCCACAAACTGCACAGTATTCCTCCAATTCCCCAAAAGACTTTATTCATATCTGTATCTGTCCTATAGAGAGACTGGTGGGCTTTTCCGGAAGCTGGGCTGCATATCATATCTTCTGCTTGAGAAAAAAATTACAAACCACAGTAGATATAAAATTAGCATCCTTAAAGTCGAACTATAGGCAAAACTTTTTTTTGGATAGAGTAAGGAAGGGCTATAACCCCTGTAAGTATTAGAAATCTGGAAGAATGGATGAAAGAAATCCTTGAAAATTAAGGGGATCTCTTGGGGACCTCCAGGTCACCAGAACTAATGTCCCCATTAGAAGATTTCCCTTCTATTACTTTTCTGGGGACAATCCAGAATTAGTGATTTTCTTTTACTTTCAGTTTCAATGATAATGGTAAACAGAAAAAAAGGAAATAAAAGAGAGAGGGCGAATCTCCCTAACAGGGACACAGACAGCAAAATAATCACTCTCACCTCGAACCAAAACAACAAAAAATATTTCCCTTTAGGTATCCTTTAAATTAGAAATATGGGTTTTCTTTGTATTTATTAATCATACTTACCTAGGTGAATGCTGCATCTGTTCCCTGGCACCGCTAAGCCCTTGTACACATGGTCGGACATTCCGACGGAAAATGTCCGATCGGACCGTGTTATCGGATAATCCGACTGTGTGTGGGCTCCATCGGACTGTTTCCGTCGGAATATCCGACGGACAAAGTTTTAGAGCTGGGCTATAAAACTTTCCGACAACATGATCTGATCGGACTTTGTCCGATTGTGTGTAGAGAATTCCGATCGGACAAAGTGCCACGCATGCTCAGATCAAATTCCTAGACCAAAGCTATTGGCTACTAGCCTGAACATAGTCATGTCGTAACGAAATAACGTCATCACGTTCTGAACGATCGGATTTTCCAACAACTTTGTCCGACTGTGTTTATGCAACACCAGATTTGGACAAAATCCAAATTTGGTTGTCGGAAAGACTGAGCACCATGCGATCTAACATTTCTGATCGCTCAGTTCTCACAGCTCCCTGAGCAGAGAGCTGGTGACTGTCTGCAGTTTTTTGCTCTGCCCCCCCCATGCTCACTGGAGTGCTGGGTTGTGGAGGGGGTGGGAACCGCCTTCTCAGGCTCTCTGCTGAAAACGGGTCACAGGAGTGCAGAACGATCTGCACTCCTGTGATCCACAGGAGAAGTACAGCCAAACAAGCTTTGGCTGTACTTCTCTTTTAACACAGATGACCTAAACTTACTCACTATATTAGCGGGGGAAGATTCAGTGGCCGGGTAAACAGATGATGCTGTGGTGCAGGCTGGAACCAGCTTTGCTCAGCAGCTACTAGATTCAGCTGGATTTGCAAGGACCAGGAAGCTAGTCTGGTCTACTAGATTCAGCTGGGTTTGCAAGGACCAGGAAGCAAGTCTGGTCTACTATATTCAGCTGGGATTGCAAGGACCAGGAAGCTAATCTGGTCTACTAGATTTAGCTGGGTTTGCAAGGACCAGGAAGCTAGTCTGGTCTTGTTGGGTCTGGGAATTGCATTTGACTTAAAAAAAGTAGACCTGGAGATCTAAGTGACAGCTGTAGATTCTAAGTACAAGTTGGTCACGCTCAAGCCACAGGGAGGAAGGCAGAGAAGCAGCTAGGTTAAGCTGGGTTTTGACTGCCAGACAGCTAAAGGTTTGTGCAGGCAGCTGCAGCACTGGTGCCCAGAAAAGGCCAGGTCACCAGAGAGACCAGACAGTTACAGAATACGAAGCAGCAAGATATGCATTGTTGCACTACTTAGGGGACTTACAACTTTAGCAGGGAGTGAATCTTGTGGAAATGTGGTAGCCTAGACTGAGAAGAAGGGCAGTGGCTGTAGGCTCATAATTGACAAGCTTTTTAGTCAATTACCAACCTCAAGGCTATTAATATTTTTAACATGGGAGATTTTTCAGGACTCTCAAAATTTTGCACTGCGCCCAGGAGCCTGAGGGAAAGCCCTGAAATATCAAGTGACTCTTGAGTTTCCTGAAGGATTTAAAGGTGTTGTAAAGGTTTTATTTTATTTTTAAATAACAAACATATCATACTTACCTCCACTGTGCAGTTCGTTTTGCACAGAGTGGCCCCGATCCTCGTCTTCTGGTATCCCTTGGCGGCTGTCTCGGCTCCTCCCCACAAGAGCTATCCCCCCTCTGGGAAGCGCTCTTCCAAGGGGGTTAGCTTAGCCATAGCCGCTAAGTGTATCACTCGGCTCCTACCCTTGCGTGCTGCATCATTGATTTGATTGACAGCAGCGGGAGCCACTGGCTGAGCTGCTATCAATCATCCAATTAAGAGCCCACAAGAGCTGGGGGAAAGCAGCGCGGGATCGCGCCCACGAAGATTCGGGTTTCAGGTAAGTAAAACGGGGGCTCGGGGGGGGGGGGGGGGCGGAGAATGCAAGGTGTTTTTTCACCTTAATGCATAGGATGCATTAAGGTGAAAAAACATGAAGCTTTACAATCCCTTTAAACCCCAACTTTAGGAAACTTTAAAATTATCATTTTCAGTGGGGATGTGCTCACACTGCAAGGGTTGATTTTTTTTTGGGGGGGTCCAGGGGGCTTCTTAAAGTGGATTTATTTACCCAGTTCTAGACTGCTAGACTGGTCCTCGCAGCATCTTTTCCCTCTCCATGCTCCAGCAGTCTGAGGTTTTGATGTCATCAAGACCAATGCAGGGTCCATAGCCTTGCATTGGACATTATGACGCCAAGGGATAGTCCACCACCAGAGCATGGGGAAGCACCATCCATTAGGGGAGTGGAGAATCAGGTAATGATTTTTACTCTCGGCCTAGACTAAACAAGCATTTAATCCTCATAATGTGGGTGAAGTTGGCATTAGATGAGACTTTGAAAAACAGAGAATGTATAAACCAAAGACCTGGTGACAGCCTTGCAAACCTAGGAAGCCATTGCCTGATGCTAAAACACCCAGGAAGCACTCATGGATATTGTAAAGTACACTTTGACAGAAAAAGGTGTAACCTTGTCTTAAAGACTATAAGATTTAATAATTTTCTGTCTAAGCATCCAAGAAATGGTTGAGTGAGAAGCTGGTTCTCCATTACAGGGATGACAAAAAAATGTGTTGATCTTTCTAATGGAAGCATTGGCTGAAAGGTAAATCCACACATTACTTTCAGCAGTTATGTCCTGGTGATTGGTCAAAACAACTTTAGGAAAGAAGAAGGCTCTAGGCCTCAACCCTACCTTGTCCTTGTTTAAATTGTGTTTTTTATGGAACAAGGCCTCCAGCACTAATACACGCCTCATAGAGTGATGAATGTCCACCACATGGGCTAAGTGGCTGTATTGTCGGGTGCTGGTGATGGGTCTCCCTATTCCCTGTCTATCGCAGATTGAACTACTATTGAACATTTGTTCCTGGATTGTCCTTTTGAGATTTAAAGCACTGCACATTTACCATACATGTCCTGGAAACACCTGACTACTTCAAGTGCACTTGAATGTGATACAACGTGTTGCACTGCTTAACAGAGAAAATTGAATTGAGAACAATAGGTAAAACCGTAGCCAGCTTCTGAGAGCAGGAAGGGTTCAAATGGCAAACAGTGAGCAGGTCATGGTTGATGGCAGCAAGGACTAACTGAGGTGAAAACGTGTCTCTTGCAAATAGGAGTAATGGTGGGAAGCAGCTACCTCATGCTGAAAAGGTGTGCAGAGTGCACATGACCCTTCAGTTAATGACCCAACACTTAATTGTCCCAGGTGTTAACCCTTTATGTGGAAACTAATGGAAAAAAGGGGGTGTAGTTGGTATGCAACAAAAAATGAGCGGGTCTTGATGCTCAGTCCACATGATGTACTAACAGAACGCATACTAACACAATCACACCAGAGGCTGTGCCATAGCTCTGGACCTGTAAAGTTCTCTGCGGCTAACCTACACAGTACACAGAGGTCCTGAAAGCACAATAAGCAAAGCCCAAATGTCACATTCCAGTCAGGCTCTGCAATCTTCAATCCAGAGGCATGGGCATCCGCATAACTTTTTTCAGGGGGGGGCATAATTTTAGGGTCACCCATGCTCTGCCCCTTTTCGACAATGTGATTATCACATTATCATGGTCAGAGAATGCAGACATATTACAATCCCTAGGATAAGTAATGGATAATGGCCAACAGGCCCTCTTACCAGACCCAGTGAAACTACAGCAGTGATGCCTCTGGCTGGACGATCGTTCACTCTGGGTTCCCCGGGGGCGACTCTAGTCAGTAGTGTAGCATGTCTGTACCCTGGTGGTGGCTCAGTCTTTCTCTCTCTGTGGTGCTGGGCAGCGTGGCTCTCTCTGGTGGCGCTGGACAGCATGGCTCTCTCTGGTGGCGCGGGGCAGTGTAGCTCTCTTTCTGGTGGCGCTGGACAGCGCAGCTCTCTCTCTCTCTGGCTTCTGCCCAGCACACTCCTTGTTCTTTTTCCTGTAGCACTCTCTCCCTCAGCTTTTTTCCAGGCTGCTGATCGAGCTGTAGCCTCCTCCCTGTGAAAAATGGGGCCGCCAATCTTTGGGACTACATGTCCCATGATGCTCTCCTCTCCTAGTCTCCTTTGATTGGCCCTAAGTTATGGCCAATAGGGAAGAAACGGAGCAGGAAGGAAGCTGGGCGAGGAACCTGGTGAGAGCTGTCGTCTCTTCTCCCTGACAGGAGAAAGGGGTGGTGACCGGGTGAAACCTGATAGACCACAGCTCGCCTTTCTCCTGCTGGACTGAGCAGGGAAAAGTGCCTGCAGTCATACTACACTGATAGGGGCGCTTGACAGAACCTTGATGGTGTCACCCCACTGGCGGGTTGCACATGGGTGTTGGCTACCCGCACCCCGATAGCGATGGAACTGTGTTGAATTTAAGATCTGATCCCTGATTCCGGGGGGGGGCACTTGACCCCCCCCTTGACCCTACCTGCGGACACCCATGTCCAGCGGGGTCCAGGTGTGGCCTCCAAAGCTATTGCTGAGGATATATCAGTCCAGATAGCAGAACAAGTCGTGATGAAGGAAAATAAAAATACTGAAAACAAAAAAATTGAATAGGCTTGGCAGCAAAAAATTGAAGCATGAAACAGGTGGGTTGGCCAATGGCTTTTTTGTTTGCCAGGGTTTTATGAGACAGCATTATAACACAATTGACACAAAATATTGAAATTGGATGATGAAAATTTTGATTGCACATATACAGTATGTTATGTCCAACACATACAATGCCGTGTCAGAGGACCACAATGTCTAATAAGCTGTAAATATTTTTTTCACATTCATAAGGCTCGGTTCACACAGGGGGCGACACGACTTGCCGTGCCGCGACCTGACAAGTCGCCCCCGTTCTGTACTACGGAACTGTTCTAAGAGGAGCGACTCGAGTCGCTCCGACTTAGAAAAAAGGTTCCTGTACTACTTTTGGGCGACCTCGGGGCGACTTGCATTGACTTCTATACAGAAGTCATTTGCAAGTCGCCGCTGAGGTCGCGGCAGGTCGCGGCGCGGCAAGTCGTGTCGCCTCGCATCGCCCCCCTGTGTGAACCGAGCCTAAAGCTACTTGTGGATAATTATCAAATCATAACGCTAGCCAAATCGTATTGTTTTTTGAAAGGGATTATGCTTTTATTGTCATGCTTTAACTGCCATCTGAGTAAATTTCTCCTTACTTCCTCCAGTGATTCCACATTTTTAGTAAAGTAAGTAAAGGTTTTATCCTTCAACCTTTTTCTTTCTGTTTGTGCTTTTATTTCTTACCGATATCGGAGCATACTTATTTTTTGTACCAGTATTACAGGGACAGAATTAGATATAGTCTTCCCAGTAGGGTCATGGGCAGAAATAAGAACCTGACAGAAAGCTTGACTTTTACCAACTCCAGCCAAAGGAATAAAGAGGGCTTTAGAATGTACTTCTCCAAAAAGGTAGTCATATTTGGTAGATGTTGGAGAGTTAAACTACTTGGCTTTTTCTTATATTTCTTGAGCACGAGTTCCTCATTATGAGGGGCTCCTTCTCTCCTCATTAGATATCCTATACTGCTTATTTTTATTATGGAGAACACATCAGGAGAAGCTTGAACAAGAAAATTGGACAGAAACAGAAAGAACTGCACGAACAGCAAGAATTGTGGTAGAGAGATCTTGATGTTGGACTATATAAGACATATAAGAAACCAGACTCCACCCATAACTTACATATCACTTCTACATGCACTGACTCTTATATTTAAAAATACATTTGAGTAATAGACCAGAAAGAATCAAAGGAAAAGGTTTTATGTTACACTTGGTCAGCTTGTAAAAGTAAGGTTATTTCAGTGACGATTCTTTATAATCATGTCTAGGGATGTCTTGAAAAATGGGCGTGGTTTAAAATACCAATGATGGCTTACATCATGGGTGCTCAACCTGTGGCCCTCTAGCTGTTGCAGAACTATAAGTCCCATAAGGCATTGCAAGGCTGACAGTTAAAAGCATGACTCCCAAAGGCTGAGGCATGATGGGACTTGTAGTTCCGCAACAGTTGTAGGGTTACAGGTTTAGCACCCATGGCTCACATAGTAGAAAACGTGGCAATATATAGGGAAAGAAAAAAGAGAAAGAGGGATGGAGGGAGAGAGAAAAAAAGAGACAAAGAGGAAGAGGGGGAGGAAGAAAGAAAAGGGAAAGAGGGCTGGAGAGAGAGAGAGAGGGAAATGAAGAAAGAAAAAAGAAAGAAAGAGGGATGGAGGGAGAGAGAAAGAAAAGAGAAAGAGGGGTAGAGGGAGAAAGGGGAGGGAAATAAAGAAAGGAAGACGTAAGAAGGAAAGAGAGAGAAATAGGTGGAGGAAGAGAGAAAGAAAGAAAGAAAGAAAGAAAGAAAGAAAGAAAGAAAGAAAGAAAGAAAGAAAGAAAGAAAGAAAGAAAAAGAAATAAGGTTGCAGGGAAAAATAAAGAAATAATTAGGAATGAAGGGAAATCAAGAAAAAACGAGTAGTGTGCACAAGAGTTAAGAATTCTGATAACCACACCCATTATAATATTTTTTCACCCTACTGTAGTGCAAGCAGGCACAGCCTACATGTGATTTATGTATTTAAGATACAATTAAGCTCCAAGGGATGAAAAGAAACACGTTGGGGTGTGGCCTTGTGGGAGTCAAGACTGAGGTAGTCATTCTCACCATCACACACTTGTGTGGATGCGCAGCCTGGGGATTCATTTCTTTCTCTTTTCAGTAACCGTAGGAGCCAGGACAAGCTCCAGTCCCTTGACAGCACTCCAGCAGTAGCGGATGCATCTACCACCAAAACCACTCCCAGAAACAGCTGAGCCTGAGCAGCACACTATATTGTCTAAGTGTCACAGGGAAATCACTAATGCCAAGCATTTGACTGCTCCTGGCAGGGGAAACCATTTCTACCAGGAGAAGATAGTGATTGCAAGTGAATCTGGCAGGCTGGTTGTATCCAGATTGATTGATCAATAAACTTGGTACATTCAGCCTACCCGCACATAGTTCGAATCTTGGTTGGTTCCTGCTGAATGGCCAAGATTCAATCTATGGCCGGCCTTTGGCTTTGTGTTTATCTTAAAGTTTTGTGTCAATGGAGTATGTCTGTCTTGGGTAGGAGAGGGCAGGGCAAGGGAAGTTAACCATAACCTCTCCCCAACAGTTTCTTCAGGTAGGGCCCATCTAGTTGGGGTGTATGGGGTAAGATAGATGTCAATGTCTGCTATGATAAGTCTGGGTATTTGTAGGTAGTGGATGGCTGATTTAAGGAGTATTTTCGCCAGTACCAAACAGTGGCTTGTGATAGGTCTGGTCCATGAGTTTAAAGAAGAGGGTACATTATATGTTGGTGTGCAGTGGTGCATTTTAAAAAATGCCACCAAATCCAAGTCTAGGGAAAGTGAGCCATGTTATCTTGGCAAATGCGAATAAACTCTTCCATGGTGGAGACTGAATTTATCTGGGAAAACCAGTCTTGAATGGTAGGTGAGTGTTTTGATTTCCATAACTGTGGAATTATGGATTTGGTTGTTCAGCAAGTATGGTAACAAGGAGTGTTTGCATTGTTTTATGGTCATGGTAGTGTGGTGTAATGTGTGTGGGGCTGAGTGAAAGGGCAGTGAGACGTCAGTGATTTAGGTGATGAGGAGGTGTATACACCATGTATACATACATTTGTAAAAAGCAGTTTTTTTTAAAGGAAAGTACTGTATATTTCTATTTGATGAAGTAATTTTCTACTGCTATATCTGTTTCTTTAAATAAAAAAATAAAACACTTCCAGCTCTGTAAACCACATTTCTCCAAGGCACACTAAAACAGGAAGAGAACTCATAATGTGTTTTGTTTATACATATTAAACATGCATTAAAACCACGAAAACACACAAGTGTGAATGCAGCATATTGTTAGTAATTATAATGCTAGCAATAGACTATGAAATTTGAGAGGTTTGAGAGTCCCTTGGTACAATAGCATAGTATATGTTTTAACAATTAAAGAGTAATACGCTTTGGGAAGGTGGGAAAGTATAAAGTACCTGCCTCATATATTTTTTATCATGCTAAATTTTAATTCCCCTGCAGCATACAAAATTGTATTGACAGGGTTCTCTCCTTAGTTGTATTTAGTTTTTTTTTTCTATATGTATTACTATCCAATTGTATACACTTGTGATTTCAAATGTTTGCATGCACTGTATATGTATTACTAAAGGATTATAGGACCATATACCATATGAATTATTTAATATAATAAAAATGAGTGACTGTGGAAAATGTATTTTGATCAAGAGGGTAATTATCAGCCATAAGGAGAAGAGAAAATCAGAAGTTGCTCAAAGAATGCAGACAGACACGTTACCACTATACACTGATATTAAAGAACCCACAGTGCAGGGCCGCTGGTCTCAATGTTCTAAGATTATGGTTAGCAAATGTAGCACCCTGCTCCTAATGAGCAGACGCTATTATTTTTCAAATTTAGTTGCCTGAAGCTACAGTTGGCTCAGGCTATTTTTTTCCAAAAAGTTCTGGTTTCTGTGCCAGTCCAGCTGGGTTGCACTAGTTCCGACTTGACCGTAGGTGTCACTGTCACCGCTGGCAAGTGGTTCGTTTTCCGGGGTCCACTATCCCAACCTCATGGCCCACCTGGCCTGGGGTCTGTGTCGCATGGTCCTGCGCCTCAGGAACTGAGAGGGTAGGCCCAGAAAAGTCTTGGGGCCTACTGATCCATGGGTGGTCCTGCACTGTCTCGCCTGCGGAGAGAGACCAAGAAAACTGGAGGATCCAGGGGAGGGCTTTTCTAGTAGAGGACCGAGCGCAAGGCTGGTGTCTCTGGAGGAGCTTGGAAACTCGGTTGGAGGACGCAGCCCGGATCAACACCCATACAGTATCGCCGGGTTGGCTGAAAGAAACTGGTACTGTATGGTAATTCTTTAAAACTCTCAAGATTTCTTAGTTCAATTGACAAGTCCGTGGCAGAGACTTTGTTGGGCATTTCATTGGCTGCTAGGTCAAGTGAGAGGGGCCTGTCCGGTGGTTGCTGGATCCAGTCTGTGGAGCTGTTTGTCCTCTGGATCTGACCAATACCTCTAACCCGCAATTTCTAGGTGCCTGAATTCCCCCTTTATCCTTTGACCCTCTATTGAAGGACTTTTGTGCTTATCCTGAATAAATGTATAAAAAAGGACTAAAGCCCCATACACACTATCAGATTTTCTGCTGATTTTTGTCTTCAGATTTACCAAAACCATATAATATGAGGTCAAACCTTAGAAGTTTAAATGTGAATGCAAACAGGCAGGCCCTTGCACTACATGGTTTTGGTAAATCTGAAGGAAAAACTCAGCAGAAAATCTGATAGTGTGTATGGGGCATAAGTGTCGGATTCATCATCATTTGGGCTACTTTCCAAAGGGACCCCTGAGACCGAGAGGCGAGCAGGTGAGGTAACGTTAAGTCCAAATAAAACCAGAAGCTCCTTCAGGGGTTAGTGCTACACAAACATCGAAAAAAAATGCAACCCAAGAGCAAATTATATGATTCATTATAATTTGAATAAAAGGTAAAGCATATTTAGAAGAGCAAAAGCCTGGAGACTGCAGAAAGTAGACATATCTACATTGTGTAAGATGGATACCAGATCTGATTTGACTGTACTTTTAATGAACAGCAAAGATTTTTTCCTGTGGTAGTGACAGGTCTGTGGTTGTTTTCTTACCAATTACCTTTGTTGCCACCAATTTTCACATAAGTAATGTGATTCAGGAGCAGTTATACTATATATGAAGACTATACATCTGCACTAAGAACCTCTGGGACACTATGGACTAAAGTTAAAGTGGAGGGCCACCCTAAAAAGAGCATTAATATTCTTAAAAAAAAATAAAAAAAAACATTTGAAAAAAATAAAAATGTTTACCTTGCCAGAAATCCCTGTTGCTAGGCAGTCTTCCTAATCTGCCTTCTTCCTGTTCCTCGTGATCTTCGTCTTCTCCCCTCCTCCGTGTTGTCTTCTGGGTAATGGGGCGCGCTGTGTTCTGGGAAATGTGTGTTCCCTAACACAGCGCGTCCCATTCACAAAGCGCAGCGCGACTCACGCATTCGCAGTAGGAAACGGGCAGTGAAGCCGCAAGGCTCCACTGCCTGTTTCCCTTAGTGAGGATGGCAGCGCTGGGACCAGAGAGCCGAGGGACATGTCAGCCTTGACGGCCGACATCGCGGGTGCCTTGGAAACGTAAGTCTCCTTATTAAAAGTCAGCAGCTACTTTTGTTTCAGCTACTGACTTTAAAAAAAAAATTTCGGCTGAAACACCGCTTTAACAACAACAACAAAAATTGGGATTAGACTAATTTGGTAGACTTTGTATGTCTCTTCTGACAATAGAACTACTTTCTTTTTTGTATAACAGTTTTTTTCTGTATACTGCCTCAGGCACATATAAGATTCAGATAGTGGAGCCAGGTGCCTGGATAATGCAACGCCAGTATACACACTTCAGTGTTACAATGCTGTACATCATCAGTGGATGCAAGAAGAAAATGCTGCTCCAGGAGAAGTGTCTAGGAAGGGCAGGGGCAGTGATAAAGAGGCAAAGGAGGTTGTGGAGCTGTTAGTGATGCTAAACATCGAGTTAAGTCTGCCATAGTATGCAAATATGGCAAAGCTTCCTTGCACCTACCAAATTTTAATTGATGATAGATCTAGTTTGGGAGTTGCTGGGACCCACTTCTGTCATAACAAAGACTCTACTTACCTCTAGGACAGTTGACAACAGGGATGCATCCATAATTCCCTTACTTTGCGTCTGCTTTTAAATTAAAGGTGCACTGAGAGATGCAAAATTCTTCTCTTCGTTCTCCTTCTGGACTGGAAGTGAACCGATGTTTGTTGCATACTCTTTATCTGCATCCATTGGTTTATTTTTCCCATCTACTCCTTTAATAAATCAGGCTCTATGTACCGTATTTATCGGCGTATAACACGTGCCCCAAGTTTAGGAGGGAATTTAAAAGAAAAAAACTTTTCGGAGGGAAGTTTAAGGAAAAATGCAGCCTTGCATTTAGCCTTGTCAGTCATTCGTAGCCTTGTCTGTGGCTTTGCCATTTAAAAATGGAGCCGCCGAGATACAGAGAGCTCGCCCGTTCTCGGCTATTTTCGGCCACACTCGGCCATTCTCAGCAGCTTTCAGCTTTCTGAAAGCCACCGAGAATGGCCGAGTGCGGCCGAAAATAGCTGAGAATGGGCGAAAATAGCCGAGAATGGGCGAGTGCGGCCGAAAATACCCAGAAGCCGCAGAGAGCGGCAGAAAGGGTTAAAAAGAGCGGGGGATCGGCGTATAACACGCACCCCCAAAAAAATGCGTGTTATACGCCGATAAATACGGTATATTGTAACAGATATAGTTCAGTTATTTTATGATCATATACTGCATTCAGATACTTGTAAATAGTTAATTGCAGGAAAAACATTCTGTTTCTTGAACTCACTTCTTAAGGCTGCATTCACACCTGAGCGTAGCGTTTTCAAGCGTTTTTTGCGGCGTTTTTTACCGCGATTTGCAGCGAATTTGTGCAGGGCAAAAGGTCACCAATGTTAAAAGAAGAAAAACGCCCAAATCAGCCCGATTCGCGCGACAAAAAAGGGTCCGGAACTTGTTTGAGCTTCAGGCGTAGGGCTTCAGGCGACTTGGAGTGGAGATGTGAACCATCTCCATTGAGAATAATGGATTTTTTCCCCTCCAGCGTTTTGTAGCTTCAGGCGTCAAGCTACAAAACGCTCAGGTGTGAATGGGGTCTAAGTCACAGCAGATGCCACATATATCTACACTGGAGATAAAGATTTATGAGGCGCAGTAAGAACCAGGCAAACCTAACTTTAGCCATGTCTGTCTCTTTACACAGCTTCATATACACTTAGGCTTAATGTACATGGGACGTTTTACAACCTCTCCTGAAGGATTTAACTTGACAGATAGTAACCGACCTTTAAAAACAGCAGTTTTTGCCACGTTTACGTGCCGCGTTTAGACGCGTTTGTGTTTAGAAGCGTTTTTATTTTTAAAATAGTCAAAAATGTAAAAACGAAACGCGCCGAATTGCGAGTTACCACGTTTACAAGCTGTTACAGGCATTTGGCATTTCAAATGCCTCTGTCCTGAATGCATTTTTTTGCTTTCCAAAAAATGATTTTAAACTCAACTGCCTAGAAACGACTATAAATGACCCTGGGCAGGTGAAAAAAATGCCCAACTGCTCCCAAACATCTGTTCACCATCAGCAGTGTACTTCAGGGATATGCAATTAGCGGACCTCCAGCTGTTGCAAAACTACAAGTCCCATCATGCCTCTGCTTCTGGGTGTCATGCTGGTGGCCATCAGAGTCTTGCTATGCCTCATGGGACTTATGCAACAGCTGGAGGGCCTGCTAATTGCATATCGCTGGTGTACATGAAGCCTTAGGCCTCTTGCACACGATACTCCTGTTTGAGTATCTACTTTTTAAGACTTTTTTTAAAAATTTATTTTAGTGCATTTGAGCAAATTCACGCATACTTTTCAAGCATGCACAGAAAGCTTGTTACCATGTAGGCAATGTCAATGGACAATCTGTGCGAATTTGGGTGCAAACGTGCAGGAATGCTGTGAGGCGTAAATTATTGAACAAAAATGCAGATTTTTCTATTTTTTTTTACTGAAGAATACACAGTGCTTGTTTACACACCTGTGTGCATAGGCACATTACAATTAATGGGCTGTATTTTAGCTCAGTAAAAAAATAAGCTTTACTGAGCATTCTCAAGCTGCAGTGTGCAAGAGGCCTTGAAGGAGAATAGATTAGTGAGGGCTGTGGGCTGGAGAAGGTGTAATCTTGCTTACTTTTTGTAAAATATGCCACTGCTCACCTGCTTCTAAAAATGCTGGTTGCCTGTCCACTATATTGACCCTCTGCTTCAGTACATCCTATGACCCAGAACAAGTATGCAGATCAGAAAGTCAGAGAAAATGTCTGAAGACCAGATACATGATTTTAAGTGTAGCACTGACCCCTGAAGGAGCTGCTGGTTTTATTTGGGCTTACCGTTACCTCACCTGCTTGCTTCTCCGTCTTGGGGATCCCGTGGTAAATGGCCCAAAGAATGTTGAAACTGACACTGAATCCTCTTTTGGGTTATTTATTTAGAAAAACAAAGTCTCTTAATGGAGGGTAGAGGGTTAGGGGTGAGTTCAGGCACCTAAATTGCAAGGTGAAGGTATTAAGAGAATCCAGTTAATAAAACTGCTTCACAGCTGAATTCAGCAACCTACAGATAGATCTCTCTCACTAGGCCTAGCAGCCGGTGGGATGCTCGGTAAAGTCTCTGCCAGACACTTGAGCATTAGTGAGGGATGTGGATAAATGTAAAGAACTGACATACAGTACCAGTTTTTCTCAGCCGATCCGGCGATACCGTATGGTGTTGATCCAGGTTGCGTCCTTCTAATAATTCTCCAGGCTCCTTCAGAGAAGCCAGCCTTGCACACGGTCTTCTCCTGAAAGAGTCCTCCCCTGGGGTTCTTCAGTTGCTGGGCCCCCTCCTTCTGATGAGACGGCACCGGACCATCCCTGGATCAGTAGGCCCCCGAAATTCGCTCAGGCCTATCTCTTCTGCATTGCCTCGGGCCAGCCGAGCAAAGGTTCTGGTTTTCTTACCTACAGATTTAGTACAATATTCTGTGTGTGTAAGGGCCGTTTGTCATAACCCCCCCCCAAAGGAGGGCTACAATAAATATGTATTACATATACATTCAAGCATATACACACAGAGTAAATAGTGAAATTAACAATTTGCCAATATTTTCGAAAATCTAATGCCTGCTGTGCAGAGACTTCTATATCCATGGGATAAAGGATCATTAAATGTCACACTTTGTATCGCACAGAGGCATGAAAAGTATTTGACATTAGGCAGCTGTCCATTGCTCTGTGCAACATGATGCATTGAAATAAATGCATACATGGAAATAAATAGCAACTAGTATCTTCATTGAGGATAACATATCTCCTACTGCAAATTTTGATGTCATGAGTAATCATACAGAAGTTCCGTGATTAAGATGAAGTTCATGGAACATGCAGCTAAATGACATCTTCAACAATGAACTGCATTCATTTTATACAGTATTATACACTGGACCTAACAGACACTGATAGACAGGAAGAGGTGAGGACAAACTGGCATGTCTGTGCAAGTTGCCTGGTAAAATTAGGTTCATTCAGTTTGCCAAGACATGGCCATCTAAGTTTAAGCCAATGCCAACTTCTAGGCAAATGGCAGGACCAATTTAGATTTTGACACAGTGAGCAAGCCTCATAGCAGTACAGTTGTCACTGAAAAAAGAAAATATATATAAATTCAAGGTAGATGCAAAAGAAGAGGTATTATATTTACCTTGTATCTCCTATCTTCATGCTGTTCAAGAGCTTCAACCTCCATGAGCTTCTTCAGCATTTAGCAGTTCTGGGAGCTGATATTAGATTTGAGGGATAATAAGTGTGCTTAAATAAACCTGCCACAAACAAAAAATACAGAAGCTGCTATTGCTGACATTGTCTTCTGAAAATTCTAGTTATCTGGCCATTGTGGTGACCCACTGGCTTCAAAACCTTCTCAATGACCCATGAATACAGATCAGCAAAGTCAGAGCTTGTTCTCACAGGTTTCAGTATGTAAAAGTCAGACTTTTTCTTCAAGCCAAACCCGGACACTTTAACAGGGCACAGTAAAACATTTTTGTTTTAGTATACACTATAGGATTGTAACAGACCTGGGACACCTTTGGGCACTCTAAAGAGAATAGTAATACGGTGCACATATTTCCCCCTTACCCTTTTGTCTATAGACACAGATTGTTATTGTCAGTCGCTCAATGTCCTCCAGGACCCACCGATCGTCAGGAAAACAAAACAGAATGGTGATCTGCTTATGCGTATGCAAAGCAGGGACTGGAATCCATTTCTTCCCCTAGTAAAAAAAATCACACAATGTACACCAAAACACTGGTAACCCTTCTTTGATTGCCCTAGATGTTTAACCCCTTCCCAGCCAGTGTCATTAGTACAGTGACAGTGCATATTTTTAGCACTGATCACTGTATTAGTTCCACTGGTCCCCAAAAAGTGTCAAAAGTGTCAGTTAATGAAAAAAAAAATTCTATACAGTATATATATATATATATATATATATATATATATATATATATATATACTTGCGCTGATGGTGAATAAATAAAGTGATAAATGGTGAATGTAGCTGCTATACACAAAGTGCTAAACACTTGAACAAAATAAGAGAATTAATACAGCGCTCACAAACATAAATGTATTATAAATGGAAAAGCATTAAAAACATAAAGTTCATAAAAATGACTGGAAAATGCTTCAAATTCAATGTGCAGAAAGTGCAAAAAGTGTTTCAGAAATTTTCAGGCGTGTCACGACACCCCCACATGTGTCCCCACTCACCGGATCACAACAACACCCAGATTTGCAGTCTGAGGGGTCACTTCAGATATCCAAGATGGCAGATGCCGTATTGGGACTGGATGATTTCTCAACCATATGAACAGGTACCCAGAATGAAAGAAGATGAATTGATTGTGAAGTAGACATGTGCATTCGTTTTCGTCCGAATGCATTTTCGTCCGAATTTCAGCTATTTTCGTTTTCGTTTTGACAAACGATAACGAAAGCACAGAATCCGAAAAACGAAAGATCCGACATAAATAAATGCTTTATTTTAGTTTTCGTTGTTACAACAGTTCGATATAGAATAGGAGATCCGACGTGACTCTGACAATAACAATCTGTGTCTATAGAACCTGTGGTCGAATGTGCCTAACCTTACCGCTATTAGTCCAAGATTATATAGAGAAAATATTCGACAGAGAAAAAAAGATTTGACAGAGAGAAAAGATTCTGCAAGTTACTGTCCTAAAAAGTGTTTGGGGACCCGGTGTTCTGTCGTATAGTGTCCGGCCATTATATAGCGTCCGCCCCGTACTGCGCATGCGCAGTACGGAGCAGACGAAGCTTCGGAAAATTTCCGAAGCTGAACGGCGCCTGCGCCGTGAGTGGAGGTGGTAGCCCCACCATCCAAGCGGACATAGGGTTGTGAGTATTAAAGGGCCCCTCGCGGGCGAGCTTCGCTCGCCACGCTTCGGGCTCAGCCTCGCTGCGCTCGGCTCTTTTATATTCCTACTCTATGTCCACTTGGATGGTGGGGAAAGAACCTGGACTCACGGCGCAGACGCCGTTCATCCTCTGCAATTTTCGGAATCTGTGTTGCTGTGTACTGCGCATGCGCAGTACACAGCGGACACTGTCCGCTGGAGGACGTTATTAGACAAGACACCGGGTCCTGCCCCAGTGGACATGGATCAATGCAAAAAAACGTTTTAAAAAGGACGTTTTTTCGGGAGCAGTGATTTTAATAATGATTAAAGTGAAACAATAAAAGTGTAATATTCCTTTAAATTTCGTAGGGGGGGGGGAGTGTCTATAGTATGCCTGTGAAGGGGCGCATGTTTCTGGTACTTAGAACTGTCCCTGCACAAAGTGTCATTTATGCAGGAAAAAAAGTCCTTTAAAATCACTCGCAGCTATTATGAATTGTCGGCTCCGTAATACAGAGAACACTCATTGAAAGTCATTGATTAAAAAAATAAATAAATAAAAAAAGTGTGGGGGTCCCCCAAATTCAATTACCAGGCCCTTCAGGTTTGGTATGGATAATAAGGGGAACCCTGCGTCAAATTGAAAAAAAAATTGACGTGGGGTTCCCCCTAAATATCCATACCAGACCCTTCAGGTCTGGTATGGATATTAAGGGGAACCCCACGTCAAATTTTAAAAAAATTGATGAGGGGGTCCCCCTAAAAATCCATACCAGACCCTTTATCCAAGCACGTAACCTGGCAGGCCACAGGAAAAGACAAGAGAGCGGCTCCCCCTCCCTCCTGAACCGTACCAGGCCACATGCCCTCAACATTGGGAGGATGCTTTGGGGGTCTGTGACCCCTCAAAGCACCTTGTCCCCATGTTGATGAGGACAAGGGCCTCATCCCCACAACCGTGTCCGGTGGTTGTGGGGGTCTGCGGGCGGGGGGCTTATCAGAATCTGGAAGCCCCCTTTAACAAGGGGACCCCCAGATTCTGCCCCCCCGTTTGAAATGGTAATGGTAAGTACCCCTACCATTTCACAAAGAAAGTGTAAAAAATAGTTAAATAAGACAAACACACTTTTGAAAAATTCCTTTATTAGAAATAATTTTTTTTTTAAAAAGATTCCATAATCCACTCTTGCTATCCAGCGACGGATCTCCGGGGTCCATGGATGGATGATCTGATCCAGTGCAGCGAATCCATCCATCTTCTGTCTCCACGGAGGAGACACTGCGGGGATTCCGGCGGCCTGACGTTTGTTATATGCGGAGGGCGGGGCCACCCGTCACCTGACCCCACCCCCCTCTGACGCAAGGGGAAACCCGGGTTTCCCTGTGATGTATGGGTGACCCCGCCCCCCTCTGATGTAATACAGGCAGGTTTCCGTTACATCAGAGGGGTGCGGGGTCACCCATACACCACGGGGAAACCCGGGTTTCCCCTTGCGTCAGAGGGGGCGGGGTCAGGTGACGGGTGGCCCCGCCCTCCGCATACAACAAACGTCAGGTCGCCGGGATCCCGCAGTGTCTCCTCAATGGAAACAGAAGATGGATGGATTCGCTGCACTGATTCAGATGAGCCATTGTTGGACCCCGGAGAGATGATCATCCGTCGCTGGATAGCAAGAGTGGATTAGCACCGCTGGAATCTTTTTTTTATTTTATTTTTATTTTTAATAAAGGAATTTTTCAAAAGTGTGTTTGTCTTATTTAACAATTTTTTACACTTTCTTTGTGAAATGGTAGGGGTTCTTTTGTACACCCTTACCATTTTAAACAGGGGGAGGCCAGGATCTGGGGGTCCCCTTGTTAAAGGGGGCTTCCAGATTCTGATAAGCCCCCCGCCCGCAGACCCCCACAACCACCGGCCACGGTTGTGGGAATGAGGCCCTTCTCCACATCAACATGGGGACAAGGTGCTGTGAGGGGTCACAGACCCCCAAAGCATCCTCCCAATGTTGAGGGCATGTGGCCTGGTACGGTTCAGGAGGGAGGGGGGCAACTCTCTCGTCCCCCCCCTCTTTTCCTGCAGCCTGCCAGGTTGCGTGCTCGGATAAATGGTCTGGTATTTATTTCTAGGGGGACCCCACGTCAATTTTTTTTTTTATTTGACGCGGGGTTCCCCTTAATATCCATACCAGACCTGAAGGGTCTGGTATGGATATTTAGGGGGAACCCCACGTCAATTTTATTTTTATTTGACGCAGGGTTCCCCTTAATATCCATACCAGACCTGAAGGGCCTGGTAATTGAATTTGGGGGACCCCCACGCTTTATTTATTTATTTATTTATTTATTTATTTTTTATCAATGACTTTCAATGAGTGTTCTCTGTATTACGGAGCCGACAATTCATAATAGCTGCGAGTGATTTTAAAGGACTTTTTTTCCTGCATAAATGACACTTTGTGCAGGGACAGTTCTAAGCACCAGAAACATGCGCCCCATTCACAGGCATACTATAGACACCCCCCCCCCCTACGAAATTTAAAGGAATATTACACTTTTATTGTTTCACTTTAATCATTATTAAAATCATTGATCCCGAACAAACAGACGTTTTTAAAACTTTTTTTTGCATTGATACATGTCCCCTGGGGCAGGACCCGGGTCCCCAAACACTTTTTAGGACAGTAACTTGCATATTAGCCTTTAAAATTAGTACTTTAGATTTTGAACGTTGGAGTCCCATAGACTTTAATAGGGTTCTAAAGTTCACACGAAGTATGCTATATACTAGCTCCGTCGAATCTTCTTTATGCATTCGACACACACCATAAGCCTTCAAAGACAGATTCGACCGTAATTCATGTGGATTTTCGGACGAATGCAATTTTTGAACGAAAAATGAAATAAATAAAAACGAATTTCGGGAGTAACTAAATAAATAAATTTTTCGTACGAAAACGAAATTCCGAAACGAAATATTTTACTCTGCACGTGTCTATTGTGAAGTACAGCTAAGAACTAGTTTTATTGCGCATGAAAATGCATACTTAGAGACATAAGTTTAAAACAGGCATGAAATTGAAACAGTAATACAGCAAACGCCGCTCCTGGCATTCTTTTCCACAAGACCGGAAGTGACGTCAATCGTACCGGAAGCTGTGTTAATGCATTTCACCCTCCTACAGGGCGCCATCAAAGGACCAAAAGTAAATGACAAAAAGTGTCAGTTAATGCCTGTCACAATAACACAGTCCCGCTAGTGACTGTTTGGTTGATCGCCGCATTACTAGTAAAAATAAATGTACAAAAATAAAATCCATAAATATATTCCATAGTTTGTAGACTATATAGCGCTTGTGTAAACCAACCAATACATTTTTATTGTTATTTTTTTTACAAAAAATATGTAGCAGAATGCATATTGGCCTAAATTTATGACGAAATTTGATATTTTTTTTTTTTTTTATTGGATGTGTTATATAGCAGAATGTCTTTTTTTGTTTATAAAAAACAAAAAAAATAAATAAAAACTCAGTAGTGATCAAATATCACCAAAAGAAAGCTATATTTGTGGGGAAAAAAATGACATAATTTATTTTGGTATTTATTTGCATTACTGCACATTTGTCCGTTAAAGTAACAGTGCCGTATTGCAAAAAATGAATGGCAATTATTTGATACACAGTGCTTTGTAAAACCAATTGTCATTCAGTAGTGGTTTATATGTACTTTAACTATATTTTTGGATGTTATTCTGTTTTCTGTTCATGTTATTCTGTTAAGGGGCAAGCACTCCTGAAAGTGGGCAGCTTTTCAAAGAAGCTACTCTACCACACTAGCTAAATGAACAAAACAGCATTAGGGTGTCTGGAACTCCAGAAATCTAAACATAGTACGTAGGTCATAGGTCGGGTATGAGCAGTTTTTCTCTCTCTGAGTTTTGACTCTGCACACTGTTATCTGCATCAGAGGCGAGTCCTGTATGTCCTAAAAATATGAACCCCCTCCCCCACCCCTCCATATCCGGGACACCATACATCATCTAAAATGTACAGTGACCTTGTTCTATTACAAGTTGAAGTGGGATTTTTTGGGAACTACTTATTAGCTTCAGCCTTTATCTTTTTTTTTTAATCTTTACTGTGATAGAATGACCTTTACCCTTAGGTAGATATGTATCATCAGCTTCACATAAGGGGTATTATGCTCTAGTCCTGTTCTCAGAGGAAAATTACTCAGGTTCTGCCACCTGAAAAGATTCTCTTTCTTAGGAAACCTTGACCTCACTCACTGCTCTGGCCATTTAAGCCACTCAAATGTATAGAAAGATTGAGTGGACATACTTAATAAACAGTCACCCACCACATTCTCTAATGGATCACTCCAGTTCATTTCAGTTCCACAATCAAACAGTTTCTGGGTTTTGATAGTGTTCTTTAGAGGCTCAGTTCCTATTGAATAAGAAAAAACAAAAATTGCTACCCTCAAACTGAAAAAAAAAACACACCTTTTTGCTACTTTGGGGCCCAGTGGCCTATATAAAGCCATACAAGCCTCTGGATTATTGCTGAGTGTTCGTCAGCTACTTCTGCCTGTGACTTGATTCCGTGAACTTCTGTATCCAGACCTGGCTTGTTTCTAAACCCCTGTTGTTGACTCCAACTTTTCACTCTGACCTTACCTTCTTGTATATATTATTATGCTATATTGTTCCTTTTAAAGAGGAAGTAAACCCTAATGGGTGTTACTTCCTCTTTGTTTCCCTGCAAAAGTAAAGTCCATTATGTGTCACTTACCAGACACAGGAGCCAGTGATGTCACCACTGTCCCCTCTTCCACGGAGAGTCCATCTTCTTTCCAGGTATCGTGGCTCCCGCATTGTGATTGGCTGGAGCCGCGGTGATGTTACTTCCGAACATGCGCACGGGAGCCGCCACTAATGGCATATCGCCGTTAGCAGCGGCATGCTCAGTGCGCCTGCACACCGCTGTCTACGGCGCATGCGCCATAGACAGCGGTGCCTATCTTTTTGCAAATATCTCCTAAACCATGTAGGTTTAGAAGATATTTCTTGGATTTACAGGTAAGCCTTAATCTAGGCTTACTTGTAGGTCAATGTGGTCTGTAAGGGTTTGCAACCACTTTAATGGTGGATTATGGTAATTTTATGGATTGTACCCTTTTTATCTTGTTAAAGTTATGACAATGTTGCGCAGCCAATGCATCACTTAACAAAAATATATAATTAAGAGTAATCATAACTGTCATCATATGCATACACATAAATAAGGGCTATAATAAAAAATGAGTTAATCAAAAAGTGTCCATGACCACATATATAAGAAGTGCTGGGTGTATGCTGAGTGGTAAATAAGTAATCTTCAGCCGTGAGAAAATGAATGCTTCAGTGATAAACCAAAGTCCACACTTCCATGTGAAAAACTGTGCTGTTGCTCCACTTGTGCCCACAGTGTTCACAGTACTCTCATACAACCATATGCACCATATAATAAGTCCAGACTGATATTCAAATCACTATTGTCTCTAATTGCTCCAGATAGGGTAATCAAACTCGGGTGCTGGTCCCTTTAAGGCACCATTATTCTTATGCGCTCACCAACATGTTAGACTGAAACATATACAGTGCCTCCCATAGTGTAGTATTTAGAATGCCACAAATGTATTCAATTAAAATGATGCTTATATAAAAAAAACTTTAAAAACCGCTTCAAATATCTAGCTAAATGGCAATAGCTGCCTCCCACATCACTTCCGGTCCACGATCTCCTTTCAAGACACCGCACACGTTACGTCACACCACATGACTTCTTCAGGGAGGCCACTGCATTGTTTTTCACTTGAAAGTGTGGACTTTAATGTATTACTGAAACATTGGTTTTCTCACGAGACCAGTCAGCATACACCCAGCACTTATCATTTACATGGTTATGGACACTTTTTTATTAATTTATTTTTTGTTATAGTCCTTATTTATGTGTATGCATATAATTACATTTGTGATTACTCTTATTTTTTTTTTAAGTGAAACGGTGGCTGTGCAACATTGTCATTACTTTAACATTTTTCCTAAGCATAGGACTATTTAATAGAAATCAAAATTGTTGCTGTTCTTGCTTATTCTTTCCAAGGGTGATTTCCAGCAGCTATGGATGCTGTCACATTGACATCTTCCTGGTTAAATTTCCTCTGTTCTGGCACTTGATCTTGCCTGCTGTTCTGGTACCTCCGATGCCAAATTGATATTGACTTTGGCCTTGCTTTGATTCTGCTCCTGGTCCCTGATTCTGCACTACTGCCACCCAATTGTTGCCGACTCCCGCTCCACATATTCGAAATCCTGCATTTGCTAGCTACCAGCCTGCCTGCCACTCTGTCTTCAGCTTCATATCTGCTACCAGATCTCCAGACTCAGATATTCTATAGACACTGTGCCACTCTGCGCCCTATTATACCCTGTTGTCATCCCCAGGGGAAACAGGAGTAGATGTGTAAGGGAAATGCCTTTTTTCAACTCGGCTTCAACCAGGTATGTGACATAAACCATAAAAAGTACAGCACAAAAGTATGTTAAATCAAAAAATATATACAGCAGAAGTAAATATTAACAGTGAGGGGACCCCACGTCAGAAGAGGCATCACTGGAGGCACCGGAAGGGAGAAGAGAGGCAGAAACACAATGAGCATGGAGGAGGGGGATTTAACTGACACTGAGAGCAGGTAAGTGCCAGTGTCACTGATCCCATCCGTCCACCACAATCACTCTGCCCCTGATCCCATCCCTCCACCACCATCTCTCTGCCACTGATCCCATCCCTCCACCACTATCCCTCTGCTACTGATCCCACCCCCCTCACCATCCCCCTGTCACTGATCCTATTCCCTCCAACTCCATCTCTCTACCACTGACCCTTTGCCTTCACCATAATCCCCCTGCCACCAATCCCGTCCCCACCTCCACCATCCCTCTGCCCCTGATTCCATCCCTCCACCCCCACCCCTCTGCCCCTGTTCCCATCCCTCCACCACCATCCCTCCGTCACTGATCCCATCCTTCCACCACTATCCCTATGCCACTAATCTCATCTCTTCACCACTATCCCTCTGCCACTGATCCCATCCCTCCACCACCATCCTTCACCACAATCCCTCTGCAACTAATCCCACCCCCCCCCCCCACCACCATCCATCTGCCACTGATCCCATCCCCCCACCACCATCCCTCTGCAACTGATCCCATCCCCCACCACCATCCATCTGCCACTGATCCCATCCCCCCACCACCATCCCTCTGCCACTGATCCCATCCACCAGACCACCATCCCTCTGCCACTGATCCCATCCTCCCACCACCATCCCTCTGTCACTGACCCCATCCCCCCACTACCATCCCCCATCCCTCTGCCACTGACCCCCCACCATCATCCCTCTGCCATTGATCCATCCCCCACCACAATCCCTCTGCCACTGATCCCACCCACCACCATCCCTCTGCCACTGATCCCACCCCCACCACCAACCCCCTGCAACTGATCCCATCCCCCCACCACCATCCCTCTGCCACTGATCCCATCCCTCCACCACTATCCCTCTGCCACTGATCACACCCCCCACCATCTATCTGCCACTGATCCTATACCCCCACCACCATTCCTCTGCCACTGATCCCATCCCTCCACCACCATCCCTCTGCCCCTGATCCCATCACTCCACCACCATTCCTCTGCCACTGATCCCATCCCTCCACCACCATCTCTCTGTCAATGATCCCTCCCCCCACCACCATCCCTCTGACACTGATCCCATCCCCCACTACCATCTCTCTGCCACTGATCCCTCCCCCATCACCATCCCTCTTCCACTGATCAAATCCCCTCCACCACCATCCCTCTGCCACTGATCCCACCCTCACCCCATCCCTCTGCCACTGATCCCCCCACCCCATCCCTCTGCCACTGATCCCAGCCCCCCACCACCATCCCTCTGCCACTGATCCCATCCTTTTCACCACCATCCCTCTGCCACTGATCCCATCCTTCCTCCACTATCCCACTGCCACTGATCCCATCCCCCCCACTATCCGTCTGCTACTTATCCTATATCCCACCACCATCCCTCTGCCACTGATCCCATCCCTCCACCACCATCCCTCTGCTCCTGATCCCATCCCCCCACCAGCATTCCTCTTCCACTGATCCCATCCCTCCAACACCATCCCTCTGCCACTGATCCCACCCCCCATCCCATCCCTCTGCCACTGATCCCACCCCCCACCACCATCCCTCTGCCACTGACCCCATCCTTCCACCACTAGCCCCCTGCCACTGATACCATCCCCCCACCACCTTCCCTCTGTCACTGATATAATCCCCTACAACCATCCCACTGCCACTGATCCCATCCCCCCACCATCCGTCTGCTACTTATCCTATATCCCACCACCATCCCTCTGCCACTGATCCCATCCCTCCACCACCATCCCTCTGCCCCTGATCCCATCCCCCCACCAGCATTCCTCTTTCACTGATCCCATCCCTCCACCACCATCCCTCTGCCACTGATACCATTCCCCCCACTACCGTCTCTCTGCCACTGATCCCTTCCCCCACCACCATCCCTCTGATACTGATGAAATACCCTCCAACACCATCTCTCTGCCACTCATCCCACCCCCCCCATCCCATCCCTCTGCCACTGATCCCACCCCCCACCACCATCCCTCTGCCACTGATCCCATCCCCTCCACCACCATTCCTCTGCCACTGATCCCATCCTTCCACCACTAGCCCCCTGCCACTGATACCATCCCCCCACCACCTTCCCTCTGTCACTGATTTAATCCCCTACAACCATCCCACTGCCATGGATCCCATCCTCCCACCATCCGTCTGCTACTTATCCTATATCCCACCACCATCCATCTGCCACTGATCCCATCCCTCCACCACCATCCCTCAGCCCCTGATCCCATCCCCCCACCAGCATTCCTCTTCCACTGATCCCATCCCTTCACCACCATCCCTCTGCCACTGATCCCATTCCCCCCACTACCGTCTCTCTGCCACTGATCCCTTCCCCCACCACCATCCCTCTGCTACTGATCAAATCCCCTCCAACACCATCCCTCTGCCACTGATCCCACCCCCCATCCCATCCCTCTGCCACTGATCCCACCCCCCTATCCCATCCCTCTGCCACTGATCCCACCCCCCCCATCCCATCCCTCTGCCACTGATCCCACCCCCCACCACCATCCCTCTGCCACTGATCCCATCCCCTCCACCACCATCCCTCTGCCACAGATCCCATCCTTCCACCACTAGCCCCCTGCCACTGATTTCATCCCCCCACCACCTTCCCTCTGCCACTGATATAATCCCCTACAACCATCCCTCTGCCACTGATCCTATCCCCCACCAATATACTTCTGCCACTGATCTCATCCCTCCACCACCAAGTTGGGGAATGCCAGATATAGGTTCCCCCCCCCCCGGGTGCCAAATGCTCTAGGTATGCCCCTGCATACATGAATACTGGCTATTTTACATTTATATTTATGCAGTCCTAAAATGTAGCCTTCGTTTTTTATATAGTACTCACAAAAGTCCCAAATAAAGTGCTCAAACATGTCCAATATTGTGTCTGTGTATTTATATTTGTGAATTATAACCTTTATGTGTGCCATCACCAATCACTCCACCTGATCACCTCCACAGATTGACTTAAAAAGGAAATAGGTCATACAGAGCCTTGCCCTTTAAATCTGGCTATGTCTCTCACAGCTAATCTCAGTATCACATCCACAATAGGACTTGACAACATCTGGTTTCCAGGTGTAGTGTGAGGACAATCACATTGCACTAGTGTGAACCAAAAAAGGAACACAAGGGGGCTAATTGCAGCATCAATGGGTTTATTACTATTAAAAAGCCAAAGGCAAACTCACATAAATATAAAATCAAAGAGCCATGCAGGGCCATCTAAATTATTGACTGGACCCTGGGCAAACATTTTCTTGACTCCCCCATGCAACTTCACTCTCCACCTGCTCTGAGACACACAATAAATAGCAGCTAGACTCAAAAGCGGTTTACTGAATTGGATCAGGCTGCGATTGCAATTTGTTGCCAGAGGTTACAGCACACATTATGGCTCACTGATTATTTCCTAGAGGTTACAGCACAATACTTCTACTGGTTAATTGGTTGCTAGAGATTACTGTACATCAAAACTGCTCACTGATTGGTTGCTAGAGGTCACTGGACATCCTTACCACTATCTAATTGGTTGCTAATAGGTTACTGTACACTACACTGTTACTGGTTGCTAATAGGTTACTGTTCTAATAGGTTACTGTACGCTATTACTGCTCATTGATTGGTTGCTAGAGGTTACTGCATATCCTTACCACTTAATGATTGTTTTCAAGAGGTTAGTGCACATAATTACTGCCGACTCATTGGTTGCTAAAGGTTACATCACCTCATCTCCTCACTGCCTGCACACCATGGACTGGGGAGGCGAAGGGACCCAGCGATAGACGGAAAACTCCTAGGGGTCCTAAGACTCCTGGGAACAGTGGCAATGCTGGGGGAGGGGGGTGTGATCAGTGGCAATGCAGGGGGGTTGATGGGGTCTGTGGCAATGGTGGGGTGATGGGATTAGTTAGGAGACAGTACACTGTGGCAAATTCTGAATCATGTAAAGCAAAGCTGGAAATCTTTAGCAAGTATATAGTTGGGGATTCTACACGGACCACCAATGTAATGTGGAATTTACAATGACTACCAATGTTAGGGGGGATTTACACTGACCACCATGTAAGGGGGGATTTTACACCACCCACCAATCTAAATAGGGATTCCTACACTGACACCAATGTAATAGGAGCATTTACACCAACCACCAGTGTAAAGGGGAATATACAATGACCTCCATGTAAGGGGGAATTTACAATGACAGCCAATGTAATGGGGTATTTTACAACAGCAACCAATAAAGGGGATTTCTACACTGGTCACCAATGTTAGGATGGATTTACACTGGCCACCAATGTTAGGGGGCATTTACACTGACCATCAATATGACGGGGGATTTACACTGATCGCCAGTGTAAGGGCAATTCTGCACTTACCACCAATGTAAAGGGAAATTTACACTGATCACCAATGTAATGAAGAATGTACACTGACAACCAATGTAATGGGGGTTTTTACATAAACAACCAATAAAGGGGAATTTCTACACTGGTCTCTAGGGACAGGATGAACAGACTCCTGTTCAGTTCGCACCATAACTTCCGAACACCGCAAAAGTTCGGACCGAAATAACGAACCCCTTTAAAGTCAATGGGACCTGAACGTCAAAAATCAAAAGTGCCTATTTTGAAGGTTTATATGCAAGTAATTGGGCGTCAGTGGTGCCTTCCCACCGCAACCCTATAGAGGTACTCTTGATGAAAGCAAGAATTGGCCTTGCTGTAAAAAATTGCAATGATATGCACCTGTCAAACAGGTGCAGAAAAATTACTCTTTGGGTGTCAGGGGCGCCCTACCACTGTAACCCTATAGTGGTGTGCTCGATGAAGGAAAAAAAAAATTGCAATGATATGCAGATGGTTGGTGTTTTTGCCACGTTTAATGTGCCTGAGACACAGTTTGCAGATAGCAACAGTGCAATCTGCTGCAGATGTGCTGAAAAAGGCCCAGACAGCTAAGCTTTGGGGAGTGGGTTGGGAGATAACAGCTGCAGACTGTGTTGGAATAGGTTGGCTGTTCTCTACTCTTTCTTGATGTCAGCCTCCTTGGGGTTGTGTCAACTCACCTTCAGTTTCCTCCTCTGCTCTATCTGGCACCCAAGTCACATCAGTGACCTCATCATCATGATCATCATCTCCATCTCCTCTATCTTCATCATTACCACAGGAGACAACTTGGCAATATGCTGCGGCTTGGGGAACATGAATGCCAATTTGTCTACCAGTGTTCCTCCCTCTCTCTAGGCTCATGTTCCTGTCATCCTCAACCTCAGAACCAACATCTGAATCCAGTAATGGCTTGACATCATCAAGGAACAAGTGGCTGATGCTGTGGTCAAATAGCTCAGCTGGCTCCTCAATGGCTGATGTTGGAGCTATGGCAGGAATAGATGTGGACAAGGAGGCAGGTTTATCCACTCTGGCAACTGCAGGGGACTGCACACTTGTCTCTACTTGCGTGACACAGGATGAGGAGCATGAGGAAGATTTAGTAAGCTAGTCTGCATGCTGTGACTGGATAGCATGAGCAAACTCACTAAACAGAGGAAATGATGCCCTGCCTGAGGACTGACCACCACGTCCACCTTTGGCTGTAGATACGTTTGTTGCTGGCCCCCTTACAGTGCCATGGGATAGTCTGCCTCTTCTTGTTGTCCTCCCAGACATTATTGGGAGGGAGGGGTCAGTGCTTATAAGCAAATGCAAAGAAGAAGTTGAAATCTGTACGTGGATGTGCTTTAATCAATGTAAAGAGGTGTTTGGTGCATTTTAATTTGAGTACTCACACTACACAGATACACTCCACGAATACACTATAATATACTGCGATATAATGTGCCAAATGTACAGTGACGCGCAGAACGATATGGTGTTAAACTGGCAGTAACGCACACAAAAGTAAATGGTGTTAAACCTGCAGTAACGCACAAAACTATATGGCGTTAAACTGGCAGTAACGCACACAGAACTATATGGCATTAAACTGGCAGTAACGCACATAAAGCTATATGGCGTTAAACTGGCAGTAACACACACAAAACGATATGGAGTTAAACTGGCAGTAATGCACACAGAACTATTTGGTGTTAAACTGGCAGTAACACACACAGCGAACTATATGGGGTTAAGCTGGCAGTAATGCACACAAAACGATATGGCGTTAAACTGGAAGTAACACACATAAAATGATATGGCGTTAAACTGGCAGTAACGCACACCCAAGTAAATGGCGTTAAACGGGCAGTAACGCACAGAACTATATGGCATTAAACTGGCAGTAACGCACACAGAACTATAGGGCGTTAAACTGGAAGTAACACACACAAAACTATATGGCATTAAACTGGCAGTAACACAATCAAATAGACGGTGTTCAACCGTCACTACACTGATGCTATCTAAACTGTCCGTACTATAGCTATATACTAATGTAAAGATTACCGACACGGTCTCACTACACTACACTGAAACTATCTGAGCTGTCCCTACTCTACACTAATGTATATATGAATGATATGGTCTCACTACACTTCAGTGAAACTATCTGAGCTGTTTCTACTCTAATTGAAGCAAAATAACACAATATAGCACACTAACTAATTAATAGCACTGAACAGAGCCCTGTTCTATCTCTCTGCATGCCAAAATCACACTGAAAATGTCTGCCATTGAAAGAATACTTTTATACTGTGGGGCGGGAATGAGCCATGATTGGATAAAGTCATGATGACAATAATGACTCAGACAGTGCTGTGTCCCCTGATTGGCTGAAGCTTTCACTGCTTCAGCCAATCAGGGCTTGCCATGCATTGTTCAATGCCACAATGCATTGTGGTTGGTTCAAGGGGCTGAACAAATGGTCGGATGACCCGTTTGGCTGTTCGTCAAACATCCGAACAGCTAAAGTTTGGTCCGAACTTATGCTCAGGGTTCACCCAATCCAACTGGCCACCAATGTAAGGGGGGATTTACACTCAACATCCAATTTAAAGAGGGCTCTACATGGACCACCAATGTACAGGGGGATTCAAAACTTACCAAAACTTACAGATTACCAATATAAAGAGGAGTTTCTACACTGGCTGCCAATGTAATGGTGATTTACACTGACCACTAATGTAACGGTGATTTACACTGACCGCCAATTTAATAGGAGCATTAACAGCAACCACCAATGTAAAAAGGGGTTTACACTGACCACCAATGTAAGGGGCAATTTGCTTACCTTTGCGGAACAGGCTGATGTTAGGCTTAATGACCACAGTTGTAGGCAGGACTCCCAAGCATGCCCCTTTACCTCCCCAGTCGGCAGCATTCAGCAGAAGTGATGGTGGATATGACCTCAGGGGGGGGCATGATAAACATATGAATGCTGCCTCTATTTACATATTAATGCAGTTGGTCCACAGCTGTTTACATATTAATGCCACCTATATTTACATATCAATGCAGGTAATCTACATGTAAACACAGGGTTTGCAGGTGAGTCATCTGTAATATGGCAAAGCTGGGCTGCATTAGTAAAAGAACTTCACACTGAGATATCGGGACATAGAATGGAACTAAAACTTAAAGGGATGTGGAGATTTAAACTGCAATAGTTGGCAAGTATGAGGCAGCTGCTTTGGGCCCCACAACAATGATGGGGCCCAGGGCAACTGCCCCTTTCCCCCTGCCTTAAAGACTGCCCTTCAGCCATGCCACATTGGATGGAAGCCATCCCCCGAAAGAGACGTTTGTGACAGGAAACAATGTTCTAGGAAATGAGGAGAGCCACTGTGGGACACAAGACAGGATGTGACGTCACACCTGGTGCGGGCTGGTTGCTAAGGTAATGTGTTTACGAAACTCCTATTGGCTCCTTTTTCAAACCATTCAAACTAATAGGAGTGACCCCCATTTTGGAAAGCAAATACTCCAAGGCATGGTAAATCTTTCTTCACTGTTTAGCCACACGTTTTTGGAAAATGCAGTAAAAAAATTAAAATTATTTTATTTACACAAAGTTTACAGTTTAATAGGATATTTATCACACACGGCATGATCATACTTAGAATTAAAGCCCAAAACACATTCTGCTTCTCCTCTTGAGTATAGTGAGACGTCTTCACCTTTTGGACTGATTATATACCGGAAATTGTATCTTGTCCATCACACAAATCAATTAATTGTATCAAAACCAGTATACTGTAATGGTCACCTCTATACAAGCGGTCAGGGAATATAGCTTAGTGAAGCGCAGGCCCAAGCTGGCCATAGGGTACACAGGGCGCTTGCCCAGTGGGCCGAGGCAACTGGGCTGCATGTCCTTGTGGAGCCCAAGACTTTTGGGTTGCTCTTGAAGCCCATGTCACTCACCCGGCCTCTCAGGGCCATCTGGCTGTCAGTTCAGTTCAGCCAGCAGCTCAGCAGTTCAGCTAGTGGGGAAAGGAAGCATGGAGAGGGAGGAGCCAGAGGAGACACATTTGGCCTCTCCGTGACCGCACGGCCATCAGTAAATTTAAACTGTTGGCACCGGGGGCGTGGCCATAAAGGGAGGAGGATCTAGAGGAGACATCTGCCAAAGAAACCACAGAGACGGATCATTTTCTCTATTTCCTCCTGCAGCCTCTAAAAAGCCTGGGAGGGAGAGGAGAAGCAGGCATTCAGAGGCTGTGAGAGGAAATGGAGAGAATGATTCTTGTATATGCAGCCACCCCAACGCTCCTCCTATCCTGTTTCTCTCTGCTGCCCCCCAGTGCTCTCCACCCCCAGTGCTCTCTGGCCCCCATGCTCTTGGCCCCCCTAGTGCTCTTAGCCCCACCTTGTGTTCTCTGTTTCCCCCTTTGGTTTCCGACCCCCCAGTGCTCTTGAGATCCCTGTGCTCTCCCCCCCATTGCTCTCCACCCCACCCTGTGGTCTCCGCTCCCCCCTCCAATCCTCCTATCCTGATTCTTTCTGCTGCTCTCCACCCCCTCCCTCTCTGCCTCCCCCCTCGTGCTCTTCTCACCTGTGCTTTCTGGCCCCTCCTGTGCTCTCACCCCCCAAGTGCTCTCCAGCCTCCCATGCTCTTGCCCCCAAGTGCTCTTTGCCCCACCCTGTGTTTTCTGCTTCTCCCTGTGCTTTCCGACACCTCCAGTGCTCTCCAGCCCCCCCCCCGTGCTCTCCACCCCACCCCATGTTCTCTGGCTTCCCCGTGCTCTCCACCTCCCCCAGTGTTCTCTGCCCCCATGCTCTTTCCAAGCCCTGCACCTCTGCCAGGTCCACCCCTTCCCTTTCCTGGGGGATCCATCCTGGATGGAGAGTGGGGAAGGGGCCAGTTAACATGTCATGGTCTGCTCAGTCCAAAATGCCTGTGCCTATTTTAATGTCCCAGTCCTGGCCTAGTGATGCTTCACCTATAGCAGTCCCAGTTTCTATAAGCCAGTGGTCTCCAAACTGAGGCCCGGGGGGCCAGATGTGGCCCTTTGCTTGCTTTTATCTGGCCCTTGGGACACTATTTCATCACCTGACACTAACATTTGGCAAAATTCCACGCAATGACACCAACGATGGAGCACAATTCCTCCCAACGACACCAATGATGGGAGACAATTCCTCCCAATGACACACCAATGATGGGGGACAATTTCTTCCAACTACACCAATGATGGGGGACCATTCCTCACAACAACACCAACCATGGGGGACAATTCCTCCCAATGACACCAACGTTATGGGACAATTCCTTCCAACGACACCAACAATGGGGGACAATTCCTCGCAATAACACCAACAAGGGGGCATAGTTTCTCTCAATGACACCAACAATGGGGCCCAATGACATCAGTGATGGGGCACAATTCCTCTCAGGTATACCAATGATGGGGCACAATTCTTCCCAATGACACCAATGATGGGGCACAATTTCTCTCAATGAAACCAACAATGGAGCCCAAAGACACCAATAATGAGGCACAATTACTCCCATTGAAACAAACAATTGGGCATTATTTTTTCCCAGTGATGTCAGGACCTTTTCACTGACCACTGTCTGGCCCACTTAAAGTCTGAAGGACAGTAAACTGGTCCTTTGTTTAGAAAGTTTGGAGACCCCTGCTATAAGCCAAGCCTAGCTTAGCCTACTGGTACATGGCTGCCCCCAGGAATGCCATGTTCAGTGGCCAGGAAATACAGAAAGAAAGGCTGAAGAAAGGAAGAAGAAAGGGGTTCCTGTGGTTTTAGGAGTGCAGTTGTCCACAGGGGATGGCTAGGATGGGTGTCTCTCAGCAACATAGTCAGTCAGACGTATAGATGGATCAGTTCAGGCATAGACAGACATAGTCAGCAAACAGGCAAAGGATTAAGCTAGGCAACAGGCAGAAACATTTGCAGTAAACAGGCCAGGGATAGTACAAGCGGCAGTCAGAGGCAGCACTGCACTGGTCAGGAATACTGTTGCTGGCTTACACTGGTCTAGTGACACTGGGACTAGTGTGGCAGCAATCAGGAAACTGCTGCTGACTTACACTGGTCTAGTGACACTGGGACACTGTTGCTGGCTTACACTGGTGTGGTGACACTGCATCTGGTGTGGTGGTAATAAGAAATACTGTCGCTGGCATACACTAGTTTGGTGACACTGGGACTGGTATCCCAGTTATTAAGGACACTGTTAGTGGTTTGGCGGTAATCAGTGGCGAAGCTAGACATTCTTTCACCCAGGGCAAAGACTCCTTTCAATGACCCCCTCTCCGAAAAGGACAGTATCAATAGGGCAGTGGTTGGTATCAGTGTGGCAGTGGACAGTGCCAGTAGCTTTTAATTTTAAAACAGCCAAAGGCCAAACGCTGCCCTAGAGAAGGGATATGAATATCCAAAAATACACTAATCAATGGAGCAGCCAGCACTTTGGGTTTAGAATACAAAAAAATAAAAAATAAGTGCAGTGCTGAGTGATTAAATCCTAATAAAATCACAAAAATAGATTTACATGAAATAATTACAAACCAAAAAATATGCTAAATTAATAGCACAAACCCAGCTTAAATATACTAGATTCACACACTAGAATTAAGCTTATGTAATAAACATAATAAATTCCAAAATTATTTAAAGTGACAAAAAATTTGGTGAAAAGATACTAAAAGTGGAAAACTAAAGCAGAGTCCCAAATGATAATAATACCATTAAACCAAAAATATGCTAGATTAATAGCACAAACCCATTTTTCTTGTCACTTTAAATAATTTTGGAATTTATGATGTTTATTACATATGCTTAATTCTAGTGTGTGAATCTAGTATATTTAAGCTGGGTTTGTGCTATTAATTTAGCATATTTTTTGGTTTATAATTATTTAATGTAAATCTATTTTTGTGATTTCATTAAGCTTTTAATTTTAGTAATTTAATTACTTTGTACAAAACATGGAAAGTCTACTGACGGAACACATTTTTTACTTTGAACCTGAAGTATGACATAAACTCCAAATCTAAGAGAGGACGCGGGGGTGAAGGGAGAGAGGCAGAAGTGGGAGGAATTAGAGAGAGAGACAGAGGAGAGATAGGAATATGAGGGAACGAAAGAGATGGGAAAGTATCAGAGAGATAGATAAAGGGGAGAGAGAGGAGGGGGGAAAGAGGTAGGGGGAGAGGAAGGGAGATGAGAAAGGGGTTTGAGAGAGAGAGGGGGGCTGGGATGAGAGGGTGAGAAGGGGGATTAGAGAGGGAGGGGGTGATATAGAAAGAGATTGGGGTGTGAGAGAGAGAGAGTAAGGTGAGGGAAGGTGAGAGAGGCGGGTGAGGGGAGGGGAGCGGAGAGAGAGGGGTGAAAAAAAGTGGGAGGTGAGGGGAGCAGAGAGAGAGGGGTGAGAGAGACAGAGAGGGAGGTGAGAGAGGGGATGAGAAAGAAAAAGGGGGTGAGAGGGACGGGGGTGAAGGGGGTGAGAGAGACAGAGAGGGAGGTGAGAGGGACTGGGTGAGGGGGTGAGAGAGAAAGGATGTGAGAGAGGGGGGGTTGAGAGAGAAAGGGGTGAGAGAGAGAGGAGGGTGGGAGAGAGGGGGTAAAAGGGGGATGAGAGAGATAGGGGGTGAGAGGGGGAGTGAGAGAGGGAGAGGGTGAGAGAGAAGGTGTGAAAGGAAAGGGGGGGTGAGAGATAAAGGGGGTGAGAGGGGGTGAGAGAGAGAAGGGGGTCAGAGGAGAGAGGAGAGGTGAGAGAGTGGGTAAGAGGGAGAGAGGGAGAGGGTGAGATGGAAGGGGTGAGAGGAAAGGGGGTGAGGGGGTGAGAGGTAAAGGGGGTGAGAGGGGGTGAGAGAGAGAGGGGTCAGAGGAGAGGTGAGAGAGTGGGTAAGAGGGAGAGAGGGAGGCGAGAGAGATGATTGAGAGGGGAGAGAGGGGGGTGCAAGAGAGAGGTGAGGGAGAGGGGGGTGAGAGAGAAGAGAAGACTCCCATATCCCCCTTACTTTACCAGGGGACCCCCCATCCTCCCCAAAATTACAGATTTCAGATGCGTGTAATGTACAGTGCCTGGATCCTATCAGCAGGGTTCCCTGATCACTGCATTATCCTTGGTGAAGGAATCAGTGCTTTGTCACGCCATCAGCAGCATGTAGTGCTCCCAGGTGAGCTAATTCCGGAATCAGGTAGGGTGATGCCGCCTCCTCTGCTCCACTTACCGGCACTGCCAGTCCCCTGCTTGCCCTGACCTCTACTCCACTCCTATCCTGGGCTTCCCTCACCCTTTCCGCCAGGCAGTGCCTGAAGTCCGTCCCTGACTACAGCTTGTGAGTAGACCCAAAAACAGATAGCTTCAATACAAATCCCCTGCATGTCAGTAAGGCAGTAGAAACCAGAAGCTCCTAATGTGTTCCTCCCCTTTGTCCTGGCCCTGGCTGTTAGGAAGGAATCCATAGCTCCCTCCTCCTGTGTTGTATGCTTGCTTGCAGCTTCTTCTTCTGCAGGTACAGAAGAGCTGCCCTGACAGAGAATAGGAGGGGGACAGAGAAAACAGACCCCACCACCCCTGTCTTTCTCCTCCTCGTTTCCAGCGCTGGGCTGACAGGAGAAGTGATACTGCTGTCATTGCTCCTGTCAGCAGATGCCCCCCGCCCCTAGTTGTGACCCTGGTGGTAATTACGAACACAGTCAGTTGATGGCGTTGATTAGGAACACTGACTAGTGCATCCGGTATTAGGGCCAGGGACTGGCAGCACTGGTCTGGTGACACTGTACTGCTGTGGTAGTGATCAGAGATAACGGCTGAAGGCAGAGATATCCGAGCAGTTAGCCATTGTACATGATCACTACCTCCATAGTGACACTGTTCACTATTGAACAGGTACATCTGTTCAATTGCTTGGTAACACAAATTGCTAATCAGCCAATCACATGACAGCAATTTAAGCATCTAAACATGGTCAAGACCACTTGCTGAACTTTAAACCAAGCATCAGAATGGGGAAGAAAGGGGATTTAAGTGACTTTGAATGTGGCATGGTTGCTGGTGCCAGGCAGGCTGGTTTGAGTAATTAAAAAACTGCTGATCTACTGGGGTTTACAAAGAATGGTCCAAAAATGGGAAAATATCCAATGAGCTGCAGTTGTGTGGATGGAAAATGCCTTGTTGATGTCAGAGGTCAGAGGAGAATGGGCAGACTGGTTCGAGATGATAGAAAGACAACAGTAACTCAAATAACCACTCGTAAAACAACCATCTTCTGATGGGTACTTAAAGCAAGATATTATTATTATTTATTATTTAAGGTACTTATATAGTGCTGTCAATTCACGCAGCTCTTTACTTATACATTGTACATTCACATCAGTCCCTACCCTCAAGGAGCTTACAACCTAAGGTGTATAACGCGCCATGTCACAAAGCTCAAATCATCTCAAACTGGTTTCTTGAACATGACAATGAGTTCACTGTACTCCAATGGCCTCCACAGTCACCAGATCTCAATCCAATAGAGCACCTTCGGGATGTGGTGAAATGAGAGATTTGCATCATGGATGTGGGGCCGAAAAATCTGCAGTAGCTGCGTGATGCTATCATGTCAATATGGACCAAAATCTCGGAAGAATGTTTACAATACCTTGTTGAATCTAATCCACAAAGTATTGAGGCAGTTCTGAAGGCTAAAGGGGGTCCAACCTGGTACTAGCAAGGTGTACCTAATTAAGTGGCTGGTGAGTGTAAATTATGATACTGAAACCTATATGTTCCCTCTGGAGAAAAGTTTTATTGGCCCACTCAGCTATCAATTCTTCATTTACCGTGGTGCCTATTTAACAGCCATAACAAGCTTAGAAATAGTTCTTTATAGGTTTGTAAATCTATGCTTCAAGGGGTTTCTATCGTCTAAGTATGGAGCCATGTGTAATACCATCTCCTCCAATATTAATAGGACTTTTTAAAGGACAGGCCATTTACAAATATATAACTGTATATTATCAAAAAAAAAATGTATACTTATTTTTAATCACATTATAGCATTCTAGTTAAGAAAATAAGTAAACTTTTAGCTAAGTACAATTATCAAATGTTCTTCTTTGCTTTGATCTGGATTTAGTTCATGTCATACCTAAGGACTTTTTTTTGCTAAAGCATTGTACTTCATAAACAATTGACTTTGATCTCCTGAAGTCTCTTTTGAGATACTTCCTGTATAGATCTATACAGTCTAGTGAAGGTTGCATGACATGACATTTCTCAGGGTGGGCTTCCTAAAGGTGACAACAGCGCATTATGCATGTGTAATGCGTATTTAAACATCCACTTGTAGTCTTAATAGAAAGTTAATTTCACAATGTAACAATGCAGGATCAAAACCCGGGAGACAAGAGACAGATCACTCTCAGCCTATAACAGAAAGTATTTGAACAAGGACCTTTATGACTGGATGACCAGGCATCATTTTAATGAAAGCTGCAGCCTTAAAAATATTAAAAATCTATTGTGAAATTACATTAACATGTGAAAGCATACTGTATATTAGATTTTAAGACCAGACTTTTTCTGGCACTTTTTGTTCAGTATTCCGTATTTTTTTCTTGAAAATTACTTATAACCCCCAAACATTATACTTTTTTTTTTTTTAAACAAGACACTAGTGAATAAAATGCCAATTGTCATTTTTATTTGCTCAGCATTTTTTTTTTGAAAAAATATAATTTAATGGATTAAAAAACAAAACACAATATATACTCAATTTTTTTGTAAAATATGAAAGATGATGTTATGCCGAGCAAATAGATGCCTAGCATATCACACTTTAAAATTGCGCATGTACATGGAATGGCGACAAACTACGGTACTTAAAAATCTCCATAGGTGACGCTTTAAACATTTTTACAGGTTACTTGTTTAGAGTGACAGTTTGCGGTCTAGTGCTAGAATTATTGCTCTCAAGCTAACATTTGCAGCAATATCTCACATGTGTGATGCGAATACCATTTACATGTGTGGTGTAAATACCATTTACAATATGTGTGCATGATGTATGAATGCATGCACTTCTGTGCGCGGGCATAGAGGGGTAGGGGCGCTTTACTTTTTTTAATTATTTATTTTACTTTTTATTTTTTATTTTTTCAATGTCCTTTTAATTTTGTTTTAATCACTTCTATTCTTATTACAAGGGATGTAAACATCCCTTATAGGAGAACTAAGGATGACAGGTCCACTTTACGGCAAGATCTGGTGTCAAAAAGACCCCAAACCTCTCCTTTACATTTAAAAGCAAAAGATCAAAAACATTTTTTTTTGATCTTTTGCTTTAAGTAAAAAAAATGTTTATTTCCAGCCTGGACAGGAAGTGACGCCATAACGTCGCTCCGGTCCTCCAGGGCCATAGAGACAATCAAATACAATCTAGTCTTTGATTGCCTCTAGGACCAGCCAGCCACTCAGTCAGATCGTTTTTCTGACGAGCCAGCAGAAGCGGGATGCCTGAGAGACACCATGCGCAGGACGTGTGGGTGTGGCTACCCACACGTCCTGTGCATGTGCGATTGCAATTTAAAACCACATACAGCTTTTTTTTATCTGCTAGCAGTTTTCGTTTTCATTTTCAACGCTGTTTGTATTTTAAACACTATTTGTACATTGGAGACTCGGTGGAGTCCTTTTTACAGCATCTGACTTTATGCAATAAAGAAAAACATTTTTGATTAAAACATATCACACGATTCTGAGCACTTTTTATTTTGCATGAGCCTTCATGCTGGCAAATGTTTGGGAAGTTTGCGGTGGCTGATCACCTGAGCTGTGGAGTCTGCAGATAGGAGACACCCGCTTTTTTACATCTGGTCATCTGGAGCCGGAATTTGTGACATTATACGACTGACCTCCCTTAACCACTTGCTTACTGGGCACTTAAACCCCCCTCAGTCCCAGACCAATTTTCAGCTTTCAGCGCTGATGCACTTTGAATGACAATTGCGCGGGCATACAACACTGTACCCAAATGAAATTTCTATCATTTTTTTCCCACAAATAGAGCTTTCTTTTGGTGGTATTTAGTTACAGCTCGGAGTTTTATTTTTTGCTAAACAAACAAAAAAAGATGCAAAAAAAAAAAAAAAAAAAATCATGTTTTAATAGTTTGTTATAAAATTTTGCAAACGGGTCATTTTTCTCCTTCATTGAAGTGCGCTGATAAGGCGGCACTGATAGGCTGCATTGGTGGGCACTGATGGGCTGCATTGGTGGGCACTGATAGGCTGCATTGGTGGGCACTGATAGGCTGCACTTGTGGGCACTGATAGGCATAGTTAAGGCGGCACTAATAGGCACAGATAAGGCGGCACCGATGGGCACAGATAAGGCGGCACTGATGGGCAAAGATGGGCACAGATAAGATGGCACGGATGGGTGGCACGGATAAGTGGCACGGATGGGTGGCACGGATGGGCACTGATAGGTACCACAGATAGATGGGACTGATGGGCACTGATAGGTGGCACTGATAGGTGGCTCTGATAGGTGGCACTGCTGGGCACTGATGGGCGGCACTGCTGGGCACTGATGGGCGGCACTGCTGGGCACTGATGGGCGGCACTGGGGTGCAGCACCTTTGAGGCAGATTGGGTGGCACTGTGGGTGGCACTGTGGGTGGCACTGTGGGTGGCACTGTGGGGTGGCACTGTGGGGTGGCACTGTGGGTGGCACTGTGGGGTGGCACTGTGGGCATTATGGGCACAGACGGGGGGCACTTACTTTTACTTTGTTATTTTTCAGGATGGCACTGCGGGAGGCAGGTGGGCACTGGCAGGTGGCATGTGGTGCCTTTCATTGCTGGCCGTGATCGGGACTGATGTCCCGATCACGGCCGCCGGTGATCGGCTTTTTTTTTTCTCCTCGCGCTGTCAGCGCGAGGAGGAATAATAGCCGATTACCGGCTCCGTTCTATCACATGATCAGCTGTCATTGGCTGACAGCTGATCACGTGATAAGGGGTCGGGATCGACCCCTTACACGGATCGGTGATCAGGCGAGTCTCACGGACTCGCCGATCACAGAGCGCGCCGCGCGCGCCCCTCAGGGGGCGCGCAGGCCGCTCGTAACCAGGACGACGTCAATAGACGTAGTCCTGGAAATCTAGGTCCGCGCTAATGCCGTCATTCGGCAATAGCGCGGTACCCAAGTGGTTAAACAGGGGGTTGCTGATGATCTGGTAAGCCCCCATCTTATTAGTGGTGATTAAAGGTGACGGATCCCATGTGGTCAAGTATATTATTGTTGTTTTTATTACATATTACATAGAAGAAATAGAAGGAGCATAAATGCAATGACCAGGCCTGCCTAATTGCAAAATGCATGATTGTGATCCAGCAGAACACTTCAGTGGATAACTGCCAGCTGGCCTGTTGTTTTCCTGACTTGTAGCTACAGTCCTCCCAGGACTGAAGATACATGCAGTTTGCTTTCATTTGTTTATGTTAGGATCATTTACAATATACTGTATGTCTGCAGTTCCTTTTTTATTTCTTTATCGTCATTCCAGCTACCACAAGTGCTACTTTACTTACTACCTCCCTATGACTGACACTCGCATATCTTCCTTTCACCACTGACTGTGCCTGTACTCCATTCCTTTACCCTGAAAATTATCCGTTGACCCTTGCATGTCTGCATTCTTGCACCCATCCAGGTTTCAAGCAGCAATATAACATATGTTTGTGTACTGTATATATTAGGGTCACAAGTACTTTTATTTTATGGTAATATTTAGGGACACCGTTGTCATTTACATAACAGCAACAAGTGAATGTAACATTTCAAAACAGGAATGTAATAATGATGCTAAATTAGAAACTTAAAACCAGCATCCCTCCAGGTATTAATCCCTATGAACATCAAATAACCATCAATCTGTATAACAATCTAAAACAGTAGAGAAGAAAAGCAGGGGAGGAAGCGGTGGGAGCTCTCGGTAAGAAAATGCTAGATAACTCAAAATAAAAAGTCTGTATGAGCTCTACTAACACCAATCGTATACTTATAAATACATCCCACTGTACATATTAGATTTACTAAAAGTTTATAGCATCAAAAGCATAGAAAAGCCAACATTAAAATCCAAAGTCATTCAATCGTTACCATGTTCTGAAATCACCTCCCTCACACTGTGCTGTAAATCACAATGGGGAAACAGAACTTGCGTGCAAGCTACCAATCCTGGTCCCTAATGGACCATTTGTTTTCCAAGGGGTAAAGTCCCAAACAAATATGAGCACTCCCTTGAGCCTCTGAAGCAGCCAGCGGTGACCGGCGAAACTGATTAAGCTATCTCATTGTCCACCCATGTCTCTGTGACCAGAGGGCACTCCTTCATTGCTTTGTGGCTTGGCAGATCCTGGATGGAACTGGTATTCTACTTGTTCTGATGACATTGATGCTTCAAAGTATACAATAAGTATCACTTACTACACATATTCTTGGCACTGCATATTTGTTTGGGACTTTACCCCTTGGAATACATATGGTCCATTAGGGACCAGGATTGGTAGCTTGCACGCAAGTTCTGTTTCCCCATTGTGATTTACGGCACAGTGTGAGGGAGGTGATTTCGGGACATGGCTCCACTACATCTACATGGCGATTTATGATATACAGATTGTGAACACAACCCTGATCAACATACCTCCTCTGGGCCACTGTTTATAATTTTGTGTTCTTTTCAGCTGCCTCTGTATTACTTCACCATATAACACTAAGGACTAGTGCTGATCGTGTCTTTTTTCTCAGGATTCCAGGTTCTCATCAGTCCAGGACCAATTCTATATTCACCTTACAGGAATTCAGCCAAGCACTGACCTTTGTATATGTTCTAACATCAATTATCACTCATGGGCACAAATGAGGGCATCAGCTTTATCACTGTGTTTTATACACTAAAATTCATATTGTTATATAGGAATGGCCATTGGATTTTGGATTTTAATGTTGGCTTTTCTATGCTTTGGATACAAAAACTTTTTGTAAATCTAATATGTACAGTGGGCATATTCATACAGGTTTTTTCTATTTTGAGTTATCCAATAATGACGCTAAACTGTGTTAAAATTCAAGGACTTTTCCTGAGAAAATTATTTCCATATTTTCTTACTTTTTTGTGTGTATGTGTGCATCCATGCAAGCTTACCACACCCACAATTCACCATAGTGCATGCCTCATTATTGTCCTCTGGGACAATAGGGATAGGTCATCTCAGGCAAGCAGTACAGGGACTGGTGATTTCTACTGGCAACCTTGCCCCGCAGTCCATCTCTGAAGAGACTGTTGTTGAGGCACCACAATCACCAGCTGTTACCTCAGGTTACAGGGAGCTGTTTCAAACCTTACTGATGGACTGCACACTATACTGCATTTGATGGATCATTCTTCTCTTCCAGGCCTTGGCTCTTTTAGAGCTCTACAGCTGCAAAGGCCTTTCCACTATTAATGAGACATTACAATATGTGGTCAGGAAACATCCTGAAGGGCCCTGGATCCCACCTAAGAGTGTCAATAATTTTCTCTTTTGATAGGGCGGACTTCCTTGCCAGGCTTTTCCCATGACCAAGGCTTCCGTCAGGCCATCCGACTGTGAGTCAGCTTCCTCACTAGAATTCTGTTGGGTGTCACCTAGGTGATCACCTAGGTATCACCTTTGCCTCTAGGAATTTATGGGAGTCATTACTGTGATAGGACAAGTGGTCTAGTCCCTATGCTGGGCAAAACAAAGGTGTTGATTTACTAAAGGCAAATAGACTGTGCACTTTGCAAAGTGCAGTTGCTCCAGAGTTTAGTAAACTAGGTAAAGTTTCACTTTGCAAAGAATACCCAAACACGTGCAAGGAAATGTTTTAAAAAAAACAGCATTTTTGCTTGCACATGATTGGATGATGCCAGTCAGTAGAGCTTCCTCCTCATTTACTAAGCTCTGGAGCAACTGCCCTTGCACAGTGCGACTGCACTTTGTAAAGTGCACAGTCTATTTGGCTTTTAGTAAACCAACCCCTAAGAGTACTACTCCCGACTTCACTGTCTACCATAGAGGCAGCATGTTACCATCTGGCTTTCCTCAGCCAATAATCTTAGCAAGAAAGAAAAAGTTTTGCGCACCTTAGTGACTCCACATCTCCTACATAGATTGTCAGCATGCACAACATGTAGGGTTCCTGTTGAAAGTACCTGCTATTGGGGACATAGTGTGTCTGGATGTATACATGGGACTTTATCACCTGGAGATAGGTCTTTCTTCTGTGGATGATGTGCAGCCTCTTGAGGGAGTCTCCCAGATGCCTTCCTAGATTATGCCCTTAATCAAGTGACTGCTCTTAGCAGTGTAGCTAAGTTTCCTGATGCTCAGTCCATGACAATGGATGCTTCATTGGGCTGGACAGGTCAGGAGATTCTTAGAACCATGATCTGTGCTCAGGGTTTGAATGAATGAATGAATGAATGAAATACTTGTATAGCGCCCAATGCGAACTGAATCGCCTCTAGGCGCTAGGTTTGGCAGGACCTGCAGAGTTCCTCTTTCAGGGACCATATATACTGTATCTCTGTGTATTACAATTGGTGGCTTTTGATTATCCTCTGTCTCTTCTGGTACTCATTTACACCAGTCTATTCTGGAGACTATTCTGTCTTTCATCCCTGCCTAGCCTTGTAAGAGTACATTCTGTGCACCTACACCCTTTCAGTAAGGCTGACTTCATGGAAATCTTTGCGTTTTCTACCAGTCTCAGGGGTCAATTAGCAATCTTTATGGGCTATTGCATTGTGATGATTCTCACATTCTTTGGCTATCTCCCTAGCAAGATTGGTTGCCTGTCAGGCAACCTCATTCTTAAAGTGAAACCTTCCTTTCCTGAATCCTAATAGTTGGGAGTGTAGACTGGCTAGTCTTTTCTTGTCCATTTTTGTCCAATGTTCCATTTTGGGGCTTGTCCTACTGGTTTTTTTATTTTACTCATGACCACATCACATTGTCAAGGGGCTTGATTTACTAAAACTGGAGAGTGCAAAATATGGTCTGGGTATAAACCAATCAGCTTCCAGGCTCATTTAAACAAGCTGAAGTTAGATGATGATTGGTTACAATGCACAGCTGAACCAGATTTTGAGCTCTCCAATTTTAGTAAATCAAGTCCATTGTGTTTCTCCCTTATTAGGTAGTTATGCAACTGAAACCCCTGTTTTTTACACAATTTATTAGACAGTGTAATTTGTCTTTTTTGCTATCTAGCTGATAAGTGTGTTGTTTGTTATGTTCAAAGCCCATTTTATGTGAACCTTACTCCAAAAGCTCTATAAATTGGGGCATTTGCCATTTTTGTTTAGTTATGCCATTCCACCTTTTCTGGTGGTATTTTGTTTTCACAGCCTCTCACTGGTTTAGGCAAGTTAGTGTTCCTTTGAGTGAAGTCATTCCCCTTTGGGGGCAATTTCCTCTATCCTGGTCTTAAACATCATGTTGTCCCTTTGTAGCCTTCTCTTGGTCTTTGGCTTCTTCCCCTGGCCTTGCAGGGGGCTTCACCTTATCTGCTTCAGATTTGGGTGTTGGTCCTTTAGGTAGTTCCATGTTGCAAACAGCTCCCAGTCATTTTTTATGGGCCTTTCAATGGCTCATCCCCTTAGTTGTACTATATTTGAATATCCCACCTGTTTCCGAATTCCTGTGTCCCTCAATGGATGATTAGAAATGTTAGAGTGATAGGTACTGTACACTTTAATTCATCTGTCCATTTTACATAGGCAGTGTGGCATCATGTTACAGACGCATAGCTATTTTATTACAATTGCATAACAAAGTGTAAAAAACTCTTTAGAATATTTTTTATGTTATTTATTTAACCACTTGCTTACTGGGCACTTAAACCCCCCTCCTATCCAGACCTATTTTCAGCTTTCAGCGCTGTCGCACTTGGAATGACAATTGTGCGGTCATACAACACTGTACCCAAATTACATTTTTATCATTTTTTCCCCCAAATAGAGCTTTCTTTTGGTGGTATTTGATCACCTGTGTGATTTTTTTTATGTAAAAAGACCAAATTTAAAAAAAAAATAATTGTTTTTATTTTGTTTTAAAATTTTATAATGGGTAATTTTTGTCCGTCATTAATGTACGCTGATGAGGCAGCACCAATAGGTGGCAGTGATGGGCACTGATGGGTGGCAGTGATGGGCACTGATGGGTGGCAGTGATGGGCAATGATCGGTTACACTGATAGGCAGCACTTCTAGGTGGCACTGATTTGCACCACTGGTGGGCATTGATAGGTGGCACTTGTGGACATTCATAGGTGGCACTTGTGGGCATCGATAGGTAGCACTTGTGGGCATTGATAGGTGGCACTAGTGGACACTGTTACTCTATAAATGAGGCATAATTGCCTCTTCCTTTTAGGGGCCGATGTCCCTTTAAGATAAGCCGGTGATCGGCTTTTTTTTATCCTCTGCTGTCAGTATGAGGAGAAAAAAAAATGATCACCGAGCTTTTGTTTACATCATGTGATCAGCTGTCATTGGCTGAAAGCTGATCACATGGTAAGGGGCGAGGACCGACCCCTTACTCGGATCGGTGATCACCCGAGTCTCAGTGACTCTGTGTTTACAGTGCCCTGTAGGGCGCGCGCAGGGAGCGTGCACAGGGGAGGCCGTCATATGACGGCATCCCGGGAATTCACATACGCGCTGTGGTCGTCATTCGGCCATAGCGCGGATGTCAGGTGGTTAAATATGTATTAATAGTTTTAATTTGAAAATTTTGAAATACCTGCATTATTACCAGTGTGAAAAAGCTCAAATCCATATAATAAAAATAGTTAACCCAAGCAAAAAAATAAAAATATGACAAACTGTGCTAGAACGAATAGCTTTTTAAAATGATTAGTGGATGTAATAAAGCCTAAAATTCCTAATTTGGTATCATTGCTAATTGTTCCACTACCATTCAAAGTTGAAGATTATGGGGCAGATTTAATAAAGAAGCAATTTTCATTCTTGTAAAAGGTTTCTATTTACAAACTACATTTCATATTATCAGGACTTTGGATTGAACACAAGCTTTCTTATGGCTTTACAAAATCATCTCCTATTAGTTTAAACTAATTTATGCTATTATTGATGCCATGTTCATAACATTAATGATTGGAGTCTTATGTGTCTTCTTTCCACCTAAAAGACCTAGAACAAATAGACTCACTTCCCCCCACCCAGAGCACATGCTGAGTGTCTGCTGTGAAGATAACTTATAGAATGACAAATTTAGCACCAGCAGTCATAGGGACAGGTGTGACATTACATAAAATGGACCACCCTCTTGCAGTATCCCACGTGGTAGCTGAGGAATAGAGTCAGCCCATGAAGTGACGAAGCAGGGCTGGGAGTAGATCAGGGGTATAAAAGGTAAAACCACCATGTTAGCACTTCTGAGCAGTTCGTGCATCCCCAGCCTTACCTCGGGTGTAGGGATTGCATAGAAAAACAAAACTACACACAACCAACAACTGTGTAGTTTTGTTTTCTAGGCACAGAGGCGCAACCATTTATGCACTGGGATTGTCTAACACTACTGTTTGGGATAAGGACGTCGTTTTCCAACTGTTGGGCTCAGTCCCAACCCTTTTAGGCACTCTGGAAACATCAGGTTAGTAGTTAGATTATTGTTTGCTAATAGAGTAATTCATATGTACTTAATTAAAAAAAAAATAACATTATAACTAAATTGTAAAATGAGTTGTATTTGCATTTCTAAAGATTTGTGTGTGTGTGGACGTATGTATGAATTAATCATACATACGTGTATGTATTGACTAACTAAATCATACATACGTGTATGTATTGACTTACTGAATCTCATATAAAGAATAACAAAATAAAAAAAATGCAAACGTTGGTTCAAATGGTCACTTAGACACTGAGGATACTAATACAGCTTAAACATGTATTGTACTAACACATTTAGCTTAAAGAATGTCTTAAAAGACAAACTTTAAGTATGTTGTACTTTTGTGTAGTCATGTTAACTTACAAGGTTATGTTACCCAGACAGCACAATGCCAGGAATAACTCTGATAAGATGCATGAGGTATCAGCTAGGCACTGATGTCTTTTTAAGGGAATCATCTGCTCCCATATCTATGTCATTCCTGCCATTGCCACTTGTCTCCTGTCAGTCAAAGCTCTTGGTTCTAATTTTAGCACATGCCCTTTTGTGATCTGTGCTGATTATCCTTATAAAAAAAATGAATACATGATACAGCACATATGATTAAAACACATGATTATTTTTTGTACTTTTTCAATGTTCCATTTCTATTTTTATGTAAATTATATAAACCATTTAAAATCTCTTTTTACAAATTAAACATAGATTTTAACTTTTTTTCATTTTTTTCATTTTTTTTTTTTAACATTAAAAAGTTGCTGCACAATAAATGCTATCCAGCTACATCTAATTAATGTTACATCAATATCATGTATTATTAAATCAACATTATTAGCTTTACATTTGACTTATATAGCATCTACTATTTTAAGAATTTTGCAGTAGTGCCTTACAAATACTTTAAATATTAGAGAGATAATTGGTTTAAGCCTCAAATGTATTATACCAATACCCATAAACGCCTAAAAGTATTTAAAAAAGTATAGATAGATAGATAGATAGATAGATAGATAGATAGATACATACATACATACATACATACATACATACATACATACATACATATTGAAATATAACACATACTACTTTTATAAAAGTTGGCTAAAAAAAGAAAGACATTTTTACAGCTCTTTTACACATTTATTAATTCTGAAGCCATTTTTGAAAGCTTAAGTGGTCCTTGAACATATTGGGTTGCTGCACAGTGAATGCTATCCAGCTACATGTAATTAATGTTACTTCATTATCCTTTATTATTAGATCAACATTATCAGCTTCACATATGACTTATATAGCATCTAATTTTTAAAGAATTTTGCAGTAGAGTCTTACAAATACTTTAAATATTAGAGAGATAATTGGTTTAAGCCCCAAATGTATTATACCTATATTTAAAAAATTATAGATAGATAGATAGATAGATAGATAGATAGATAGATAGATAGATAGATAGATAGATGGATAGATAGATAGACATTGAAATATAACATATGCTACTTTTATAAAAGTTGTCTAAAAAAAGAATGCAATTTTTACAGCTCTTTTACACACCTTTTTACTTCTGAAGCCATTTTTGAAAGCTTGAGTGGTCCTTCAACATATTGTGTTATTATACATCATACATTATTATCCTTTATTATTAAATCAATATTATCAGCTTTATATGTGACTTAAATAGCATCTATTTTTTTAATAATTTTGCAACAAATACTTTAAATATTAGAGAGATAACTGGTTTAAGCCTCAAATGTATTATACCTTTATCCATAAGCGCTAAAGAGTATTTAAACACGGATAGATAGATAGATAGATAGATAGATAGATAGATAGATAGATAGATAGATAGATAGATAGATAGATAGATATTGAAATATAACACATACTACTTTCATAAAAGTTGGCTAAAACATTAAAGCAATTTTTATAGCTCTTTTATACACTTTTTACTTCTGAAGCCATTTTTGAAGGCTTAAGTGGTACTTCAACATATAGCCCATAGTTTTAAAAATAACAATGGTTGATACAATATTCATAAACAAATAAATACATTCATTAAAAATCATCAGATATTTGATGCTCTTTGCATGTGCAGCATTAAGGCTCCATGCACACTGGAGCTCATAAACTGCAGTTTATTGGAGTTTGGGCGTTTTTTTTAAAAGCCCATAAACTCCACTCTATGTTAGCCTATGTGTCCATGCACACATGGACGTTTTTCAGCTTTAATGAGCAGTGGAGTTTATGGGCTTTTTTCTGAACGCCAGAAATTCGCGTTCAAAGTGCCGTTTTTCACTGCCAAAAAACGACAAACGCTGATAAACGCTCATAAACGCTTATAAACGCGCGTTAATTAGTGTTCAGCATTCTATTTTTTCAATGCATTGTGGGAGTTTGGAATGTACTGTGGGATTTTTGGAGTGTCCTCTGTGTATTTTTATTGAAAACGCCCATAAACGCTAATAAACGCTCATAAACACTAGTACAAAACGCTGTTAAAAGCAAGTTTTTCAACCAGCGTTTTCTGCCAGCAATATGGCGTCCAGAAAAAGCTTTTTTGAGCTTCAGTGTGCATGGAGCCTTAATGTTTATGTTTTATCTACTGAATGTGTTGTACATCAATTTATTTATTTTTTTATTAACTTTTCAGAGTGCCTATAAACATGGCTTTGCAAGCACCGACGTTTATACAGCCTTTACAAAGTGTTGTGGTACTGGAGGGTAGTACCGCAACCTTTGAGGCTCAGATTAGTGGTAAGTAGTTTTTACATACATTTATATCAGTTTTTATTTTCTGTACTTTTTATTTTTATGTACTCTTTTACCATTGACTTGGATGTTAAAATATTTTGTGCTAAAATTAGAAATGCTTTAATAGAACTGCTTGCTCACGTTTAAAGGTGTACAGCACAAAATTAATATCTCTAGACAATGCCATTTTAAAAATCATACTGATTTCTAGCGATGCAAAGACATTTATATTATTCAACCAATTCTCAACTGGGTTTAGTTTGTTTCCTATCAAGTATAGCTGCAATTGTATTATTCTAGTATGGCAAAAAATATTTATTTGTTTTTATATTGTTGATTGTACTTTTATATTCCATTGTTTTTTTTTAGATGGATTGTATTATTTGTTGTTTGAAAACACAAAAAAAATCCTTAAAAGTCCTTAATCCTTAAAAGTTTCAAATTATTATAATTAATTCATATAAAATAGCCAACACATGGCCAAATAATATTAAAAAATATATATTTTTATAATGACGCCTCCTAGCTCATATCCCACCATCTATATAATATTGCCTTTTGTTAGTTGGTTGATGTATAAAATAGCCAACACATGGCCAAATAATATTAAAAAATATATATTTTTATAATGACGCTTCCTAACTCATATCCCTCCATCTATATAATATTGCCTTTCATTTAGTTAGTTGATGTATAAATACAAACAACATCTTTAAAGACATCTCTACACTAACATATGTATGAATAGGAATTTCAAAGCCACGCTTGTGTGATCCAGAGCTAAAGGAAAGACAATGTTATATAGATGGTGGGATAGGAGCAAGGAGGCGTTAATGTATATGTTTTAAAAAAAAATGTGTTGGGCCATGTGTTTGCAATTTAAAATAAATTGATGCAAATAAAACAAAGCTTTTATGGAATTACATAAGAGCTGTATTACGTCCCTGGTAAACAAAGGTAGATATAGGTAGCTTGAACTTCATGGGGATGTTAATACCTATGACAATAAGTCAGTGTATGGGTCCCTATACTTACTATTAGGCCTCATACACAAGGGTGTATTAAAATACTCCTATCTACACTGGGCCTTTTTGCCAGATCCTTCTTTTAAGCTTTTAAAAAATGCTTGTTTTGGTGCATATTTACATGCGTTTTTTAGGCATATGGCTTTTAAAAGCATATGAGCTTCTACTGGCCAGAATATTCATTTATTCCATCCACTTGAATAAATTTACATGCATATTGTTGCCTAGTTTGTGTGGTTATGTGCATACACCTCAATATGTATGCATGTATATACATGTTGGCATGTTTATGCAGGTTTAGGTGTGCACATGCCTAAATTATGCTCATAAGCTTCTCTCCAAATGCATTTTGGGGCATTTTTTAATGTTTCTAAAAGTTGCTATTAAAATACGGTTCTAAATGCTTAATGTGCAGGCTAACATTGAACTGGATTTAAAGGCATATAAAAAAAAAAAAAAAAATATATATATATATATATATATATATATATATATATATATATATATAAATATATATGCTGGACGCCTGTTAAAGTCGTGTTTTTTTTATGCCAATGTGCATAATGCCTAACACTTATTGTCCAAATAATGCATCTGTTTATGTGGACATATGACTTCTGTCATTTGAAATTTATGTACCACCATGCCAACTTTCCTGATTGCCGCCATTCTGAAGTACCAAACATTCAGGGCCTGATTTAGAAAAGTGTGAAGCAAGGTAAAATCAAGAGTGACTGAGCCTGAAATAGTTAGCATTGGAAAAAGTGCATTAAAGTGAATTGCATCTGTGCGCACTTCAAGCATTCAATATAGGCAGGAAAAGTTGAAAATATTGGGGTTGATTTACTAAAGGCAAATTGCGCTTTGCAAATGCAGTTGCTCCAAAGCTTAGTAAATCAGGTAAAACTTCACTTTACAAAGAATACCCAATCAAATGCAAGGAAAATAAAAAAACAGCATTTTTTCTTGCACATGATTGGATGATGGAAGTCAGCAGGGCTTCTGCTCATTTACTAAGCTCTGGAGCAACTGCTCTTGTAGATTGCAACTGCACATTGCAAAGTGCACAGTCTAATGGCCTTTAGTAAATCCACCCCATAGTTTCTTCTTTGAATGATTGGATGTTTAGCATACATTGTGATCAATTGAGGTGAAGTGCAATGTAACAAATTGACTGGATTTACTAAATGGGGAAGTGATGTGCAGTAATTTTTTTAATGTTGGCAAAAGAATTTCATGATTTTTAATTCCCTACACTTGATTGGATGTTTGAAGTGCACATAAGGTTACTTCACTTAATTTTCTATTCTAGTAGGCTAGTACCAAACACAGCTTAAGGTGTACGTAACGCTAAAAGTATTTTATTATCTTAGGATAGAGGGGGGAATGGTTAGAACCTCTGTCATGTTTTTACTGCTATGACAGGTTATATCTATCTATATATCCTTCTGTGGTTTTGGAGATTTGCCCTCAAATCCTGATTGGTAAAATCAGAAGAACAGGAAGTGAGGGCAAATCTCCAAAAACACAGAAGGATATATAGATAGATATCCTGTCATAGCAGTAAAAACATGACAGAGATTCTGATCATTACCCCTTTATCCTAAGACAATCTTCATCAGCAACAAAGGACAGAAATATTTTGTTTAGTAGATAAAGGCCCCTTTCACATGGGCTTTCCAATCAAGTCCACCTGTCAGTTTTTTAGGCAGACCTGATCAGACTCTCTGTTCACTCCTATGGAGCAATGGATGTCAGCGCTGAGATGTCCGATGACTAGTGATGGACGAACTTCCGACGGGACGTTTCGCGAACGCGAAACGCGAACGGACACAAACGTTCGCGAAAACGACCGTTCGCCGCGGGCTCCATTGACTTCAATGGGAGGCGAATTTCGCAAACCTTTAGGTCGAATTTGCGGCCACGGGGTAATTATTAGGGGGTAGCACGTAGTCCCACCACCTGGACAATAGCATAATACATGTATGAGGTGAATTTGGGATCGATAACTACAAGCATTTTTTTTTTATTTGGGAAATTGTTCTGACAATTCAGGACTATGGAGCTAATGAAGGCAATGGAGGAGAGGGAAGGTCAGGGACCAGGGTAGGCAAACAAGAGGGTGCAGGAGATACAGAGCACTGACAGCAGCACCGTAATACAGAGCACTGACATCAGCACCGTGACATACAGCGCTGACAGCAGCTCCGTGACATACAGCGCTGACAGCAGCTCCGTGACATACAGTGCTGACAGCAGCTCCGTGACATACAGCGCTGACAGCAGCTCCGTGACATACAGCGCTGACAGCAGCTCCGTGACATACAGCGCTGACAGCAGCACCGTGACATACAGCGCTGACAGCAGCTCCGTGACATACAGCGCTGACAGCAGCTCCGTGACATACAGCGCTGACAGCAGCACCGTGACATACAGCGCTGACAGCAGCTCCGTGACATACAGCGCTGACAGCAGCTCCGTGACATACAGCGCTGACAGCAGCTCCGTGACATACAGCGCTGACAGCAGCTCCGTGACATACAGCGCTGACAGCAGCTCCGTGACATACAGCGCTGACAGCAGCTCCGTGACATACAGCGCTGACAGCAGCACCGTAAGCAGCCCCAGGAGGAAGTCAGCACAGCACAGGGATGGTGTGATCCCCTCATAATAAGAACCCCCAGGAGGAAGTCAGCACAGCACAGGGATGGTGGGAGCCCCTCATAATAAGAACACCCAGGAGGAAGTCAGCACAGCACAGGGATGGTGGGAACCCCTCATAATAAGCAGCCCCAGTAGAAATATGACACCGCTCAACCTCTTCAAAGAGGAGGGTAGGGGCATATAGTACGGTGTGCTTTTTTGGGTCAGGGAAGTGAGCCAAATGAATTAAGAAGGTCTGTGTGCTTGATTCCAAAAATTGTTTATAGACATATACATGGTCTACTGATCACATGTGTTGAATTCCTCCGAGATCCATGCCTCATTCATTTTTAGAAATGTGAGGTAGTTAACACTGTGGTGAGCTAGGCGAGTACGCTTATCGGTCACAATCCCCCCTGCTGCGCTGAACGTCCTTTCGGACAGGACACTGGATGAGGGGCAAGCCAACAGTTCGATTGCAAATTGGGCAAGCTCTGGCCAGAGGTCAAGCCTGCCCACCCAGTAGTCTAGGGGTTCATCACTCCTCAGAGCGTCCACATCGGCCGTTAACCCAATGTAGTCGGACACCTGACGGTCTAGGCGTTCCCTGATGCTGGATCCGGATGACACCTGTCGATGGGTCGGCTGAAAGAATGACCTCATATCCGAAGTCACCAACACATCTTCAAACCGGCCTCTTCTTGCAGGCGCTGTTGGATTGGTACCCGCAAATCCTTCTCTGGGAGTGGGAATTGCTCCTCTGCCAGCGCACGCAAAAGCAGAATGCAGCATTTCTCGAAGCAAGGCCTGGAAGTGCTGCATTCTGACAGCCCTCTGCGACGGCGGTAACATTTCCGCCATTTTGTGTTTGTACCGGGGGTCTAAGTACGTTGCCACCCAGTACTGGTCCTTGACCCTCATGCTTTTTATACGGGGGTCCCTATTAAAACACTGGAGCATGAAGGCCCCCATTTGCACTAAAGTGGAAGCGGTGTGGTGGCCTGGCTCCTGCTCATCATCCAGGATAATGTCGTCCTCTTCATTCTCCTCTCCCCATCCTCGCACAACAGGGATCCCAGAAAGGTTTAAAGCATGCTCTTCTTGCTCCTGCTCATCCGCCCCGGCACCATCCTCCTCTGACTCCTCATCAGACTCCTGTTGTTGACTTGTCTCAGATAGAGTAGCCCCCCCTGGGAATTCATCCAGCATTGCGACTTCCTCATCTTCCCGCTCCTGCTCCTCCACAGCCTGATCAATGACACGACGCAATGCACGCTCCAGAAAGAAGGCATAAGGTACCATGTCACTGATGGCGCCATGGCTGCGACTGACCAGTTTGGTGATCTCCTCAAATGGCCGCAGAAGTCTGCATGTGTCGCGCATGAGCAGCCACTGGCGCGGTGAAAAAAAACCCAGCTCCCCAGAACCGTTTCTTTCGCAGAGTTCATACAGGTAGACGTTAACTGCACGTTTCTGCTGGAGCAGCCTATCAAGCATATAGAAGGTTGAGTTCCATCGCGTCGGGCAATCGCAAATAAGACGTCTGACCGGCAGATGGTGTCGCCGCTGAATGTCAGCAAGGCGAGCCATGGCCGTGTAAGATCTTCTGAAATGGGCCGAGATTTTCCTTGCCTGCCGCAAGATGTCCTGGACCCCAGGGTATTTGACAAGGAATCGCTGCACGACCAAGTTTAAGACGTGTGCCATGCACGGCACGTGCGTGATTTTGCCCTGTTTCAATGCGCTAAGCAGATTGGCACCGTTGTCACACACCACTTTACCAACTGTCAAATTGAGCGGTGTTAGCCACTCATCTGCCTGTGAACGCAAAGCTGAAAGGAGTGCCGGGCCAGTGTGGCTCTTTGCTTCCAGGCACAACAGACGCAGCACGGCATGGCAACGTCTCACCTGGCATGTGGAATAGGTTCTGGGGAGCTTGGGCGGTGCAGTGGAAGAGACGCTAGCAGCGGAAAAGGAGGAGGCAGCTGAGGAGGAGAGGGAGGAGGATGGAGTAGGAGGAGGAGAAGAAGAGTCAGGCCTGCATGCAATCCGTGGCGGTAAAACCAAATCTACACGGGTGCCACGGGTTACATGCTTGACGGCCGTCAGAAGGTTCACCCAGTGGGCAGTAAAACTGATATACCTTCCCTGCCCGTGTTTGCTAGACCACGTGTCTGTGGTCAGATGTATCTTGGCACCGACACTGTGTGCCAGAGATACATTCACTTGCCGCTGAACATGGCCATATAGCTCTGGGATGCCCTTCTCTGAGAAATACTTCCTTCCTGGGACCTTCCATTGTGGTGTTCCAATGGCCACAAATTTGCGAAAGGCCTCCGAGTCCACCAGTTTATATGGCAGTAGTTGGCGGGCTATGAGTTCTGACAAGCCAGCCGCCAACCGTTGGGCAAGAGGGTTATCCGGCGTCATCATTTTTTTACGCTCAAACATTAGGCCCACGGAAGCCTGCCTTTTTGCAGAAAAATGTGAGCTTGGCGTGATGGAAGGTGGAGTGGAGGACAATTGTGAGGAGAGAGGAGAAGGAGAAGTAGAAGACGAGGCTGGACGGTGAGAGCCTGCAGTGTGGCTTTGTGTGTTCCGTTGCTCCCACTGGGCTCGGTGATGGCTGCTCATGTGCCTTCTTAAGGCGGTCGTCCCTAGGTGAGTATTGGGCTTACCGCGACTAACGCGTTGACTGCAAAGATTGCAGATGGCAACGCTATTGTCAGCAGCGGACACGTTAAAAAAAGCCCACACTGCGGAGCCATGTGCCGGTGTCCTGGGAGCGCCAGATGTGACCGTACATGGTCGATGACTCGCTCCTGATACATTTGCAGTCTGCTTTGTCCCTGCTGTGCAATGTAAGTCATTGCTGCTTCTCCTCCCTATCTGCTGGTCCATATCTCCCTCTGAACTCCCCTCCTCTTCCTCTCTTGTGGGCACCCACGTGACATCACTAGACACGTCATCATCAACGTCACCTTCCCCACCGCTATAAGTAGAGTAGGCAGCAACACCGGGGACCAACCTCCTCCTTGGGCTGATCTGGGTACTGGCGTCAGACTGCTGAGTAGCGCTTGTTGCTACCTCCTCTTCCTGATCCAATACCAAGAGTGGCTGCGCATCAGAAATGTCCTCTTGATATGGATCGGAAAATAATTCCAGTGACTCAAGCGGAAGGTATGTGGTGGTGGTGGTGGTGGTCGTGTTGTTGGTGGTAGTGTCTTTGGGGGTGCACATAGCAGAGAGTGAAGAAGAGGGTGCAGATCGAGAGGATGAGGAGGGTGCAGAAGAGTAAGGCTGAGCGAGCCACTCAACCAAGTCTGGTGCATCCTTTAAAGTAATTGAACGCACCTTCTGCAACTTCCCACTTTGGCTCAAGCCTGTTGCTCCTGCCCTACCCCTACCACCCCTGCGGAAGGGCCTGCCTCTTCCTCTGCATGTCATTTTTTAAATGACCCTGTGACAAAACTCTTAGTCCCTATACCGCTGAAGGACTGCTGCAGTATAGGTGAGCGGTCAGCAGTGGTGCACGTCAACCCTATCTATTGTGGACCTATAGCGGTCCTTACAGAACAGCAGACTGTACCGCACTCAAGCCTATGTACCGTAGCACCCTATACCAAGTTACCAGTCCTTATAAGAACTTTTGTGGACCAAGCAGGTTGTGTATTAGTGTTTAGCAGACTGTACGTCAGTCCCTATACCGCTGAAGGACTGCTGCAGTATAGGGCAGCGGTCAGCAGTGGTGCACGTCAACCCTATCTATTGTGGACCGATAGCGGTCCTTACAGAACAGCAGACTGTACCGCACTCAAGCCTATGTACCGTAGCACCCTATACCAAGTTACCAGTCCTTATAAGAACTTTTGTGGACCAAGCAGGTTGTGTATTAGTGTTTAGCAGACTGTACGTCAGTCCCTATACCGCTGAAGGACTGCTGCAGTATAGGGCAGCGGTCAGCAGTAGTGCACGGCAACCCTATGTATTGTGGACCGATAGCGGTCCTTACAGAACAGCAGACTGTAACGCACTCAGGCCTATGTACCGTAGCACCCTATACCAAGTTACCAGTCCTTATAAGAACTTTTGTGGACCAAGCAGGTTGTGTGTTAGTGATTAGCAGACTGTACGTCAGTCCCTATACCAATGAAGGACTGCTGCAGTATAGGGCAGCGGTCAGCAGTAGTGCACGGCAACCCTATGTATTGTGGACCGATAGCGGTCCTTACAGAACAGCAGACTGTAACGCACTCAGGCCTATGTACCGTAGCACCCTATACCAAGTTACCAGTCCTTATAAGAACTTTTGTGGACCAAGCAGGTTGTGTGTTAGTGATTAGCAGACTGTACGTCAGTCCCTATACCAATGAAGGACTGCTGCAGTATAGGGCAGCGGTCAGCAGTAGTGCACGGCAACCCTATGTATTGTGGACCGATAGCGGTCCTTACAGAACAGCAGACTGTAACGCACTCAGGCCTATGTACCGTAGCACCCTATACCAAGTTACCAGTCCTTATAAGAACTTTTGTGGACCAAGCAGGTTGTGTGTTAGTGATTAGCAGACTGTACGTCAGTCCCTATACCAATGAAGGACTGCTGCAGTATAGGGCAGCGGTCAGCAGTAGTGCACGGCAACCCTATGTATTGTGGACCGATAGCGGTCCTTACAGAACAGCAGACTGTACTGCACTCAGGCCTATGTACCGTAGCACCCTATACCAAGTTACCAGTCCTTATAAAAACTTTTGTGGACCAAGCAGGTTGTGTGTTAGTGTTTAGCAGACTGTGCGTCAGTCCCTATACCGCTGAAGGACTGCTGCAGTATAGGGCAGCGGTCAGCAGTAGTGCACGGCAACCCTATGTATTGTGGACCGATAGCGGTCCTTACAGAACAGCAGACTGTAACGCACTCAGGCCTATGTACCGTAGCACCCTATACCAAGTTACCAGTCCTTATAAGAACTTTTGTGGACCAAGCAGGTTGTGTGTTAGTGATTAGCAGACTGTACGTCAGTCCCTATACCAATGAAGGACTGCTGCAGTATAGGGCAGCGGTCAGCAGTAGTGCACGGCAACCCTATGTATTGTGGACCGATAGCGGTCCTTACAGAACAGCAGACTGTAACGCACTCAGGCCTATGTACCGTAGCACCCTATACCAAGTTACCAGTCCTTATAAGAACTTTTGTGGACCAAGCAGGTTGTGTGTTAGTGATTAGCAGACTGTACGTCAGTCCCTATACCAATGAAGGACTGCTGCAGTATAGGGCAGCGGTCAGCAGTAGTGCACGGCAACCCTATGTATTGTGGACCGATAGCGGTCCTTACAGAACAGCAGACTGTAACGCACTCAGGCCTATGTACCGTAGCACCCTATACCAAGTTACCAGTCCTTATAAGAACTTTTGTGGACCAAGCAGGTTGTGTGTTAGTGATTAGCAGACTGTACGTCAGTCCCTATACCGCTGAAGGACTGCTGCAGTATAGGTGAGCGGTCAGCAGTGGTGCACGTCAACCCTATCTATTGTGGACCGATAGCGGTCCTTACAGAACAGCAGACTGTACCGCACTCAAGCCTATGTACCGTAGCACCCTATACCAAGTTACCAGTCCTTATAAGAACTTTTGTGGACCAAGCAGGTTGTGTATTAGTGTTTAGCAGACTGTACGTCAGTCCCTATACCGCTGAAGGACTGCTGCAGTATAGGGCAGCGGTCAGCAGTAGTGCACGGCAACCCTATGTATTGTGGACCGATAGCGGTCCTTACAGAACAGCAGACTGTAACGCACTCAGGCCTATGTACCGTAGCACCCTATACCAAGTTACCAGTCCTTATAAGAACTTTTGTGGACCAAGCAGGTTGTGTGTTAGTGATTAGCAGACTGTACGTCAGTCCCTATACCAATGAAGGACTGCTGCAGTATAGGGCAGCGGTCAGCAGTAGTGCACGGCAACCCTATGTATTGTGGACCGATAGCGGTCCTTACAGAACAGCAGACTGTAACGCACTCAGGCCTATGTACCGTAGCACCCTATACCAAGTTACCAGTCCTTATAAGAACTTTTGTGGACCAAGCAGGTTGTGTGTTAGTGATTAGCAGACTGTACGTCAGTCCCTATACCAATGAAGGACTGCTGCAGTATAGGGCAGCGGTCAGCAGTAGTGCACGGCAACCCTATGTATTGTGGACCGATAGCGGTCCTTACAGAACAGCAGACTGTAACGCACTCAGGCCTATGTACCGTAGCACCCTATACCAAGTTACCAGTCCTTATAAGAACTTTTGTGGACCAAGCAGGTTGTGTGTTAGTGATTAGCAGACTGTACGTCAGTCCCTATACCGCTGAAGGACTGCTGCAGTATAGGTGAGCGGTCAGCAGTGGTGCACGTCAACCCTATCTATTGTGGACCGATAGCGGTCCTTACAGAACAGCAGACTGTACCGCACTCAAGCCTATGTACCGTAGCACCCTATACCAAGTTACCAGTCCTTATAAGAACTTTTGTGGACCAAGCAGGTTGTGTATTAGTGTTTAGCAGACTGTACGTCAGTCCCTATACCGCTGAAGGACTGCTGCAGTATAGGGCAGCGGTCAGCAGTAGTGCACGGCAACCCTATGTATTGTGGACCGATAGCGGTCCTTACAGAACAGCAGACTGTAACGCACTCAGGCCTATGTACCGTAGCACCCTATACCAAGTTACCAGTCCTTATAAGAACTTTTGTGGACCAAGCAGGTTGTGTGTTAGTGATTAGCAGACTGTACGTCAGTCCCTATACCAATGAAGGACTGCTGCAGTATAGGGCAGCGGTCAGCAGTAGTGCACGGCAACCCTATGTATTGTGGACCGATAGCGGTCCTTACAGAACAGCAGACTGTACTGCACTCAGGCCTATGTACCGTAGCACCCTATACCAAGTTACCAGTCCTTATAAAAACTTTTGTGGACCAAGCAGGTTGTGTGTTAGTGTTTAGCAGACTGTGCGTCAGTCCCTATACCGCTGAAGGACTGCTGCAGTATAGGGCAGCGGTCAGCAGTAGTGCACGGCAACCCTATGTATTGTGGACCGATAGCGGTCCTTACAGAACAGCAGACTGTAACGCACTCAGGCCTATGTACCGTAGCACCCTATACCAAGTTACCAGTCCTTATAAGAACTTTTGTGGACCAAGCAGGTTGTGTGTTAGTGATTAGCAGACTGTACGTCAGTCCCTATACCAATGAAGGACTGCTGCAGTATAGGGCAGCGGTCAGCAGTAGTGCACGGCAACCCTATGTATTGTGGACCGATAGCGGTCCTTACAGAACAGCAGACTGTAACGCACTCAGGCCTATGTACCGTAGCACCCTATACCAAGTTACCAGTCCTTATAAGAACTTTTGTGGACCAAGCAGGTTGTGTGTTAGTGATTAGCAGACTGTACGTCAGTCCCTATACCAATGAAGGACTGCTGCAGTATAGGGCAGCGGTCAGCAGTAGTGCACGGCAACCCTATGTATTGTGGACCGATAGCGGTCCTTACAGAACAGCAGACTGTACTGCACTCAGGCCTATGTACCGTAGCACCCTATACCAAGTTACCAGTCCTTATAAAAACTTTTGTGGACCAAGCAGGTTGTGTGTTAGTGTTTAGCAGACTGTGTGTCAGTCCCTATACCGCTGAAGGACTGCTGCAGTATAGGGCAGCGGTCAGCAGTAGTGCACGGCAACCCTATGTATTGTGGACCGATAGCGGTCCTTACAGAACAGCAGACTGTAACGCACTCAGGCCTATGTACCGTAGCACCCTATACCAAGTTACCAGTCCTTATAAGAACTTTTGTGGACCAAGCAGGTTGTGTGTTAGTGATTAGCAGACTGTACGTCAGTCCCTATACCAATGAAGGACTGCTGCAGTATAGGGCAGCGGTCAGCAGTAGTGCACGGCAACCCTATGTATTGTGGACCGATAGCGGTCCTTACAGAACAGCAGACTGTACTGCACTCAGGCCTATGTACCGTAGCACCCTATACCAAGTTACCAGTCCTTATAAGAACTTTTGTGGACCAAGCAGGTTGTGTATTAGTGTTTAGCAGACTGTGCGTCAGTCCCTATACCGCTGAAGGACTGCTGCAGTATAGGGCAGCGGTCAGCAGTAGTGCACGGCAACCCTATGTATTGTGGACCGATAGCGGTCCTTACAGAACAGCAGACTGTACCGCACCCAAGCCTATGTACCGTAGCACCCTAGACAGACCAAGTTACCAGTCCTGATAAAGAGCTTTGTGGAACAAGTGAGTTGTGAATGATTAGCAGACTGCAGCAGAAGGGCAGCAGTCAAGTATAATATTCTTTCTATATTTGGAAGAAAGAATATTATACGTGTACAAGCCTATTACCGTACCACTGATACCAGTCCTGAAAAGAACCTTTGTGGAACTAATAGTAACAGCAAGTCTTTAAAATTATCCTCACTGCCTGACACACTGCTTCCTGCCTGTCCCTATACAAATTGGCAAAAAAGAGTAGGCTGGAACGATTAGCTGGAACAGCTCTTTTGTGGACCTGATAGTAACAGCTAATGATGATGATGATGATGATGATGAAGAAAGACTAATCTGGCTGAGCTGTCCCTAAAATAGCAGCATACAGCGCTCTGTCCCTTTATCTAAACTGACAAAAGAAACTCAGGCTGCTGACCTAACACCTATACCAGTCCTGAAAAGAACTTTTGTGTACCAAATAGCTAGCGTTTTCTCTGTCCCTACTCCACACAGGATCCTTTCCCTACAGTGACAGAAGAAAGAATGTAAAATGGCCACCGGATCGGGTGTATTTATAGGTTAGGGGGAATGTCCAAGTGTCCATGAGCTGTCATGTCTCAATTGGTTGTCCTGTAACACATGATAAACGTGTCACGAAAGGTTAAAGTTCTTGTATACATTAAACACGTAAGTCCGCCGGGGCGAACGACGGAAAAAGGCGTTCGAACCCGCGGACGGCGAAAGTCGGAAATTCGCCGCGAAACGACCGCCGGGCGAACCGTTCGGCCATCACTACCGATGACACTCGCTGCTATCTGATCCGTTCCTGTCCATGAAATCCAGATGGATGGTGACCCTATTTTCCATCCGTCTGGCGGATCCGTTTTCATCCGATCTCCCATAAAGAACAGGGGGGCTCTGACAGGTCCGCCTCTGCACAGTGAGCGGAGATGGACCTGTCATCCGCCTTCTCACTTTTACATGAGTGTCATCGGTTCAGTCATGGTTTTTGTTAAATAAAAAAACCAATGAATATGGATTTAGGCTCCATCAGTTTAGACATCCATCTTCAGTTCAGTTCAGTTTGCACTTTAGTTCATTCCAGTTCTGTTTACATCAGTCTACATCCATTTCTGCATCTATTTTATTTTTTTTGGTTGTTGCAGAAAGCAATTATAGGCAACAAAATGATAAACAAACATTTTTTCTTGCCTAAGGGCCGGTTCGCGCCAAAAACACACAGGGAAGTGAACTGCATTCCCATGTGATTCATGTGCATGTAATCCAGTGCATTATGATTTTCACCCCTTTTTTTAAATTGGCTGAAATTGGAAAAAGTAGTGAAAAAAAAGTAGTGAAAAGAACAGACTGCACCAAATCAGTGCTGCTAATCAGTGCCCATCAGTGTTGCCAATCAATGCCCATCAGTGCTGCCAATCAATGCCCATCAGTGCTGCCAAGCGGTGCTTCCTCAATAGTGCCCATCTGTGCTGCCTATCAGTGCTGCCTATCAGTGCCCATCAGTGCTGCCTATTATTGCCCATCAGGGGCGCATATCAATGCTGCCTATTAGTGCCCATCAGTGCCACATATCAGTGATACTTCATCAGTGCCTCGTCATCAGTGCCCACCAATGCCATCTCATCAGTGCCCATCAGTGCAGCCAATCAGTGCTCATCAGTGTTGCCTATCAGTTCCCATGAGTGCTGCCAATCAGTGCCTCCTCATCAATGTCCATCCATGCCACCAATCAGTGCCTATAAGTGCTGCCAATCAGTGCCCATCACTGCTGCCTAGCAGTGCCCATCAGCGCCACAGATCAGTGCTGCCTATTAGTGCCCACCAGTGCAGCCTATCAGTGCTCATCAGTGCTGCCTATCACATCAGTGAAGAAGAAAAATTACCTGTTTCCAAAATTTCATAACAGAAACTAAGAAAAAAAATGTCCCCAAATTTTTGGTCTTTATTCGTTTGTTTAGTAAAAAAACTAAAAACCCCAGTGGTGATTAAATACCACAAAAAAAAGCTCTATTTGTGTGAAAAAAATGATAAAAATGTCATATGGGTACAGCCCTGCATGACCACGCAATTGTCATTGAAAGTGTGACAGCGCTGAAATCTGAAAATTGGCCTGGGCAGGTAAAAATGCCCAGTAGACAAGTGGTTAATGATTAAATGTGCTACATGGGTCAGCAATTAAATGCAGCTCCTAACAGGTGAAATCTAAATGACCTGGTCGCTGTGAGCTTACACATGTTCAGCAGCACTGATGTTTGTGCTGTCCTAATGAATAAACCCCAATTAGGTTTATATGGCCAATCAAATTATTGTGCCCCAAGTCCTAATGTATGCCCAACTTGAAGACTACAGTTGAACAACCCTGGAATAGTCTATTATGTACTATATGGTATACTGCTGTGTTGTGATAAAAGCCATTATATATGAAAATAAAATACAGTTCCTTAGGTTTCATAGTTAGAAACATAGCTGTCTAATGTGCTGTATAATGTAATCCATGGCATGCATAAAAATGGAGCTCACTCTTAAGCACAGTTTTATTACTCTTGGCTGGTGGCATCATGTCCTTTTTTGGACACAGCGGCTTTTAATATCCTTGGAAAGTATGGACGTTACAATTGATTGCATTAGGTAATGTCTATGAAACACATGCTGTTAGCACTTTCCAGAGTTTTTTTAAGAAGTACTGGAGAATTATAACATAATCATTTGTCTTTACTCTTTTACAAAAAAGTAATATCACATAATACCAAGCATTTGTAGTCTAAATTGTGTTATTTACATACATGTATGGCCTTTGAAGCATGCTTTGGGGTTGGATTACTAAAGACAAACAGACTGTGGGCTTTGCAAGTGCTGTTGCACTCTTTTATCTTAGTAAATGTCAATGATGTAAACCTTGAATTTGTAAATAATACCCAATCAGGTGCAAGAAAAAAAAATGTATTTGCTTGCACATGATTGGATGATGGAAATCTGCAGAGCTTCACCACATTTACGAATTTCTGGGGAAAGTGAGTACAACTGCAATTGCAGAGTGCACAGTCTATTTGCCTTTAGTAAACCAACCCCTTTGTATGAGGTTCCCCAGGGTAACAGAAAAAATTAAGACCTCTAACTTAATTGACTTAATAGATGACATGTAATGTTCCAAAATGACTTCTTTAAACAGTAGAATCCTGTTGTTGTTTTTGATTGCTTGACAAAGTAAAGTTCAATGGACACTAACAAAAGTCAAAGGTGGCTATGATATCAGGTTTTATCTGCAGGTGAACTATGAAACCATCACCCTTAGGCCCACCATACATGCCATAGGTTGCTGGAAAGAAATTAGCTTGGTTCAAAAAATTTCAAATGAAATTTGCTTGGTTCTCCCAGCAACACAAACAGTGTTGATGCAGGAATCCCTCCTGCTGGGCCATTGTCTTCTCCCGGCTGGGAGAAGACTGATTATTACTAGCGGCTATCGCAGCCGCTAGCTATAATCACATGAGAATCTGGCAGGCTGGTAGTACCCAAGTTGAATGATCGATCGACTCGGTACATTCAGCCTGACCATTAACGGTTCGAATCTCGGCTGGTTCCTACTGAACCGACCAAGATTTGAACCATGTATGGCCGGTCTTAGGGTAATGTTAGATGCACTAGGAGATTTAGATCGATTTAACTAAGCAAACTTCAGCTAACACTTTTTAAGCAGATACATCAACATTTTTTTTTCCCTTTTGGGATACAGATTTTACCTGACCATTGTAAGCCCCCCTGTCAGCGTTAAATGGTTTGTCTCAACCCTCTAACATATTGGTCTGTTAAAGGAAGTTTAAAAACAACAGACTTACTGGCAGGGTCAACAGGTGAAAATAAAGGAAAATAGCCTAAAATAGAAAATGAATGCAGCCACCACATCTAAGAATTGGTAAACTGCAATATTTTACATTTTTATATATATATATATATATATATATATATATATATATATATATATATATATATATATATATATATATATATATGTGACTCTGCACTTCTGCCTTCAGGGGGTGCGTGCTTGCCACCGGCTGGCTGCTTCTGCTGTAAATATTCACAGCAGAAGCCAATCTGCTGGTGCCAGGCACTCGATGTCTGCCGACACCCGCTGATCATCGGCAATACACACAAAACAGGGATCTGCCTATGTAAACAAGGCAGATCACCATTCTGAGGGGGGTGGGGCTGCATTCTGTATTCTAGGGACTAGTATAAATCTCTTCCCCTAGTGAAAGTACAAAAACTGTTTACAAAAAAACACTGGCTAGGCACACAGTTAACCCTTTGATCACCCTAAATGTTTAGATCCTTCCCAGACAGTTTCATTAGTACAGTAGCAGGGTGCTTCGGAAGCGCAGCAACGCGGGAGTTTTTAACCCCTTCTTTGGGGTTAAAAGCATCTCGCTAGTGGCCTAAAAGCACCGCTTAAACAGCACTAAAGCGCTACTAAAGCAAGCACAAACAGTATTTTAGCGCTAACACGGCCTCGGCCCCAGTGTGAAAGGGGTCTTAAGCCCCATACACAGTATCAGTTTTTCTGCAGATTTTTTCCTTCAGGTTTACCAAAACCATGTAGTGGAAGGGCCTTCCTGATTGCATACACATTGAAACTCCTAAGGTTTGACCTCATATTATATGGTTTTGGTAAATCTGAAGGAAAAACTCAGCAGAAAAACTGATAGTGTGAATGGGGCTTCAGCTTCACTGGTTCCTGCAAAGTGTCAAAAGTGTCAGTTAGTATCCAATTGTCCACCGCAATATTGCAGTCCCGTTATAAGTCACTGATCACCGCCATTACTTACTAGTATAAAAAGTAATTAACTTAAAATCCCATAGACATATCCCATAGTTTGTAGACGCTATAATGCTTGTATAAACAAGTCATTATATGTTTATTGGGATTTGTTTTACCAAAGATATGTAGCAGAATATGTATTGGCCTAAATGTATTAATAAATTAGATTTTTTTTATATTGGATCTGTTTTACAGCAGAAAGTAAAAAATATTTAAAAAAAAAAATTCAGTCTTTTTTTGTTTATAATGTAAAAAATAAAAACACAAGAAAGCTCTATTTGTGGGAAAAAATTACTTACATTGTATGCATGATTTACTGCTTTGCATGACCGCACAATTGTAGCGCAGTGCCATATTGCAAAAAATGGCCTGGTCATGAAGGGGGGTAAATCTTCCGGAGGTCAAGTGGTTAAAATAATTAGCTGCAGGTAGTTATATTCACAGATCAAATGCTCTTTGACATATGCTTGTACATGTCTGCAGTTTGTTAAAATAAAAGCTATTTTTGAGCAAACATAGTGCAGTTTAAAATAATCTTCTAGTTATATACTGTCCAAGTAATGTAAATGCAGGGGTAGACTGACAACTCATGGGGCCCCTGCGCAATAGGAGATTATGGAGCCCCCAGGCAATCCGAGATTATGGGCCACACAGTATACACACACAGTATACAATCACACTGTATACACACACACAGTATACAATCACACAGTATACACAGACATGTTTCTATTGGCTGAGAAGGTACTGAAAAGGTGGGGCAGCTATAATCTCAGGATTTTTAGACCAAAAGGATGTCAGTAAGGGACATTTCAGAGACAGATGCAAAAAAACACAGATTTTTACATACTGTCCCTGGTTTTACTGAGGCTGGCAACCCTGATGGGGCCCCCTAGTAGCTCAGGGCCCTCGGGCAGTGCCCGAGTGGCCCAATGGTCAGTCCGCCCCTGTGTAAATGGATTCCTTTTGAGTTAATAGAGATTGCACAATGCTGTTTTTTGCATCAGCCTAAAGCCTGTTGCACACAAGCTAAATGCTGGGCAACATTGGCCTGTTTAATAAAAAACGGCCGACATTTGGACCGTGTGTATGGCAGCCAGTCCGATGGCCAGCTTCTGTCGGACGCGCATGCTGGAACAACAGCAGCCAACCACCTCCCGATCAACGCTTTCAGCCAATTCCCGGGGGTCCCCTGTCAGAACACAAAAGAACAGCAGGGGAGATCACATGTACCAATATCATATCATTAGTACAGCACCATTTTTTTTCGCTCAACCTGCTGGGTTGAACAAAAAAAGCTAGTGGTGTGTACCAGGCATAATACAGCCTATGATACTGAATAATAATGCTAAATAACAATAGTCATGTTTCAAAATCAATTAAAGTTTATGTAAAAAAATTTAAACTTTTTTTTTATTTAACTTTTAATTTTGGATAATGGATTACTGAAAGAAGGGAGGGGGGTGGGACTTGAAAGGTACCTTTAAAGTCCTACCCTGTTTCCTTTTTTAGTAATCCATATTTGAATAGGGATAAAGTACCATGTGTGATCCTGGTTGCGATTCAGCATCAAGTTTATAATAGTTTTGGATAAAGTGGTGAAGGATCAGACCCTCAGTCAGAGTTTTATTGCTATTGATTTTTTTCCTGGTGATCATTGTCATCAAAACAGTAAGATGTCTATCTATAAATATTTGCATGCAAGATTTACTCATTTTTCTAATTGAGTTTAGTTGGAAGAATACGTGAATCCTAGGTGAAAGCTGTGTGAATCTTGTGTGAAAAAAATTATAAACAGATTGCTTAAGTGATAGGAAATTTTATGTTTTGGAGTTGTCACCAGACAACAGGATAACTCATCCAATGGGGGCAAGAGATGGTGGGGTTCAACTGTGTAAGTTGCCTCCACTTTGTAGAGAGTTCCTCTCAATTCATGTTTTGTATTCAGAGCCAGAATTAAAAGGAAATTCCCAGCTCAATAGAGGCAGCAAAAAAAAAAAAAAAAAAAAAAAAATATATATATATATATATATATATATATATATATACATAAATCAAAGAAACAGCAGTGGCTATACATACACTTTAGTATATTAAAGCTTGTTTCTATTTTGTATTGCCCTAGAGCAGGGCTAAATAAGACCCTGGAGGGAACCAGTCTCTTTGATTGAACATATCCTGTTTTCTGTAGGCTGATAGACTGTCCCATAAAATCTACATGAAATTTTGCATTTTGATCAGTTTGGTTTTAATTTTTGAGTGCATAGCATGGGTAGCTCTGGATTTGAAATGAGTCCCAGAGGAGGGCCTAACACCTGCATCATGTGAACTTAATGAGCAATGAAGGCCATGGCAATAAGATAACATGGGAGTACAATGGAAGTTCAGTATATAACAGTCTAGGAAGTCACTGATGGTCATGGGGCTTGACCCTAAAAGGGCAGTGAGTGTCAGATCATAGAAGGGAATACTGAGGCTAGGGCCAATTGAGGAGCCACATCTAAGAAACTCTTGCAGGCACAGTATGGGTCATTAGACATCTACAGCAGGAAATGTACTGCATGTACATCAGATAACATCCCAATATCTCATTACACCAAAAACATATATTTTAGTTTTCAGCGAATGCTGAAAAGTAAAATCAATTGAAAATGTCTTATATCTGGACAAGACTCTTGTTATTTCCATTTTATATTATGAATAATGTAGCCAGAGGAGTGGAAACATGGCGTTGAGGCATGCCCAAAGCCCTCAGAATGACAAAAACAAGAGGCCAGGGTGTCATGGCAAGATATCTTTTTTGATTTTCCAAGGCTTATAAGGAGCCAATATGTCACACAGCCCACAAAGTTCCACTTATGACTAAAATAATTTTTGAGAGTCACTAAATCTTTAAAAAGTGTAATTTTTAAAAGGCAGCACAAACGCTTGGGGTAGCATTGTGGGGCAGAGAAGAAGACACAGCACATGATATATTCCGATTGGTGCCATAGTGGGGTTGTTTACAAAAACTGGTTAGTGCAAAATCTGGTGCAGCTCTTCGTTGAAACCAATCAGCTTCCAGGTTTTTTGGCAAAGCTTAAAGTGGTAGTAAACTCAGTTTACCACTTGTACCTACAGGTAAGCCTATAATAAGGCTTATCTGTAGGTACTGTAAATATCTACTAAACTTGCACTGTTCAGGAGATATTTACACTGCATGCAGCCAGTGACTTCACTGGGGCATGCGCTCCAATGGTCCGGCATACCATGTCGGACCTTCAGAGCCGGTTCTGTAAACAGTGGCTCCCGCACACATGCACGGGAGTGACGTCATTGTGCCCTGGCCACTCATGTAGCAGGAGGCCGCGAAACCAGAAGAAAGACTGGATGAAGATGAAAGCCCCATAAGTGCACTGCTGGAGGGCTTCAATTTAAGGTAAGTCTCTCCTAATGTGCTAGTATACAACGCATACTAGCACGTTATGGCATTGCCTTGTAGGGAACATTTTTTTTTTTTGTTTAACTGCGCTTTACTTGAACAAACTGAAGTTAGAAGCTAATTGGCTACCATGCACAGCTGCACCAGATTTTGCACTCTCCCATTTTAGTAAATCAACCCCACGGTACTTAATTGTATAAAGTCAATCATTGTTAAAGCTCCTATTTTTGTAAACAACCATAGCTTATTTTTTTGTCTTACTTCTAATTATTAACATGAATATAAAAAAAAAGATTCCCCACAGTGTCGTGTTGTTTATGTGACTCACAGAATGACTGACTTAAATTCTTGGGCTCTTAAGCCCCATACACACATCAGATTTTCTGCTGATTTTTGTCTTCAGATTTACCAAAACCATGTAGTGCAAGGGCCTGCCTGATTGCATACACATTGAAACTCCTAAGGTTTGACCTCATATTATATGGTTTTGGTAAATCTGAAGACAAAAACCAGCATAAAATCTGATCGCGTGTATGGGGCTTCACTCTGGCCACTTGGGTGCTTACTCCTGCCTGTTGGCTTCATGTTGGTTGCCCTTTGGATGACTAGTGATCTGACTTTGGCAGCACAGTGAAATAATGACACATTAAAGTTCACTTCAAAGGATCAGATGATATTAGAAGAGGTTGTTGGTTACTATTTCAGGAAAGCTGATCCTCTCTAAAGCTACATGGCAGACAGCTGTTTCTCTATAAAAGGTTTGATTTGTTGATCATCTGCCCACATCTCCCAGCTCTGTCATCGCTCCAACAAGTTGTCTTGTCAATCAAATGCCTTGACTCCAGCTGTCTTTTCTAAAATAGAAATTCACTGAGATTGCGGATTTTACCTATTGACAATGAGATGTGAATGAGGAAGAACAACAAAATGGTGTTAACTACTGTATTCGCCTTTTGTTTCCCTGTCACACTAATTCGAATGTAATGAGGCTGCAAAAAGTAAAAGGAAACTGACAAGTGAAGTCCAACTAGGAATACATAGTAACTTTGTACTGGATCAGATTACTTTTATATGACGAAGTCTATTAGTGATGCAGCTTGTCAAGCTGCATCACTAATAGACTTCGTCATATAAAAGTGATAGGCCATCAAATTCTGATGAGTTGTAGCGTGAACAAAATAGGCCCAATCTACTTTTATAGTTTATAAATGTTCTAAAACAAATACAATGTAATTCAGTGCTGCAATATTTTTCATCAGCCAAAAAACATGTGATGAGTGCAGACCTGAGCTGAATGTAAATGAGAACCTTAGTTTGGCACGAAGGACCTCACTTGTTAAAATGCAAACATGTCTTCCTTTTATTTTTCTTTAATGCATCAAAAAGCAGATTACAATCAAGTAGTGCGATGAATAGGTTACCCCATCTATATACCACTACATGCTGGGTCACTCCTGATACTTTTTCAAGCAGGTGTTACAGGGGGTGATTTACTAAAGGAAGATAGGATATTTGCTTTAGAGGGGACGTTGCACTGTGCAAGGGTAGTTGCCCCAGAGCTTAGTAGAATGTGGTGAAATTTCACTTTGCAAAGAAAACCCAATTACATGCAAGGAATATAGAAAACCAGAGCATTTTTGCTTGCACATGATTGAATGAGCTTTACCTCATTTACTAAGATCTGGGGAAAGTTTCCTTTGAAGGTGAGCGGTCTGTAATCTGTATGCCTTTAGTAAATCAATCCCACACTCTGGTTTGCCTTTTGATGCATTGAAGAAAAATAAAGGGAAGTAATGTTTGCAGTTTAACCACTTGACCTCTGGAAGATTTACCCCCTCTTCATGACCAGGCGATTTTTTGTGATATGGCCAGAGTTTAGACATGTGCGCCGTCAATAAATTTGTTTTGTTTCATTCTGTTTCGTATTAGCCATTAATTCATATTTCGTAATTCGTGTACAAAATTCAATTTGGATTACGAAATACAAATTTTCATTTACTTTTCTTAACAATTACGATCGTGATGATGAATTTAAAAAGCAAAAAATACCTATGGCATTTGTCAACTCATTATGCTCATTATGAGGGGCTCCCACCATCCCTGTACTGTGCTGACTTCCTCCTGGGGCTGTACCCCTGCTGTGCTCATTATGAGGGGCTTCCACCATCCCTGTGCTCATTATGAGGGTCTCCCACCATCCCTGTGCTGTGCTGACTTCCTCCTGAGGCTGTACCCCTCCTGTGCTTATTATGAGGGGCTCCCACCATCCCTGTGCTGTGCTGACTTCCTCCTGGGGCTGTACCCCTGCTGTGCTCATTATGAGGAGCTCCCACCATCCCTGTGCTCGTTATGAGGAGCAGCCACCATCTCTGTGCTGTGCTGACTTCCTCCTGGGGCTGTACCCCTGCTGTGCTCATTATGAGGGGCTTCCACCATCCCTGTGCTGTGCTGATTTCCTCCTGGGGCTGTACCCCTGTTCTGCTCAAAATGAGGGTCTCCCACCATCCCTGTGCTGTGCTGATTTCCTCCTGGGCCTGTACTCCTGCTGTGCTCATTATGAGAGGCTCCCACCATCCCTGTGCTGTGCTCATTATGAGGGGCTCCCACCATCCCTGTGCTGTGCTGACTTCCTGGGTTTTTAACTTCATCATAACAAATAATCATGATTATTATGACAATAATAAAATTATATTAACAAACATTCTTATTTTGCCTGATTCTGAATCTCCCATCAACTACCAGTACCAGTCTCCCACTCCCATATTAAAAAAGGTAATTTTCCCAACCCTCAATCAGCAGCAGAAGAAGAAAACCTCTGATTGGTCAACAAAACACCAGTCACATTTCCGTTCTAACGGAATTTGGATCTGAAATTCGTCAACGAAATTTCGTATTTCGTATACAAGTTGGAAGCATAGAAATTCGTATTTCAGAAATTCATACGAATTTTCAATTTGTACGAAATGAACCGCACATGTCTACCAGAGTTACTTCAGTTGACAACAATGCTGTACCCAAACAAAATTTGTGTCCTTTTTTCCCACAAATAGAGCTTTCTTTTGTTGGTATTTGATTATCTCTGCGTTTTTTGTTTTTTGTGCAATAAATAAAAAAATATATTTTTTACTTTCTGCTATAAAACATATCTAATAAAAAAAAATGAACAAATCCAATTTATTCATAAATTTAGGCCAATATGTATCCTGGTACATATTTTTAGTAAAAAATCCCAATAAGCATATATTGATTGGTTTGTGCAAAAGTTATAGTGTTATAGTTATAGTTATAGTGTTACAAACTATAGCATATTTTTTTTTTATTGTTTTACTGGTAATGGTGGCGATCAGTGACTTATAGCTGAACTGCAATATTGTGGCAGACAGTTGGGACACTGACTGACATTTTTGCCACTTTTTGGGGACTAGTGACACTAATACAGTGATCAGTGCTAAAAATATGCACTATCTCTGTACTAATGAGACTGGCTGGGAAGCGGTTAAACATCAGGGGCGATCAAAGGGTTAACTGTGTGCCTAGCCAATGTTTTCTTACAGTGTGGGAGGTTCTTTTACTAGGGTAAGGTATTTATCCATGTTTGATGCCTTCCCTATTGACAGAACGGCGATCTGCCTTGTTAACATAGGCAGATCTCCGTTCTAGCTCTCTGCCTAATGATCGGTGGATGCCGGTACTCGCAGATAAACTCCAGCTGTGGTTAGACAGTGGGTCGCCGGCGGCGCGCATGTGCACCCCAGACCCAGAAGTGTTCGATCACGAGTTGGATCATGTCCTAGACACGTGATCTGGTGCAGAGCTGCCGCCCTGCCGCATTATATCTACGGTGGGCAGTCCGCAAGTGGTTAAGAACAGTGAAGTCCCCTGTTGATCTTTTGTGGACATTTGGTTGACGTGCCTTGGAGGTGCCCTCTCATGACTTTCCGTTTTGGTGATAATGGTTACCAGGACAAATAAAAAGAGTAAATGTTGAGCAGAAATGCAGACAGCAAATACAACATAGCAAGAGTTCTAACCTTTTCCATTCTAAGATTTTGTCTGTATATACACTTGAAGATCTGTGCATGTGAGCTTATTTTAAGATCTTGCTCTTCCAGATGCATTTTTTAAATGTATTTTTTGGAAAGCAAAATACTGCAGTGGGAGTGAGACTGTTGAATGAGGGTGGGGAGCATAGCTGGGAATTTGATTTTGCTATTGATGTCCCCATATGTCACAATAACTCCATAGAAACACAGAAACCAGAGTGCTATATAAAAAAGTGACCACAAGATGGTGCTGTAATGTATAGCTATATCCATTCATTGTAATAGAATCTCACATATCAATCCTATATAGAAATGATCCAAGGGTAAAAAAGTTTATATAAAGTGATTGTAAATGATCACCATGTGAAACAAGCTATTTACTTTAAAATATAAATGAAAGGCACAAACATTTTGTATAGATACAAAAAACATTATACCTTTTATCCCTTTTTTATCAGTGATTGCATTCCCTCTGTTCTCAGCTGCATAAGAGCTGGGGAAGGAGAAGCAGCAGCACATTGAGCTTCCCATTGAAAGGCTCTGTGGTGGGGGCGTGTCAGGACAAGTCTGATCATTGGAGGAGAGCATATCAAGTTCCCAGCATAGCTAGAGAACTGGCCACGGAGTGTCCTGATTATTGTGGTCAGTTTTTAATTGGAAAGCTAGCAGGGACTAGCAGGAACACCAAGGATTTCACATAAAGGAAGCAATAGAAAGAGAGCAGGATACTTTCTCATACTAGTACTTGGTACAGCACGCACATATAAGGAATATGAAGTGTTGGGGTAACAAACGCTTTAAGACCCCTTTCACACTGGGGCGTTTTTCAGGCGTTTTTCATGCGCTTTAGCGTTAAAAAAAGCGCCTGAAAGAAGCTGCAACTGCAATCCCAATGTAAAAGCCCGAGTGCTTTCACACTGAGGCGTTGCGCTGGCAGGGCGTCCAAAAAAGTCCTGCAAGCAGCTTTTTTGCAGCGCTTTTGGAGCGGTGAATACAACGCTCCTAAAGCGCCAATTCCCATTGAAATCAATGGGAAGCGCCTGTAAAAAGCCTGAAAAACGCTATTGGCAGCAGCATTTTGTGGGCGCTTTTAACCCTTTATTTGGCCACTAGCAGGGGTTAAAAGCGCCCCAATAACGCTTGAAAAACGCTGGTAAAGCGCTGCTAGTTTAAGCGGTGCTTTACGAGCGTTTTTCGGGCGCTGACATTGTGAAAGGGCTCTTAAAGCACTTGGGCTTTCACATTGGGACTGCAGATGAGGCTTCTTTCAAGCACTTTACAGGCACTTTTTTTTAACGCTAAAGCGCTTGAAAAACGCCTGAAAAACGCCCCAGTGTGAAAGGGGTCTAAGTACAAAGAATGGCTTTAAAAGTCTTATAGGTTAAAAAAGTTTACAGCAGTGAGCTTGCATAAGCTTGTGTAGTGGGGGCAAGAATATTAGATGTTGCATACCGACCCATTGATTTGGGAATCGCCAGAGAGAGCAGTAGGTGTGCAATCCAATCACTGTTATGCCCAAGGGAACTCCAGGGAGTCTCTAAGGGGGTAATCACCAGGAATAAGATGTAAGGTGAGAGCAGTAGCCAGCCACCGACCCGCACACCAGAAGTGACATTACGGCAGCCTGGAAGTGACCTACCAGGTACTGCTAAACAGCCAGAAGGAAGCCACAGCCCAGAGAGAGGCTTGGCTAGCAAGCTGCAAAGTTACCAAGCCATAGTATGTTGGTAGCTTGCCAGCCAAGCCGCTCAATACATCTTCTCATGGAGTTCCCCTGGGCATAATATTGAGTTAACCTTATAGTTAACTTTTTTTAACCTATAAGACTTTTGATGCCATTCTTTATACTTAAATAACTTTTTTACCTTTGGATTATTTGCATATATTATTGATTTGAGAGACCCCATTACAATGAACTGATATATCTATACATTACAGCACCATCTTGTGGTCACTTTTTCATATAGCACTCTGGTTTGTGTGTGAGCAGCTGGGTTAGTGACTTTGACTTGTCTTGGCTACATACTTTTGATTGCAAACTAGCAGTGCCTGTAAGTTGGTAGTACTTGTCAAAATAACTCCATAAATTCGCAATATAAATTGATTGGTCCTAACTGCTTTTTTACTGTCTCTAAATAATTTCCTGTGAGCACGTTTTTATGCTAAACATGTTCTAATTTTTTCAAATGCATTCGATTGTTTCAAATACATATTTTGTGTACTTTTGCATATAATAGAAAATTAGTTGTGTTTTTTTCACTGCAGTGTTTAAATTGTCAGCTTAATTTATGAAAATTTTTAATTATTCGGTGTGCGTTCAAAAGAACTTTTTTTGATAGAGTGGTGTGAGCACTATTGATTTTACTGTTATGACAAGCAACTATAATTCAGTTAAATACAGTAAATGTAGACAGCCTGAAACCTAGTTGGTGGTTACCATAGGTTGTTGCACACTGGATTTTAACATTAAAGCAATAAGAAATGGTCAGCTACTTATAACAACCAAGCAAAATATATCTTCCCATGATCTGATGGCTATGAATTAAAACACAACTTTATGTGATTTGTTGCAGAGCATCAAGTTTTATCTTTATGTTCAGTATGCCCAATTGTGTTGTACTCCATTGCCACTGTTACAAATTGGGAAATGGCCAGTCATTTCTTACTATAGAAGATAAAATAGAAATCTACTCAAAAAAAAAAAAAAAAAAAAAAAAATATATATATATATATATATATATATATATATATATATATATTTTTATGTTTTGTTGTTGTTGATAGAGTGGAAAAGGTTTAGAACCTTTGTCCATGCCACTTGAATCCAAATCTAATCAACATCTAATTTCCTGTCCCAGAAAGGTAGTGATAACTAAGACAGGCAGTGAATTTAATTTTTTTTTTTTTTGGATAGCGTAAAGCCTGGTGCACACTATTCATTTTTTTTTTCATTCAACCCAGTGGGCTCAACAAAAAAAAACAAAAAACAGACAGCTCAGGTACTAACTATGCAATGTTCTATTGTGTTCTGACAGGGGGACAGCCTCCCCACCAGAACACTCCAGAACACCAGAACACTCTGATCAGGAGCCGATCGGCAAACCTTTTTCCGTCATGTCCCTAACGGCCAGCTTCTGTCGAACTTGCTGCCATACACACGGGTCGACATTTGGCTCATGTATACTAGGCTTAAGGGAGGGTTATAAGCCCTGTCAGATTTTTTTTCATCATCTGTGTCACATTGCAGAGATTTCTCTACTCTTTCTGTCCCATGCCAAACAGGAAATGAGAGAAAATCCCTACAAATTAAGCTAACTCTTTAGGGACCCCCAGGTCACCAGAACTAGTGTTCCCATTGGAAGATATTCCCTATTAGTTTTCTGGAGACAAACCAAAATTTGTGATTTTCTTTTACTTTCACATTCAATGATAATGGTAAATAGGATTAATGCCCCATACACACGGTTAGAAATTCAGACGGAAAATGTCTGATCGGATTATGTTGTCGGAAAATCCGATCATGTGTGGGCTCTATCGGACTTTTTCTGTTGGAATTTCCGACGGAAAAAGTTTGAGAGTTGGATTTAAAATTTTCCGACAATAAAATCCAATCAGACTTTTTCTGATTGTGTGTAGAGAATTCTGATGCACAAAGTGCCACGCATGCTCAGAAAAATATGGAGACAAAAGCTATTGGCTACTGGCCTCTACGTAGTCCCTTCGTACGTTTTATACATCACCTCGTTCCGAACGATCGGATTTTCCGACAACTTTGTGGGACCGTGTGTATGCAAGACAAGTTTCGGCCAAAATCCGTCAGAAAAAATATGATGGATTTTGTGGTCGGAATGTGCGACTGTGTGTATGGGGCATTATAGAAAGCGTGAATCTCCCTAAGACCTTCACACTGAGATGCTTTTCAGGTGTTTTAGCGCTAAAAATAGCACCTGTAAATTGCCTGAAAAATGCCTTTGAAGTCACCGCAGTGTGAAAGCCCAAAGTGCTTTCACACTGGGGCTTCGTGCTTGCGGGACGGGAAAAAAATTCCTGCAAGCAGCATCTTTGGGGCGATGTATACACTGCTCCTACACTGCCCCTGCCCATTGAAATGAATAGGCAGCTCTTCCGAAGTGCCTGAAAAGTGATTTGAAAGTGTCGCAACATGGGTGCTATTAACCCTTTCTTCGAACACTAGCTCCCGCAAGCAGCGGAAAAGTGATGGTATAATGACCCCCCACCCCAGTGTGAAAGGGGTCTAAAGGGGATACAGACAGCAGTGAAAACTGACTGGTGTTCTAATTCATTTCCACTATATCCAAAACTAAAAACGTTTTGCCTTTAGTTATACTTTAACCTTAAACTACTACTATTTAAATGTTGTAGATGCAAGCAAGAAACTGTGACTGTGTTCAGATTATTTTGGAAAGTTATGCTATATTTTCATATTGTTTGTGTGTCCTGGAAATTTTTGCATTTGACATATTATTAAGAGTTTGTGGGTAAAGGGTCACTGTAATCAAAGGAAAGATCACACAAAGCTGAAAACTCAGTTTTCGGTTGAGTAGTATTAATTGAACCCATAGCTTTAGAGATAATTTATTTTGGATGCATTAATTAGTTGAGCTGCTCAACATCATGGAGTCTCCTCACAGTTTTCTAAAAGTATTTTGGTTATCTAACACATTGCATTTACTTATATATACAAATTTTCTAATTCATGAAAAATATATATGGCTCCTGACACTGTAATAACTAAATGTGTGACCTATCTACCGTTTATGATTTTGCAAAATGGCATTTATGCTGGATTCACACCTTTTTCACGTACTTTTTTTGCATGGTTTTTGCGCATTTCCACTTGTAGCACACAGCCCATTCATTTGATTTGGCTAACCTATGCATAACAAAACACCCTAAAGAAGCTCCAAAACCTTTTTTGGAGTGGAGCATGGTGCTTTTTTCACAGCACATTTGGGCACATTGCAGTCTATTTTTTTTAAAAAAGGCATGGCAAAATGCATGTTCCAGAAACACCAGGTGTGAATGTAGTCTTGAAATGCATGGGCTGTTTTTTCCATTTATACTGTACAGAACAACACCGTTTAGCCAACCACTCCAGTTATCTGAACCATTATTGTGAAATTCTATTAAGCACTTTGTATGGAGTCTTCTGTACACATCAGGAGGGATTGGGGAGGACAAGGTGTCACTGTGTGACTCATTAAGTTCTGAGTGTAAATGTGGCCTTCAGCTATTGAGCTCTGTAAACTGGTCATTTTAGCAGGGCAGATAAGGAGAGTCTAGAGCAGGGATCCTCAAACTACGGCCCTCCAGCTGTTGCAGAACTACACATCCCATGAGGCATTGTAAAACTCTGACATTCACAGACATGACTAGGCATGATGGGAATTGTAGTTCTGGAACAACTGGAGGGCCGTAGTTTGTGACCCCTGGTCTGGAGTATAAAGCACTTGAGCCTCACCTGCTGACTTGAGATGGAAAAAATAAAAGATTATTGTAAAATATTATCCTTTAGTCCTGAACTTAATACAAAATAATATATGCAACATTGCTATACAATACCTTTAACATAAGTGGTAATTTCCACATCTGGATAATATTTTATGTGAGTATAACCAGAAGCTCAAAAAGAATTAGCCTACCTAAAAAAAAAATGTATTTTATTAATTGGTGGATGCTGATTGATTAAATCACCCACTGGCCTCTCAATGGAACCCAAGTTTACTGAAGTTCTAGGTTCATCTTCACACTACCATGAAGTCACACTTCCTTCTGCTATCAAAATTATTCTGCCTGCTAGGGGATTCAAACTGATTATCAGTTTAGGAGAACAGATCATTCAACTTTAGTCTGGGATTAGATTTTATAACATGTAACTACAGTTGCAGTTGAAAGGCTTTATGTGGCCACAAAATATGACCATGACTATGCACTGAAGCACAGCTCTGTTATACCTACCTTATACACACTATGCAATATAATGTAATTACTGCATTTATTGTAACCTTCAGATGAGGGAATCCTGCCTTCTTATGTATATAATGTAGCTATTTCAGAATGTCAGGCTATTTAATTTGTGACTAGAAATTAGGTAGAAATAGAATGGCTTTGTCTAAAGCAACCAATTAGGTGATAGTTTATTCTAATAAAAGTGACGATGTATAGAATTTTCATTATGAGGTGCTTCTAAACTATCCAATACGTGACTATGAAATATTGTGTAATTTATTTTTAATAAAGCAATTTATTTTTTATTTTGCTTTGTTTATTTTTATGAAAGATGTACTATTTTAATGGAACACTGCCATCTACCTAATGTAATTGCTATACTATAGAAAAGTAACACTTACTAAGGGTCCATAGCATCAGTTTGAGACACTTCAGAGATAAGTAAGAGTTTATTGATGGCAAATTAGACCTGCAGTTGACTTACTTCTGACCTGCATTTCACTTGAATGCAGGTTTTGCATTCCCATAGACTTGTCTGATGTGATCAAAAGCCCACACATTAGTGACACAGGCCCTAAATTATCTATAAAATTGTTCACTGTTAGGATATATTTATTATACAAGAAATAATTTCAACATATTTTATCTTTTCTCCATAGGTTTTCCAGTTCCTGAGGTGAGCTGGTTTAGGGATGGCCAGGTTATTTCCGCTGCAACACTGTCCGGCGTGCAGATCTCGTTTAGCGATGGCCGCGCTAAACTTGTAATCCCCGCCGTTACAGCAACAAACAGTGGAAGATATTCCCTAAGAGCCGCCAATGGAGCAGGACAAGCAACTAGCACAGCTGAGCTACTTGTTACAGGTAAGATATGTAATGATGAGCTTTTAATAACAAGATGTAGTTCAATGATCACCCTTACTGTGACAGCATGTTATGAGCCTACAGCTTGGGTAAGTCCTTTAAGGACTCATGATAACATCACTAAGATGCTCAAATTAGTTTTACCAAGCAGTAGGGGGGCACTTAGCATCAAGTTCCCCTTTTGGTGTTTGCATTAACAATTGTTTACATGTTCCTTACTCTTCATTGAGGATAAAAGTGTTAAAAACCTCAGAGTTTTTTACCTGCAGTGCCACCAAATGGGGAAATCCTGTACTGCAGTGTCACCAAAAAATACAGGGGTCCTCTGTTATACTGATCTCTTACTATTTCCCTTAAATACCCCAAACATCTTTTTTTGATTTCATAACTCTGTGTTTTATAGATCACTCATTTCAATAACCATTCCCACAAAGAAAGTTCTTTGTAACATGACCTTATGGTGGTACTACATGACATATGTTGAAGGGACTTATTAAAACCATTGTTTTTTACAAGAGTGATGTATTTAACATATGGGACCAATTCAAATAAGGGAGTACATGTTTAAAAGAAAAAAAAAACATTTGCTAAATGAACTAAGAGGCCAGTTTTAACTAGAACTGTTAACAACATTTGGTTATGTCATGTCAAAAACTGAGCGTGCCCTTCAATCTTTATCATAAAAACCGTTTAATTAAATATTCGTATTATCCTTTATGATAATGGAATATCTCTTTCCTTTTCTGTAGCTGAAACAGCACCCCCAAATTTTACACAAAGACTACAGACTACAACAGTAAGACAAGGCAGTCAAGTTCGTCTTGACGTAAGAGTGAGTGGAATCCCTACACCTGTGGTGAAGTTCTACAGGGAGGGAGCTGAAATTCACAGCTCCCCAGATTTTCAGATCCTTCAAGATGGAGACCTCTACAGTTTAATCATTGCAGAAGCATACCCCGAAGACTCCGGAACTTATTCTGTAAATGCAACCAATAATGTCGGACGTGCTACTTCAACAGCTGAACTCACCGTTCAAGGTATTCCTTGGATATCCAGGAAGAATTTTGAGAGTTTAAATACCTAACATTGTCATTTTATTTTTTAGACTAAAGCCCCATACACACTATCAGTTTTTCTGCTGAGTTTTTCCTTTAGATTTACCAAAACCATATAATATGAGGTCAAACCTTAGGAGTTTCCAATTGTATGCAATCAGGCAGGCCCTAGTACTACATGGTTTTGATAAACCTGATGGAAAAACTCAGCAGAAAAACTGATAGTGTGTATGGGGCATAAGATGCATAACAATGTCTTATATATATATTATAGTGCAATATACAGTATTTTATGCTGTATAGGCTTGCTTTTAGGACTCAATCTACACAGGTTTAAAACATAAACATTTTTTTCTGTACATTTTTAAAATTGTTTGTTGTATTAGTATACGGAGTTCATGAAATTCCGTTCATATTTATTCATAAAGTTAATGCAAATTCATGATGATATAATGATGGGATAAGAAACTGCTGTTTTAGTATAACATTACATTTTTTTCAGAGAGCCTTTCATTACATTATATTACTTTGTAATACTAATTCCAATACTAATGCCAGGGTCATATTTTAGTCAGTGCACCTAATCTCACATATAAATCACCCAGGATAAGGCACTCCTGGTAAAGATTCTGACATATTGAACTCAGCTATGCAACCGCATTAAAGAACACTCATTCTTTTGGGACCCACTTAGATCTACTTGTTGCAGTAACAAACCTTAATATGTGATTTTAATGGGTGTTGCTGCAGCAAATGGAAAACTATGAACTGTGGTGTGTTGAATGGCTTATATTCATTTTGAATGGCACTTCAACACACTAATACAAGTCAGTGCACCGGCATTGTATCACATCGAATTGCCCAGTTACATACATACTGTGCATGTTCGATTCTTGCAGTGTTGTTGTACAGATTATTCTGTAGCTTCCATTAATTCTTACTTTCAGTCAGAATTTTGCTTTTTGGGAATGCATAGATACCTAGGTGTACATGACTGCCATTAACATGTTCTTCCAGTTATGTGAACATGAAGATGATGATTTTCCTGGGTAGAGTAGATCCTTCTGCTTTAGCATGGACAAAGGAGAACTTATTTCTCTCTACCCTGTCTCAATGCAACTCCCCAACTGCCAACTAACAATTTTCAAACTTGTGATCAAATAAACTGTATGGGGTTGATTTTCTAAAACTGGAGAGTGCAAAATTTGGTGCAGCTGTGCATGGTAGCCTTGTAAGCTTCTAACTTCTGTTCAATTAAGCTTTAAAAAAACAAGCTGATTGGTTTCTATGCAGAGCTGCACCAGATTTTGCACTCTCAAGTTTCAGTAAATCAACCCCTATATATCCTATTTGTAATACATTTTGTAAAAGGAAGGAGCAGCATAGTTTAAAAACACAAACTAGATAATTGAAAAGCAACCAAGCAATCAAGCAACAAACCATCCACAATTATTTTTTTTTATTTAAAGAGCGGTCCACCCAAAATAAATAATTGTGTTTCTTGGTCTCTACTTCTGCTGTGGCCACTTTTAAGGACCCAGACTCCCTGCTGGAATTTTAATATATTGTGTATTATTTAACACGGAACTATTAATGGGAAATCACTAAGAGATATAAGGATCCAGAAGCTGATTCAGCCCACCAGGTTCAACACATAACTAAAATATCACGTTTTGGTTGACTAAGGCTGGCCATATATGGTTCGAATCTGGGCCAGTTCAGCAGGAACCAGCTGAGATTCAAACCATTGAAGGGCAGGTTGAATAAATCGATCAAGTTAATTAATCGACCAAGTTAATCAATCGATCAATTGGGTACAACCAGCCTGCCGGATTCTCTTGCAATTATCACGAGTGGCTGCTATAGCCACTAGTAATAATCACTGTCATCTCCTGGCAGGGATGGCTTATCCCCCCCAACCAGGAGAAGACAATGGCCAGGCAGGAGGGATTGCCACATCAACAATGTCTGTGTTGATGGGGTATAAAGCAAATTTCTTTCCTGCATCCTACGGTTGCAGGAAAGAAATTTGCTCCATGTATGGCCAGCCTTACCCTTTCATTGATTTGATAACAATATAATTCTATCTGATTAGCTGTCATGGGTTACTGCACTTCATATATTATAATTGTTGCTACCTGAATGAACTCAACTGAATAGGTAGGATAACTTGCTTGTCAAGATTAGATGTCCTATTGAAGCTTTATATTTTCGGGGGGGGGGGGGGGGGGGGGTTATTTGTCAAATCTTTCTGTTGGTCAAAGTAATAGATTTTTTTAAGTGTTGTTTTAAATTTCAAATTTTAACATTACCTCCTTATTTTCAAACAAGCTGAAGAAGAAATACCTGCCAAAAAGACAAAGACAATTGTATCGACTGCTCAGATTTCCCAAACAAGACAAGCACGTTTCGAAAAGGTACACTAGTTATGTTGTTGTTGTCTTGAACAATGCAAAACATTCTTTCCCCCCTTCTGCTTGTTCTTTATCTGTTACTTTTCAATTTTTTTCTTTTTTGTAGTACTTAACTCTAAATTGTACTTGCTGTAATAGTGTACATATATGTTTATACTATAAATTATTGTAACATGCATGTAAACATAATTTTCCGAATATTTGACCCTTACAGAGAGTAGAGGCTCATTTTGATGCAAGATCCAGTACCACAGTTGAGATGACTATTGAAGGGCAACTGCCCCATAAAACTCCTCCCAGAATTCCTCCAAAGCCTTCATCAAAATCTCCGACTCCACCAACGATTCCTACTAAGGTCCAGATGGTGAGGCAGCAGTCACCATCACCTATACGACAATCTCCTTCTCCTGTCAGACATGTGAAAGCCCCAGTTCCTTCACCTGTCAGGTACAGTCAGTTTGGCTTTTGTACTTTATCAAGGGTTAAAATATCCAAATGTTATATTTTAGTTCCTGAAACGTGCTGATGTGTTGATTCACACCAGCACCAGCCTTGCAACATTGACATATAAATATCTACAGTGGCTATTAAAAAGCGGGTCTGTCTCTCCACTGGATTTCTCATTTATCTTACATAGAATACAGCAGGATTAAGACTCACAAACTGCAGTAAGAAAAGTAAAACGCAAAGATGGTATAAGGCTGACCAAGAAACTTTCAAATGTACACAACGCTTACCAGCATCCACCCATTTATGGAAATAATGGAGGGAAATAACCTTTTAACATATAGTCTGTGCAAGCAAAGATACTTTTTTAAGAAATTGCAAGTTTTTGATTTCCCACTGTAAATTTTGGCACAAAGTTGCGTACAAGTACAAAATATTCTTTTGAATTCAGCTATGTTGACTAATAGTATTTTGATCCAAATCCAGCATATGTAGAATTTTTATGTAAAATGTGGTGAACATGGTAATGCTCTCTGCTTGAATTACAACAGGCTTGAGATAATAATAGTCATATTAGTGCACTTGTAACAAAAACAATTGGTTACTGTCCTTGATTTATTTTTTTATTTGCACTAACATTCAAACTTTCAGGACAAGCTTTAAGGGTGTACCTACTTTTTTTAAGGTCCTAGTGAGTACTGCTTGGACCCTAGAATACGGAGGTACTCCCAGAAAGCTTGTCCTGAAAATTTGAATGTTAGTACAAATAAAAAAAAGTATTACGGTACTAAATGTGTTTTTGCATTTAGAGCAGAGTATGTCTGGTTTCCTATACCTATGTCTTGTCATGTAGTTTTCAGACAGTGCAATAGTGCCATCATGTGGCTAGTATACAGAATGCAGCAGGATCAAAAATGGTAATACTTTCCTATGAAAAAACAAACATTTAAAACAAATACATTATAACTAGTCATAACATCTAAACTTAGGTCAGTGAGTTCCTTCTTCTAAAAACTATTTGTAAAAATGTTATGTATACACATGTGACTGATGTTATAAAAGTGTTATGTTCCTTTAGGGCTGTCTCTCCGGCTGGAAGAGGACTGTCCACTTCTCCAATTAGATCTGTGAAATCTCCATCTCCTTCAAGGAGTTCAATTACATCGGCTGGTGTTGAGGTTCCACCTCCATGGAAGCATGAAGTATTGGTGTCCTCCTCAACCTCACAGATAAAGACTGAGCAGAGGTGGGAATCAAGGGAGCAGGTGACTGTCACTGGATTAGAGCAGAGAGAGGTAAAAAGATACATTTTTCAATTCTGTAATGTAGATTTTTGTTCTTAAATGTAAGGGGTTTGCTGTTGTAATCTAAAAGTAGATATCAGTTTATGACCTCCTAGTGTTGTAGTACATAATGCCCCCATAGGTCATTCTTTGTGCAACTTCCCACATAGTAACAATAAAAACTATATCCATCCACTCCCATGTAATGAGGAACATTATATTTGCATGTAAAAGCCATATCACCTATTTCTCCTACGTGTGACATGGGCTGTAAGGACTGCATAGAAGGTGAAAACAATTCCCTCTTGTATCTAGAAGCATTAGTGGAGAAGGAATCACTTTTATATTACAATGGAAAACCTTAAACTATGCTTTTTTGAAGCAAAACCGATGGTTAACAATATCACAAACAAATATTCATTTAAATTGATAACTCTATATGATTAAAGATTTTTTTTAACCTTTAAAATATGTATTTTGATGTGACTGATATAGGTCTACGGAGCAGGGAAAACAGCAGCTGTTGCTACAGTAGTTGCTGCTGTTGACCTGGCCAGAGTGAGAGAGCCTGCTCCAAGTGCCATTGAAGTGACTGCTAAAAGGACAGCAATGTCTGCCGTGCACATTCAGCCTGTCCATGAACAGGTAGAAAACCATGCCAAGCTGTAGTGGCAAATAGAGCACAAATGCATCTAAACCAGGGGCAAGCTGGAGATATTTGACAAGAGAGCAAATTATCAACTTTTTTGATTAAATCTAATTCAGTTTAGATATATAACCAAACTTCCTGGGTGTCATGATGCAGTAAAATGCATCATGTCAATTGCTGCGGCTTGATTTTGAGGCTATCTATGACATTTCTTTACACTGAATTTTGAAAAATCAGTCCACTGAAAACGGATATCTAAGTCTGCACAGCTGTGTGTGCTACGTTACTTATGAGAGAGTTTCACTTTTTCTGTTAGGGTTTTAAACGTATATTGCAGAGAATACAGCAGGAGGGGTGAGATCTAGTCGCTAAAGCCTGCAAGTCATACACAAACCTAATAGGCACCAGATTCCACCTGTAGCCAAAATGTCACTTCCTGTGGACTGACCTCTTACGTTTAGACACTGGTTGATATATAACGCCAAACATGCAGCTAGAGCTGTTGTCCTTACATTCATTTAGTACCACCCAGTCCAGCTTGTCCCTGATTCAGCAGCATAAATATAACAAGAGCTTGCTATATGCTTTATTGACTCCCACGTTTGTGCTACCATCTTCATCAAATAAACCTACCATCACCATGCTTTCAGCTTATCCACTTCATTCATTATTTTTTTTTTTGCGCATCATCTTTCATACATATTTTTATTGTAAGCAAACATTTCTTTTATAAACACCAGGTTAAAAAAGAAGCTGAAAAAACTGTAAGCACTGTAGTTGTGTCTACTGACAAAAGCAAACAAGAAACAGTTGCGAGAACTGTACAAGGAGTTGCAGCCAAGCGTGAACAAATACACGCAGTACAAGAACAGGTGAATTTGCGTGATCTGCAGAGGTCATAATCATAACCTGGTACTTTTATGGTCTAAACCAGTAATGCTGAAACATTGGACTCTAGGAGCTTTTATGCCTTAGCAACTGGAAGCCAAAAGTTTGTGAATGTCATAGAAAAGAAAAGGTTTCCAGTAAAATATCAGATATATATCAACCTATGAGGGAATCCCAAACCCCTAAAATAGTTTCTCCAAACCATGTGGGGTCCTAAATTGCAGATGATGCACCTCTGGTTTACACCATAAATGCTAACACCTAACTTATTTTTGTTTTTCTACTTTTTTTTAAGAATGTTTACTAACCAAAGTCTTGTGACCAGTACCAATGGCTTTATGAAAAATCCACATTAAATTGGTATATTATTTGAAAAAGAACACCAAAAATATTAACGTAAAAAGCTCATGAACAGCCATGGCATTGGTCACACATGCAAGTAAAATTTTTTACCATAATGTTTGAGAGCATTTGTGTGAATTTGTAGTCAAGAAAACCTTCTGGTGTTAAAATGGTGTGTTATCCTGTACATTTAATGGCCAAACAGATGAATTACAATTCTGAGATAGAAATGGCAGTGGCTACTGTTCTGGCCGCTGTGGAGCAAGCAAGAACCCGGACTCTTAGAGGCGCTGATTTGCCAGCTATAGCTCAGATGCCTGTCAAGAAAGAGGAGGTACAAGCCCTGTGATCAAATCCTCAGCATGGATTCCTTCCTCACTGGGCACATCTTTAGTCACTAAGCACTTCTTTCTTTTACCACCGCGTCTATTCTCTACTTATCACCTCTTTGTTTGGTCACTTTAAATTTGGCACATACCAACTGCATGCATGTTAAAGTTGTAGGGCCATATAAAAACAGAGAGGTACTGATATCTCCTGGTTTATATGAGCCGTCTTTGCTTGTCATCAATATGTTTGAGCCTCTGTGTCTTATATATGTATACATGTTATTATTTTGGTGAATTCAAGTATAAGCTTATAGACCATGTGTATTAATGCATAGAAGAAAACATTTAGAATATGTAGCAATAACACAATAAACCATTCAGATGCAAAACACACAAGCTTTAACAAGGAATTTGATCAACCTGCCATTAATTGTGGACATTTTCTACATATTATATAGAACAGGGGTCTCCAAACTTTTCAGGACAAGGGCCATATTGTATATTTTACAAATATTTGTGGGCCAAAAAAAGTGTTAAAATTATATTATATATAATATATAACATTTATATTAATGAACATGCTCCAAGAAGCCCCCTTATCACATCAGAAGTTCCCCATAACATGAGATCACCCCTTACACATCAGAATTCCCCTTGACATCATCCTCTTTTCAATGCCCACCCTTCATATTAGAACCCCCTTTTCACATTTAAGCTCCCCCTTCACATTAGAACCCCCCTTGCACATCAGAGTCAACCTGTCAAATCAGAGCCCCCCCTCACAACAGAGCCCCCTTCATACGGGAATCCCCCATTCATATCAGTGCATCTCTTTGCACATCAGAGTTCCCTTCACATCAGGACCCCCTTTTAACATCAGATTCCTCTCTCCACATCAGAGCCCTCTGTCCTCCTCTCTATCTTACAATCTTTACCACAGTGGCGGCATGCCATAGGATGGGAGGCAGAGCAGTTCTTGATGGACAGCAGGAGGCAAAGCAGAACCTCTTCTGAATACATTGGATGCTGCCACTCTAGATCAGCATCATTCAGTTTTATAATATGGTTTGGCCAGTTACCAGTCCAATAACACGAATGATGTTGCGTGCCATTGGTTGCAATAGTGCTCTATGGAAATGAATGACACAAATACGATACACGTTGCAAATACAGGGCAGGCAAAATGAATGACATAAATACAGAACACGTTGCAAAGACAGGGCAGGTAAAATCTTGTAGTGGGCCAGGTGTGGACATAGTTTGGAGACCCCTGATATAGAAGATGGAATAATTAAAACATTTTGATGAAGGAAACATAGGTCATTGTAAGCTTTGTGCATTAAGATTCAGCTGTTGTTTGTATGCAACAGAGACCATTTTGTATATGTAACAAATAAAGATGGTCATGTATATTAATTCACAAGGACCAGGATCAGGACATCATGAAGAAAGGTCATGCCTCAAAAATATCTATCTATAATAGTTTTATAATATTTCTTGTTCCTAGGATGGCCAACTCAATCTAACCTTAGTCTAGCTAATTGTAATACCCTGTAAGCCCCTGTACACATGGTCGGACATTGCGCCGGAAAATGTCCAATTGGACCGCATTGTCGGATAATCCGACCATGTGTGGGCTCCATCTGACTTTTTACGTTGGAATGTCTGACCAACAAAGTTTGAGAGCTGGATCTAAAATTTTCCGACAACAAAATCCGATCGGACTTTGTCTGATCGTTTGTAGAGAATTCCGATCGGACAAAGTGCCACGCATGCTCAGATCAAATTACGAGACCAAAGCTATTGGCTACTAGCCTGAACGTAGTCCCGTCGTATCGAACAAACATCATCCCATTATGAACGATCGGATTTTCCGACAACTTTGTCCGACCATGTGTATGCAACACCAGTTTCGGACAAAATCCGTCTGAAAAAATCTGTGGAAATTTGTGACCGTGTGTACAAGGGCTTAGAGGTCTTTCATTCAGCCCACAACATGGCAGCCTTGTATTGGTTACTATATATTCATTATCAAATTACCTATTTAAGATGAAGGACACAGCAGAAGTGTATAATCAGTTTACTACTGTATGCAGCTATAATGAGCTAAATGACCACCATCCATAGGCCAGCAGAATTTATACTGTTGATTCTTACTATGTTTGTGGATTTTGTCTTTTTTTTCTGCCCTTTCAGTTTGGAGGTATGTATAAATCTTGTTAATGTTATCCTTAGATTGGAACTGGCAAAAAAGCAGGAGCTGTGGCTACAGTTGTTGCTGCAGTTGACCAGGCTCGTGTCAGGCACCCTGGATACACAGAAGAAGGCTATGCTGAAGAAACAGCTCTGCAGTATGAATACAAAGAGCATGTTTCTGCTAGGAAAACAGTTGAATTCTCACAAGAGCGTCAAGTTGTCACTAAACCCATAAAAGCTCCAGAAGTTCACGTCCCAACAGTACCAAAAGTTGTCCCTGTTGAACATGTTCCAACACCTGTACCACAGGTTAGGCTCTAAACATGTCCATTATGATTTGATTACTTTTTTATACTGTATATGATTTCAAAGTCAATAAAACTTTATTGATTAACATAGATTAAAAGAATTCCTGCACCGCCAACTGTACCAGTTGTCCAAGTGGAACAAACTATATCACATACACCTATTCCTCATTTTACCGTCACTAAAGTCACAGTCCCTAAAGCTGAGCAAACACATGAGGTAAGAGCTGAATAGCCTGTGTCAGGCAAGGCATTTATTACCACAACTGCCAATACTACATTGACTAAATTGGTGGTTTTGTGGCTTCACTAAACTTTTATCACCTAATTACAAATATCCATTTAATATATATGTAATGTTAAAAATCTGAGTCAAATCCAATATGTACTAAATTCAATTTAAGAGTACCTAAACAGTAAGCAAACCTAGGTGGGTTTAAAGAGGTTTTCCCTTCAAGAGAAAGGGAAAAAACTGTGTGGCTGCTGGTCCGAAATTTTTCATAGGTCAGCTATTTTCCGAACGCAACTGAGCTGTTCCAAGGCCTGTATTGGTTATCAATATTTTTTTTAAGGCATTAAAGCTGGCCACTGGAACTCACCAGTTCATATATGCAGTCTGGCCTCAGAAACACATCGAAAAGCTTTTTAAGTCTTTTTAAGTCAGTCCAATAAAAGTGAACAACTCTAAACTGAACTGGGCTGCTTGATCTTGCTGGTAAAACCATCCAATTCTTCTATACAACACTGGCAGTTTATGAATATGTTGTGGAAAAATCATCCTTTGTGAGCCACAGATGCTAATTGCCATAAAATTATAAAAAAAGGAGTCTTTGTGATCATCTGCTCTGGAATTTCTTACAAACGTTAAGACAGTTGATTGATTTTAGTAGAATTGACTAAAAGCCATAAGTGTAAATTTATTCTTACCATTTTCATGTTAACAAATGGATATTTGTAATATTTAGTCTGATATGCACCACAAAAAATATAAAGTAATTAAAACATCCCTTTTTTTAAATATACTTTAATAATATATAATTTTTTTTTTTTTTAACACTTGCAGTTGTTTTGCTGCTTACTAAAAAAAGTGATTCATTAACATAACTTTTATTTGAAATACTTTCACTGTGGTAGTTAATGCATAAACAGAAACTTTCAAACATTTTACCACATCTTCTGCAGATAACAACCCCGCGCTTTGTGTCTTTGGCTCATTTGTTTTCGGTGTCTGTGCCTGTCCAGTCTTTTCTGTGTGCAGCAGGCAATCTTCAGCTTTTTTCATCTTTGTTGGTTTTAAAGATGCTCTGTAGTTTCTTTTTTTTCTGGCAAACTGTAAAGGACATTTTGAAAATATTGATGCAGAGGATTTCAAAAGTCATAAGGCTTTCTTTTAAACTTTGATGGTCAGTTTTGCTATGCATAGATTATTTAATAATGCAGTGCAAAGGGATCACGGTTACAAAGCTAAACAAAAATAAAAATATTGCAATACTTTTCCCTAAATCATATTAAGAAACATACGGTAGATTTTTTGGGGTGCAGTACCTTGACAGCCTTTTCATTTTGTGATGGAAATGATTGCTATTATTGTTTATAGAGAGCCTTTGTGCTCGATAAACATGAATAACATACCATGCTATCACAAAATGTACAGGCTGGATGAGGTGCTGTACCCCTAGAGTTACGTTTGAAGTGTAATTGTTTCAAATTAAGGACCCATAATAAAAGTATATGTATAGCCAAAACTGTTTTTTGTGGGTTTTGTAGATAGCGTAGGGAAGCATTAGCACTGTGCATGGCGGCACAGTGGTGTAGTGGTTAGCACTCTCACCTAGCAGTAAAAAGGGTCGCTGGTTCGAATCTTAACCATGACACTACCTGCCTAGAGTTTGCATGTTCTCCCTGTGCCTGTGTGGGTTTCCTCCGGGTACTCCAGTTTCCTCCCACACTCCAAAGACATGCAGGTAGGCTAATTGGCTTCTGTTCAAAATTGGCCCTAGTATATGAATGAGGAACTTGGATTGTTGGCTCCTTGAGGGTAGGGACCAATGTGAGTGTGCAATGTACAGGGATAAGGGTAGACACTCACGCAGGTTGAACTGAATGGACTAGTGTCTTTATTCAACCTTACTAACTATGAAACTATGAAACCTATGTCAGGTGTTTTCTACTGTATGGGTCCCCAATGGGTTTAGTCACATTCTCTTTTTGTTCTAATGACTATTGTCATAGGAAGAGAAAGTGATAAGAAATAAAAACAGTGACAACTGTCTAAGAGGGGGATTTCTCTCACTTTTTAGAGATTTTTCTCTCACTTCCTGTTGCATCTTCAGTACAGGAAGTGATAGGAAATCACTGATGGGACAGAGATAGCAAAACATAAACTGACAGAGGTTTAACTCTTCTGTACTCCATCAACAATTTAAAAAAAAAAAAAAAAAACTGTTGACTATACATAGGCTTTAAGCCTATAGTCAAAAATTGAAACAATTCATTGCATTCACTTTAAAGTCCCTCAAGTCTACCTAATAAAACCATACTAGAAAAATGTATTGCAGTACTATATACATGTTTCAGACTTTTATAGGGCATATATTTGTTGTATAAAAAAAGACAGCCTTGGGGCTTGAGAGATATGCATAGCAAAGAGAAGAATATCTAACAATTCTTAAATACAAAAGGGAACCTTTAAATCAAAGAAACTTTACATTCCTGGATAATGGCATTCCTCCAAAATGTAGGCACAGCACGAAGAAAAAAATATATAGTAAAAACAGAGGGCATCTTTAAAATATGCAGCTTCGTGATCAAATGATGATAATACATTTTCTTCTGGCTGGGCTAGGTATCAATTGCAGGATATGCTGCTGCCACCCTGGAAAAAGAATTCACTTCAACAGCAGCTTCACAAAAGATTACCAAACATGTGGAGGCTCCGCACTTAAAACCGGCTGAAGCACGAGCAACACCAGAAAAAATTGTCTCTCAACCCTATCCTTTGGCAGAACCAGCAGATGCTTACAAAACCCGATTCGATGTTACACAGAAAAGAGATATAGGTTTGACCATTACAAGTGGTTATTCACGTGACGAAAGATTTCAGTACCAGTATGAGGTTGGTTATCAAGAGACTCTTGTTCATCTTCTTTGATTCTTCTCATAAAAACAAGCTATAACAAACTAGGCATCTACTAGCTTCTCATCAACCCTTTCTTTTTATTACTTTCTGCTCTCTACATGTGGGTGTATTATTAGTACTTTAATATGCTTCTAACATGACCATATGCAGGAGTAATACTATACACCCGTTCTCGTATGATGCTTATTTTTAGACTCCTTGCCTATAGAAAAGCTCACACTCTTCCATATGTTTCAGGCTGAAGAAGCAGCCCATGTGCCAGAGCCAGCTGAAGTCCCCGTTTCTCCACCAACAATAGTCTCTGTAAGTAATATAGTTAATGGATTAAAGGCTCAACATTTGGAAGTGAGCCAATGTTTATCTTGTTCTTAATCCAGAAATGTGTAAATATCTTTGCATTGGGGTAGTTTGTCTTAGTTATTTTTATAAATAAAAATAACAAATTACTTTTTTAGTTTTAGTAGCCGAGAAAGCTAATAACTTTTTATATTTAATAATTATGTGTGTATTCTGTATACACAAATGGGTTGATTAACTCAAACTGGAGAGTGCAAGATCTGGGGAGCAGTGCATGGCAACCAATCAGCTTCTAACTTCAGCTTGTTCAATTAAGCTTTGACAAAAAAAAAAAAAAAACTGCAGGCTGGTTTCTATGCAAAGCTGCACCAGATTTTGCACTCTTCGGTTTTAGTAAATCAATCCCAAAGAGTCTATTTATTGTACATGTAAATAGTTAAAATATATTCACATACATATATATAAAATGTATAAGGGGTATAAAAAAAAAACTTTAAAACAAAGACTCAGTATCTATGGCTGTGGTCTGTTATATCTTTCCTGCAAATTTTTATTTCATTTTGTATACATGCCAATATTTTTTATTTGTCCAAATCTTCCTTTTGTAGCCTTAAAAGTGCATTAAACCTATGTCTTTTGAATAGCTGTAACTATTTAAATAAGCTCATATTCTTTAAATTATGTGAGAATTATTTTATCAATAAGGTATTGCAGATGTTTAAAATCCTATTTTAAAGATTGTGGGAACAAATTTGGAATACATGTCTTTACACTTCTATATGTTGAGCTGCAAAGTAAACATATAAGCAATACTTTTTTAAATGCTAACTTAATGTATTTTAGTGCAAGCATGCAATAGCCATCATCAAGCATGGTGTCATGTGTAGCCTGTCACATGTGCCATAAATTCAATGATACTAAGATGCTTGTTTTTTTATTATTAGGGACTAAAAAATGTAACAGTCCTTGAAGGCGAGTCAGTTACTTTGGAGTGTCACATTGCTGGTCACCCTTCTCCAACTGTGGTTTGGTATCGTGAGGATTACCGTATTGAAAATTCAATTGATTTCCAAATTACCTATGAACAAGAAATTGTAAGACTTGTAATTCGTGAAGCATTTGCTGAAGACAGTGGAAGATTTACTTGCACAGCTAACAACGAGGCAGGCACAGTCAGCACTTCATGCTACCTCCTTGTTCAAGGTAAGCCAACACCACTTGTTTGAGTTATTTTGGTTAGTGATTGAAATAACGAAGCAGTTGAATGTGAAGAACAGCTGCATTTTATGACTTCTCTCTAAATATGGCAGGCAGATGGTCACTGTGCTAAATCATGCTGTGTGACTATTCATTTCTTCCTGATTATCACATTTTTGCCAAAGTTTATATCAGTGAGTCACATAACATGTATATAAAAATGTGGTCAATAAAAAAGTAAACAAGAAATCTGAATTGGATGTGGACCTATAATATATTTAATATCTTTATGAACACATATGGAACTTTAAAAAATCTTGTTGAAAATGTTCATAAATCTAAAAATCATCATAAATCAAAAAGAAACCAATAGTAATAAGTTACTAGAAGCGCTGTTTTTAAACCCTAGAAACATACATGCTACATAAGTATAAATATAAATATCCAAAAAAACTGTGATTCATATAAACCAATAAACATATTTGTGCTAGACAAGTAATAATAAAGTCCTCAGAATCTTCCAATAATACAATAAACATTGAAAGTTCAAATATAAACAAGGATGTCTTCTTCCACCAATAGTGATCACTCTGCGCAGACTCCTTATCCCAATGAAGGCTGAACACTCACCAGACAATATTGCTTGTCATTTTTCAGACAAGCAATATGCATTTCATACAAGAAGTCTCCACACATCTCTTCTTAATGAACCTTGTGCTACCTTTATTCCACTCCACAACTGCAAAGGATGTGTTATTAGCCAAGGATCACATGAAAAGAAAAATCACTCCACATAACTTAGGTAATATCTTTATTTGACTAGAGTATATCTCACTAAAAGTTCTTGTCACAGACATATCTATAAATTCCACATAACTCGACCTCCAGTACTCTTATCAACTCTACATACAAATAGATAACAGGCTCTTTATCAAGATAAAGTCGGACATGATGAAACATGTTGGGTTGTGACTTGGTGTAATTAGTAAGAAATCTTGATGGTACTGGTGCAAGGTACAGGTGGCCGAATACGGTGGTGAGATCCCATTATCTATTTATATGACTAGTTGATCTTGTGTACTGGAGATCAGGCTATGTGAAATTTACAGATGTGTCTGTAACAAGAAAGTTTTTTGGTGAGATATACTCTAGTCATATATAGATATTACCTACATTTTATTGCATATGAAGAGTTTTTCATGTGAGCCCTGGCTAATAACACCTGATTTGGAGTTGTGGAGTGGAATAAAGGTGGTATGAGACTCATGTGTGGAGTCTTCCTGTATGAAGCGCATATTGCTGTTTGGAAAAATGACAAGCAATACTATCTGGTGAGTGTTCTATCTTCATTGAGATAAGTAATCACTATTGGTGTGGTGGAAGAAGACATCCTTATTTATATTTTAACTTTCAATGTTTGTTGTATTATTAGACTCACTGATACATAATGGTATTTTGAGGACTTTAATATTATTTGTCTAGCACAAATATGTTTATATATGTTTATTGATTTATATGAATCACCGTTATTTTTGTTATATTTATACTTATATAGCATGTATGATTCTAGAGTTTAAACAGAGCGCTTCTAATAACTTACTACTATTAGTTACTTTTTTATTTCTGCACTTGGGGTTTATAGTGGTAGCAGTGGACCAACACATTAATATTTAATAATATATTTTTTATTTTTTAGCACATTCAATTTTTAGCACATATACTCTCTATTAACAGAAGTATAGGGACACCTGTCTTTACATGTACACAAACTTTAATGGCATCCCAGTCTTAGTCCATAGGGTTCAATACTGAGTCGGCCCGCCCTTTGCAGCTATAACAGCTTCAACTTTTCTGGAAAGGCTGTCCACAATGTTTAAGAACGTGCCTATTGAAATGTTTGACCATTCTTCCAGAAGCGCATTTGTGAGGTCAGAACTGATGTGGATGAGAAGGCCTGTCTTGCAGTCTTCGTTCTAATTCATCCCAAAGGTGTTCTATCGAGTCGGGGTCAGGACTCTGTGCAGGCCCGTCATGCTCCTCCACCCCAAACTCACACATCCATGTCTTTATGGACCTTGCTTGTATATTATTAGTAAATAAACCCCATTGTGTACATAAAAGTGGGGTATGCCTGTATATATATATATAACTTTAGCGCAAAGTAGGGGTTGTTGTTATGTTATATGTCATCATAGTTGTGTGATAATATATTTGATCATTTTTATAATTTTCATAGATGTTTTTCATGTATCATGACGTTTTTAAGAAAATTATGTTTATATACACTGTGATAGTTTTATTGGGTGTACGATATAGAGTGAGTTAAACTTGCATGTATTGTAAGGCCGCGTACACACGAGAGGATTGTCCGTCCAACTTAGTCCGCTGAAACGCGTTTCAGAGGACAGTCCACTCGTGTGTGGGCTTCAGCGGACTTTTTCAGAGGACAGTCTGGCGGACTAAGTCTTTCGGAATTTCCGTAATACAGTCCGTCCAAACTTGGTTTCAGCGAACAATCCGCTCGTGAGTAGGCTAGTTCGACGGACTAAGTATGGCGCATGCTCAGAAAGGATTTACACGGCGAAAGGTTGCATTGCTGTGTATTGGACGTCGTATTTCTAGTCCCGTCGTACGTGCTGTACACGTCATCGCGCAAGCTTTCAGCGGACTGTCTGTTCATCGTGTGTGGTCAAGTCCGTTCATTCGAAAGTAGGACGGACTGTCTGTCGGATTGTCTGACGAACTTAATTGGCCAGACAATCCTCTCGTGTGTACGCGGCCTAAGATTTAGCAAGCTATGTTTGTGTGTCACGGTGTGCCTTTCATGTTTATGACCTTGTGTGGCTGCCTACATATATATAGCAAAGCAGAGGCTGTCATTTGGTGTTGTGTTCCATTGAGTTAAATCAGTTTAAAAGGGTGTAGATATAATAACTATTTTTGGGTATTTTTTTGGTGTTGTTTATCTTATGTTTAAGTTATAGTTAATCCTGTTATTGAGGTGCTAGTTTAGCAGTCATGTATGCAAAGTTTAAACAAATGATCAGGCCATAATTGTTTCACCCTGTCATGGTTGGTAGAATGCTCATAAATATAAGTCTTCTTAATACCATTGAAGGTAATCAGAGCACACACCATATATTGGAATAACTTCATATTATATCAAAACAATCATAAGTTATATGGCCTGCATACTGATTTCTTTCTATGATATTTATGACTGTGTCTCGGAAATACACCTGATTGTAGATGCTTTCCTAAAATCTCCTCTTAGTGTATGGGTATTGGGGTGCAGCATTCTTCCTCTGTCTCTCTAATAGTGAGATTGTCCCTATCCAGCCATTTCTGTCCAGATATATAGGCAAACTTGTGTCTATGGGCAGCTGTTGATTGCTCCACTCAACAGACCTTAAGGTTAAAAGTATTTAAAAAGGCTAGATAACCATGGTTTATCCTAAGATGAGCCATTCCTGGTACAGCTTGCACCTTCCTCCATTTTAACAAATAGTAATAGTTGAATCCTTGTTTTCTTATTCACGGCTGAGGCTAGGCTAAAAGAAGTTGAGCTAAGGTATGTGATGTTCTGCAGCACCCATCATTTATTCTGACTAGTCTAAAGCCAGTGCCTTTTTTTTTAGATAGAGTGTTGAGGGGTAGGTACACAAGCAAAGGAAAGAGACCAGAGCCACCTGAGTTCAATATGCAAGTATTTTAATGGCAACAAAAGAATATACACACTCACAGTGTAAATATGAGAAGGTCAGGGTGGTGGAGACACTGAGGAAGGAACACGCATGCTCTGAATGCGTGTACCACCCCCGCTCCATCTGACATCCACCTTACACCAGAAAGTGACGTCGGCAGCGCTCCTCTGCATATACCCATGGACTAGGAAGTGCTGGGAGCCATCATCACAGCCGTGACCATCTGTGACCAGAATGACACCTTCACAGGCTGCAGCACGCCCTCCCTTGAGAGTGGATGAACCCCATACAGTGTCTCCACCATGCTGACCTTCTCATATTTACACTGTGAGTGTGTATATTCTTTTGTTGCCATTAAAATACTTGCATACTGCACTCAAATGGCGCTGCTGTCTTTTCTTTGCTTGTGTATCTGCAGAGTATCCCAGCTCTTTCCTGAGCCTGCTGCCTTCTACAGTGTGCAGTTTATCCTAAAGATTGTCCATCAGAGACCTTTAGAGATGCACATTGCTGTCTGTGACCCTTTTGGGGAGGTTCCTTCATTCTCTTTGTCATGGGAGTATTGTCACAGAGATTAAAAGTTAGGAAATCCCAAATTTTGAGCTGTTACCAAACATGAATATTGGGGAATCTTCTAATGGGGACACTTGCTTTGGTGACAACTGTTTACGAAGGAAGTTCCCTCATTTAGAAAATTCCCTACATATAAATGGCCCTGATAAAATGTTGACATACCCTGGAATGTTTGGCCATGGTACAGACACAGAAGGTGGCACACACATGTTAAAATGGCAATTGAAGGTTAATTTCCCACATTTGTGGCTTTTTAAATCATAATTAGTGTCTTTGTATAAATAGTCAATGAGTTTGTTAGCTCTCACATGGATGCACTAAGCAGGCTAGACACTGAGCCATGAGGAGGTAGAAAAGAACAATCAAAAGACCTGTGTAACAAGGTAATTAAACTTTACAAAGATGGAGAAAGGATACAAAAAGATATCCAAAGCCTTGAATATGCCAGTCAGTGCTGTTTTATTTCTCATTCCTCAGTGCTGGTATAGGAAATTATTTCTGAATGTGAATAAAAAGACAAAAGTGATTGACTATCTTGGCAACTGTCTGTACAGTTTATGTGGTAAAATAAATCAGGTAACAAGGCCTTAAGTATAACTGAAAGTCATGTCACTGAAAGATGTTTTTATTTTCTAGAAAAACTTAAAGAGGAATTTCACTGTAAAAAAAATATTAAAAGCCAGCAGCTACAAATATTGCAGCTACTGGCTTTTAATAGATGGACACTCACCTGTCCCAGGATCCAGCGATGTCGGCAGCCGAGGCCGATTGACCGCTCGGCTCTCGGCTGCTGCCGCCGCCATTCTAGGTGAGGGAATACGGAAGTGAAGCGTTGCGGCTTCACTTCCCGGTTCCCTACTGCGCATGCACGAGTCGCGCAGCGCAATAGGAATGGTCTGCTCTGTCTCTGAGACCAGTGTATGTCCCAGCAGACAGCGCACCGGGACAGGAAGAGGCATAGACTCCTGTGGGAGTCTATGCCCGGAAGTGGGTGCAAATACCTGTCTTAGACAGGCATCTGCACCCCCCTCCCCCCTGAAAGGGGCCATATGTGACACCGGAGGGGGGAGGGTTCCGATGAGCAGAAGTTCCACTTTAGGGTGGAACCCAGCTTTAAGTCTCTTGTATGCTATGTAGTGTACATTTCTGATGTTAATGTTATATTTTATGTTATATTACACAATGCTAAATCTGCTCTTGGTTCTTTTATTTGGCAGAGAGAAACTTGATGTGCATTGCAGCTAGTATTTATAATTAAACTGCAGTAAAACGAGGACTGAGCTCATGCACATCATGATCATTGTTCAGGAGTGTGTGTAAATTATGGGGGCACAAGTCACAATAATTTGATATAATGTGGAAATGTATTTATTAGTAGTTACAATAGGCTGAATATGTTTTTCTCTTTTTATATTAGTGTCCGAGGAGTATGAAGCCAGAGAAACTGTTACTGAAAAAATGATAGAAGAAAAACAGTAATTATATTTTTTGATTTTCTATGTCAACTTCAAATTTGAATATTTGAGTTTAGGCCTCATATATATAGGCAATGATACCCATATAGCATGAACAGGCCTTTTTTCAGGCATCTGTAACGCAAAAAGTTTCATCTAAGAATTTTTTAAACTTTTTTGTGTATGAGGATAACATTTAGGCTCATTAGATGTGCAAATTCTGCATCCTGCTAAGTTGCATGTTAATGTGTTTCTATCTTAATGCTTGATTTACCAATATGTAAAATTAGATGGTTTGAGCCTCCCTTTAAAAATGTTATTTGCATGGCCACCAAAGTGATCTAGTGATGTAAAACTTCAAGTCATAGACCTGGAACTAGTGTAGAACTATTCTCAGAGTACTAGGTTAAGGACTTCTGACCTATTACTGACCTCCTGAGCTGCACACTTGTTTCAGATTCATGACTTACAAAGTGAAACCAATGGGGTTAATTTACTGAAGGCAAATAGTCTGTGCACTGCAAGTGCACTGCAAGTGCAGTTGCTCTAGATCTGAGGGGAACATGCAAGGAAAATAAAAAAACATAATTTTTGCTTGCCTGTGATTGGATGATAGAAATCAGTAGAGCTTCCCCTTATTTCAGAGCTTCCGCTCAGATCTAGAGCAACTTGTAGTGCACAGTATATTTGCCTTTAGAAAATCAATCTCATTGGGTCAGCATAACAACCAGGCAAGTAGCATTTTCAGAGGGAATGAAGCATTGCAATTACCATATTTTTGTAATTGCAGGTTTACTTTAAATAGCATTGTTTATGTTGCCTAATATACAGATAAAGGATAATTTACAGACCTGTTTATGAAATACACTATATAAAATATGAAATGGCAACTAACTAAAAAAAGTCATTTCAAATATTGTTTTCGTAGCAATGTAAATTAGGTAATTACTAAACATAGCCAAATAAAAATACATTTAACTTGTAAAAATTATTAATAGGGTCCCTTTAATCCGAAGTGCACCTGTTATCTAGAGTCAGAATTCTGATGGTGATATGTAAAATGAAGTATAGCCAAATTATTGTTTTATAGTTGCACATTTATATGGGTCCAAGACAGAAGATAATATATTAGACAATGATAGACCAGTGAATAGGAAATGCTTTAGTTACTTACCTATTGACCATATTTTTGCAGATACACAGAGGAGCAGAAGATGGAGATAGAGGTGACTGCTCCTGCTGAAACAGGAGAAGGAGTGGCGCCCTTCTTCATTCGAAAACTAACTGTTCAGAAGTTGGTCGAGGGAGGCCGTGTTATATTTGAATGTCAGATTGGAGGCAACCCCAAGCCACACATTTACTGGAAAAAGGCTGGTGTTCCTCTAAGTACTGGATACAGGTAATTACAGGCCATCTAACTGATTTTTTAAATTATGTATTAAGTCATTTTTTAATGAAGTACTCATTTGTAGAGACAGGAGCACATATATGTTTTATGACCCTGTAGGCCCAATGCAGATCTTTTTCCATGTGGGCCATGTTCATGCACCTGATCTTTACATTTGTTGTAAATTAATTAAAATAATAATTTCATGCATTTTTCCAGTACACTTTTATCCTTCTTGTCTTTACACTTATGGTAGCTTTCTCTTGATGAACACTTGAGCTGCAAGGTGGTGCTTTATGTTGATATCACCCATGGTACCCCTTGGGATGGATTTACTTTACTTTAAGGATTATTTGAGGTTTCTGTTTGTGGATTCTCTATCTCTGCAAAATAATTGGCATTTGTAGGGTACTTGAATGCATCAATGTTATTAATCTCTAAATACTTATTACAAAAAATCTCTAGTTCAATTACATTTTTATATAAGGTAGACAGGGCCTCCATTAGCATTCATGTTGTCCTGTACTACATACTTGACAGGGCTCCCCTCTTCCACCCAGCTATCCAGTGATAAGGATTAGCAGAAAGTTAAAGTGTCAAGATAGAATTCTGTGTTTTTATTGCACAGTTGTTTTTGGCTTGTGCGTTATCTGCTAAACCTTTCTGTGTGATCAATGTAAGGGTGGGTATCTGTGTCAAGGGTGGATGGACAGTCAGAATTACCAAAACATCTATGCAGACATCTGCTCAGACAACAGGAGGTGACCCCAATATATTTTAAGCGCAGCTAAGTCAATCAGGAGGTTGATAAGAGGTGACCCTAATGTATCTGGAGCTCAACTCAATTACGCGAGAACAGGAAGAAATCCCACTACATTCAAAGACCTGCTAAAACAATCAGGGGTACACAGAAGGTAAACTCTAATCAGCCAATTGCAGGAAGACCAGAGGGTGACCCCACTACATATACAGAGCCTAAACCTAGGGGTCCTTCTCCATCACTCTGGGGGCACACTCTCATCCCTGACTGGGGTTGGTCCACTCTGCTAATCCCAGCTGCCCTCCACCACTCAGGGCCAGCATGGGTATAAGGAATGGCAACCCTGACTATTTAGAGCTCAAGGCTCCCTCCTAAACCAACTCCCTCTGCCTACAGCATAGCAAAACAATGACAAGATTGAGTAGCTAGTGAAGGAGGATATCACTGGAGAGCTGGGGAGGGCCAGCAAATTAGGTGGGCGTGCAACATTCCCTTGAATTGTTGACAACATTTGAAAGTTAAAAGGAAAGACAGCTTTAAGGGGCACGTAGGGCATGGCAAAAAATGGGAGTGGGCATTGATATATGGTATGTTGCTCCTAGTTTTGCACCTTTCCCCTATACTTTGGTATGTTTTGGACAAACTATGGCTCTGGAAGTACGTTAAAGAGAATACACCTATTACCAGGCCATATAAATCATACTGTTTCAAAGGCAAAGCAAAGGACTGCATGTCATTTCATGTATGTTATTGTGGAGCAATCACCCAAGTGCTACACTGAACAAATCTGTTATGCTATCATTGCACAAAGAAGCAAGATTCACTACATGTACATATAGCAATAGTCAGTACCAGGACAGGTTCGCCAGTGCCCAGGGCAAGGATGTGGAACTGTGTCCCCTTCATCCACTGCTAATGCATGACACAGAATGGGTGTACCGCCCTGCATCCATTCTCTGCCCCTTTTGCTCTGGCTGCCTGTGGTTGGCATAGAGTATGGACTGCATGTGCGAGCTCAACTCAATTACGCGAGAACATGAAGAAACCCCACTACATTCAAAGACCTGAATGTAGCTTTCTAGCAGTTAGAAGGCAATCTCACATACACAGTGAGTTTTTCGTGTCAGCTGTGGGTGTATGGGGTGGAAAGTGGGCATGGTACGGTGTACCAGCAGATCTAAAGTGCTGAGTGAGGGGGCACCCCCTTTCTATCACTACACCCTGGACAGCTGCCTGTCTTGCCTACCCCTTGTTCCAGCCCTGGTAATAGTGAAAGTAGCTGTACAAATGCGTGATAAGCAGTACTATGTAATCAATTAAACAAATTATCAGGTACTGATTTCAGCTGCAGAATTTTAACAGTATAAATAATGTAAAATTAGTAATAAGGTGACACAAAACATGGATTGGAAATAAAGTTGCCCTAATTTGAAAAATGTAACATGAAATGTGTGTTCCTTAATAACACAAAATTAACAAGAACCCCACTTATTTATAACATTAGACCCCTCCCTGAGCTAATGCCTTAGTTATGCAGAATGGAACTTTCTGCATAGAGATGGCAGATGGTGGCAAAGAAGGGACCCGGGTAATCCATTCATGAAAGACTAACTCAGAGCAGCAAGAAAGGTCCCTGCAGAGTGCTCTCCATAGAACAGGTGCAAAAGAATAGGGAAAGGCTGATGAGCAGCAGCCTGAGCCACATAGCATACCTAGCTATGGGAATACTGCAGTGTCCTGCAGTGTGCTCAATGTACAAAATTCTTGAGCTATCATGCATAATCCAGTACTCTAGGAACATATGCCCTTGGAAGTCTGACAGCTGCAGAGAAGGAGCCTAAATGAGCCCTGTTCGCCCTGTGCCTTTAGAGTATTACACCATACAGCACTTACAGCTGAAGCCAGGTCCCCTGCTGATCCTATGGGGACCACACCTGGTATGAGATGGCTGGCTATACTCCCTTATTGACATCCCTTAAAGTAGATATTGCACATCAAATATCGAATTCACAGATTCATCTAGAGAGATTGAATAGATCGTAAAAATATATATATATTTTTTCATGAATAGCTTAATTTCTTTAGCATTGCAGTTTGCTACATTTACTGTTTTAATATACAGCATTTGCTTTGAAATACTTTGGTGTATTATAAACTGACATCTGTGTGACCGATAATCTATCTGTATTTTTTCTTTCCAGATATAAGGTGTCTTATAACAAGGATACCGGAGAATGCAAACTTGAGATTTCTATGACTTTTGCTGATGATGCTGGAGATTACAGCATTGTTATCCGAAATAAATACGGAGAAGCTACTGAGACCACGAGTCTTTTGGAGGAAGGTAAACAAACATTTAGATAACTAACTCAGCAAACATAAAATGATTTGTAATAATGGCTAACTGATATGGATTATATTTGAATATTTTTTTCTATGAACAGCTGAATATGACAATTACATGAGGATGCACGAAGAGCCAACTCCATTTGTACCTGAACCCAAAGTAGCTGAAGCCGCTCCAATTTTATTTCGGTCAGAGTATGATAAGGAATATGAGAAGGAACAAGCCCTTATCAGAAAGAAGATGGCCAAGGATACTATTTTAGTGAAGACTTCAATTCATGAGGTAAATAACATGTCAACTGGAAAACATGCACCACTTTCGCTTATCTTATGGGGGGGTAATTAGGGGCAAATATTAATAGGCTACAAATAATTTTGTAGTTTTACTAAAATTGTAGCTATATTTAAGCATCATTTATACAGTGTGCTTATTTGATATCCATGACTTTTTGTAGGAATATCAGCTGACTGCATTTGAAGAGAAACTCATCAAAGAAATCGAATACAGAATCATTAGAATTACCTTTGAGGAATTACTCGAAGAAGATGGGGAGGAAATGATTGTTGATGTTCCGGAATCTGAAATAATTGAGTCAGGATTTGACATAAAACTTAAGAGTTACCAGATTCTTGAAGGAATGGGAGTCACGTTCCACTGTAAAATGTCTGGATACCCATTGCCAAAGGTAAACAAAAGGCAATATTTTCATTCACATATACAATGTCTTTTTCATTGATCCCAACTAAGGACAGTTCAATTTTCAGCCTTTCCCCAACCTAAAGGTGCCAGTCGTATAAAACAAAACATTTCGCCCTGGTAGACAGCAAATACCAATCATTTTCATTTTTCATATGCCTTTCCTTTGGTTTCATCTGGTAATTCTGTCAGTAGCACACTTGTGGACCTAGAATGAGGACCCTTGTTCACTATACTGTACTATACAAAAAGATGCTATGGAACCATGACCTTCTTCTATTGTATATAACAAATTTGGCTGTGGTTCACGAGTCTTTAAAGAGACTGTAAAGTCTTGTTTTAAAAGAATAAAAATAACAAACATGTTATACTTACCTTCTCTGTGCAGTTGGTTTTGCACAGAGCAGCACGGATCCTCCTCTTCTCGGGTCCCTCTTTTCTGCTCCTTGCCCCTCCCTTCTATTGAGTGCCCTCACAGTCAGCAGCTTCCTATGGGGGCAATGGGGCCAAGTCTCATATCCATGTGTCCATGCAGACACGGAGCCCTGACCCAGCCCCACCCCCCTCTCCCCTGATTGGATGACTGACTTTGATTGACAGTTGCAGGAGCTTTGTCTCAGCCAATCAGGAGGAGTGTCCCGGATGGCTTAGACATTCATGGACATCGCTGGAGAGAGATGGGGCTAAGGTAAGTGTTTAGGGGGGTGCTGGGGAGGCTGCTACACACAAAAGTTTTTTTTTTACCTTAATGCATAGGATGCATTAAGAACTGTATGTGTTTAATCCCTTCCCGACCAGCCGCAGTTATACTGTGGCAGGTTGGCTCCCCTTGGCGAACCGTTGAAGCTATATGTTGGCTCGCTTTCAGACCACTAGGGGGTGCCCAATGCACGCCACCGGAGCCGATGCGCATACCCGACAGTCATGATACTAAGTATGAACAACGATTGGCTTCCTCACCCAGGCAGTCCCATCCCCCAACAGTTCAAATCACTACCTAGGACACACAATTAACCCCTTGATTGCCCCTACTGTTAACCCCTTCCCTGTCAGTGTCATTTATACAGTAATCACTGCATTTTTATAGCACTAATCGCTGTATAAATGTCAATGGTCCTAAAAACATGTCAAAGGTGTCCTATCTGTCCCCCACAATGTCGCAGTCCCGATAAAAATCGCAGATCACTGCCATTACTAGTAAAAAAAAAAGAATAATAAAAATGCCATAAATATAGCCCCTATTTTGTAGACGCTATAACTTTTGCACAAAACAATCAATATACACTTATTGCGTTTTTTTTTTACCAAAAATATGCAGAAGTATATATATTGGCCTAAACCTAGAAAGAAATTTGCAGAAGTGATCAATTACCACCAAAAGAAAGCTCTATTTGTGGGGAAAGTCACACGCCCATGCAATTGTCAGTTAAAATGACGCAGTGCCGATTCGCAAAAAATGGCCTTGTCATTAGGGGGCAAATCTTCCAGAGCTGAATAGGCTCTATTGTTTTAGCGATCTGGTAGATGTACAATGAGATAAAAGAATCACAAGGCACAACCAAAAAGAAAACAAGGCACAACCAGAAAGAAGCATTTATATACAGTATGTAAGGAGCAAATAGCGCTAACCCCTTGTACATGTACACTTACAGATTATAAATAGAAATAAGGTGTTTGAACTACTAACACATTGATACAATTATTTACATTAAAATAATATCTAGTACTTCTAAAAATGTCAATAAAACACTTGTTCCCCTTAAATCTGATTGCACAACTGCTTTATCTTATTCTGTAAACTTTAGTGGCAACAAACATTTTCAGATTATTGCCTCTATCAAATACATCAGATAGCCTGTCATTTATGGCAATTAAAATGTATGTAGATTAATCAGACTTCACTTTCAAATGAAGAGATTTCATTATAGCTGTTCTACAAAAACATCTCTTGAAAATGATATTGTGTATGTCACAGATTTACTGAGAATATTGTGTAATGTAATTTTTGCAGATTACATGGTACAAAGACGGGAAACGCATTAAGCATGGAGACCACTACCAGATGGAAACATTGCAAGATGGCAGGGCTAGTCTGCGCATCTCTGTTTTGTCTACCGAAGATGAGGGTATTTACACTGCTTTGTCCAGCAATGTTAAAGGGAATGCCATATGCTCAGGAAAACTGTATGTTGAGCCTGCTGCACCAACTGGAGTTTCACCATACATGCCAGCTCCAGAGGGTGTTAAAAGAATACGGTAAATAATATTCACAATTAACCTATAGAATTGTTATGGAATGCTGAAAGATTGTATTCTAAGGTAGCAGAATTATTATGCATAATAGATATATCTACATAGAACTATTACACTACAACATTTTCCTTTTATACGTTCTAAGGTCTGTATAAAAAGAATGCACACCAATAATTCCGTTTACATCTGCCTGGTTATAGTAATGCATAAACCTTCTGACCAGGTCCACCTAAAAGTCTGGCAGGCAGATCTGTTCTGAATGCGCATCTGAAAGGGGCCATAGTCTTTAGATTTTTTTAATAATACACAGGGATTGATTTACTAAGACCTCTTTCACACTGGGGTGTTTTTCGGGCATTTTTCAGGTGCTTTAGCGTTAAAAAAAGCTCCTGTAAAGCGCTTGAAAGAAGCCGCAACTGCAATCCCAATGTAAAAGCCCGAGTGCTTTCACACTGAGGCGCTGCGCTGGCAGGGTGTAAAAAAAGTCCTGCAAGCAGCTTCTTTGCAGCGCTTTTGGATCGGTGAATACAACGCTACTAAAGTGCCCCTTCCTATTGAAATCAATGGAAAGCGCCTGTAAAACGCCTGAAAAGCGCTATTAGCAGCAGCGTTTTGTGGGCGCTTTTAACCCTTTATTTGGCCACTAGCAGGGATTAAAAGTGCCCCAATAACGCTCAAAAAACGCTGGTAAAGCGCTGCTAGTTTAAGCGGTGCTTTACGAGCATTTTTCGGGCGCTGCCATTGTGAAAGGGCTCTTAAAGCACTTGGGCTTTCAAATTGGGACTGCAGATGAGGCTTCTTTTAAGCGCTTTTTTTAACGCTAAAGTGCCTGAAAAACGCCCCTGTGTGAAAGGGGTCTAAAGGAAAACAGTCTGTTCACTTTGTGAGAAAATTTCCACTTTGCAGGGAAATAATTTTTCTTCAGCTTAGTGAATAAGGTGAAAATTCACTTTGCAAAGAATACTCAATCATGTGCAAGGAAAATAAAAATAAACAGTATATTTGTTTGCACATGATTGGATGATGGAAGTCAGCAGAGCTTCATCTCATTCACTAAGCTAAGGAAAAAAATCCCTTACAAATTGAAAATTCCTCTGCAAAGTGAACAAAGTGTTCATATAATAAACCAATCCCATAGCTTATCATGGACACATCATGTATTTTTACAAAGTTGCCTGACTTAATTCTTTCTCATGTGTGAAGTATAACAAGATCCCGGTAGCCAACATTTGCCAATTATTTTTTGACACGTTATTTTGTGACACTTGAGCACCCTGCAAACATTAGTTATTATTAACATTAGTATGTTTTCCCTTCTTAGATACTTACTCAAGAAAATTATTCCTTTTAAGACTGGCTTCTTGTAGTTAAATGATTTGTTTTTATTGTTTCACACTCTTATTTTTTTCTGTGCCTTCCATCCCTTTTCATTTTTTCCCTCACATGTTTTATAATTCATCTTGCCAAGAAAAATATCAAATGTGGCATAATTATGCAATGGGGGTTATTTACGAAAGGCGAATCCACTTTGCACTGCAAGTGCACTTGGAAGTGCAGTCGCTCTAAATCTAAGGGATAGATCTGAAATGAGGGGAAATTCTGCTGATTTTATCATCCAATCATGTGCAAGCTAAAATGCAGTTTTTTATTTTCCTTGCATGTCCCCCTCGGATCTACAGCGATTTTACTTCCAAGTGCACTTTCAGCACACTTTCAAGTGCACTTGCAGTGCAAAGTGGATTTTCCTTTAGTAAATAACCCCCAATGTGTCTCTAACAGTCTCCTGAAGCATGTACCCAGTCTCCAACAACCTTATAGCATGTCTACTGTTTCTATCATCCCCTGTCACATGTCTGAAGTCTCTGACAGCTTTCTGTACATTACACTCAATGAAAATGACTTGGTGATGTCAGGGGCCACACTTGATCTCCCCTGAACTAGATGATAGTTTTTTGTTATTTTCGTTGACTTGTATAATTAGGAGGACCTTGACCTAAATTACTGTTGTGTAAAGTACCTTTTGCTGCAGTTGTGAGATGGTGTATACCTGATGATTAATACTAATTCATTTATTCTGACCTCTGTCTGAAGAATGGCTATCCATACCACTGTATTACTTGCACAAACAATAGTCCTAGTTTAGGTATAATACAGATGAATAAATATCGATTTCTAACACTTACATTGAATAGGTCTGTATCTCCACGTTCACCAAGCCGCTCCCCTGGACGCTCTCCTGCACGTTCACCTGCTCGCCGATTGGATGAAACTGATGAGTCCCAGTTGGAGAGATTATATAAGCCAGTCTTTGTGATGAAACCTGCCTCCTTCAAATGTGCTGAAGGACAAACTGCAAGATTTGACCTGAAAGTTGTTGGAAGACCAATGCCAGAAACATTTTGGTTCCACAATGGTAAATAATATATCCTGGAATTATGACAAAGTCAACATTTAAGAATTTTACCCATTCATGCCTAAGCCTTTTTCTGACACTTATTGCTTACAATTAAAAATCAGTATTTTTTTACTTAATTACTCTAATTACTTAGAACCCCCAAACATTATATATATATCTATATATATCTATCTATCTATCTATCTGTCTATATATATATATATATATATATATATATATATATATATATATATATATATATATATATATATATATATATATATATATATATATGTATATGTATATATATATATATGTATATGTATATATATATATATATATATATATATATATATATATATATATATATATATATATATATATATATATATATATATATATATATATATGTATATATATATATATATATATATATGTATATATATATATATATATATATATATATATATATATATATATATATATATATATATATAGATATAGATAGATAGATATATATAGATATATATATAGCTATATATATATATATATATATATATATATATATATATATATACATATATTTTAGCAGAGACCCTGGAGAATGAAATGGCAATCATTGCAATAATTAATGTCACACTGTATTTGTGCAGTGGTCTTTTAAATATACTTTCATGAATTAAAAAAAAAAAAACAGTAAAGTTAGCCCAATTTTTTGGTACAATGGGAAAGATGATGTTATGGCAAGTAAATAGATACCTAACATGTCATGGTTTCAAATTGAGCACGCTCGTGGAATGGCAACAAACAACGGTATTTAAAGATCTCCATAGGCAACATTTTCAAATATTTTAACAGTTACCAGTTTACAGAGAAGGTCTAGTACTAGAATTATTGCTCTCGCTCTAATAATTGAGGCAAGACCTCACATGTGTGGTTTGAACACTGTTTACATTTGTGGGCATGACTTATGTATGCGTTCGCTTCAGTGTGTGAGCACAGAGGGATGTGGCGTTTTAAAAGCATTTTTTTCCTTATTTTTTTTACAATGTCCCTTTAATACAAAAATGTTGATCACTTTTGATCAACTGTAAACATCCCTTGTGACAGTAATAGTCAGTAACATGTACTTTTTATGGACAGATCGGGGGGCTATAAGACCCCAAATCCCTCCTTTGTACTTAATAGCATTCAAAACACCAAGTTTGGCTGTTTTGAATACTGTAATTTTTTTTAATCTGGTGTCTTTAAGGCTTCATTAAACTGGAAGTGATGTCATCACATCGCTTCCAGAGTACTAGATCAGAGACCCAATCAAAGCCGATTGCGGCATTGTTCGGTTCTCCGGCCAGCTAGTGGAAGTTAGGTCTCCCGGCAGGAGGAGGGGTAGTACCCTCCCACTGCTTGTGATAACAATTGAGCAGCTGCTTAGCCACATTGATTGTTATCATAAGAAAGCCAACCGTCAGTTCTAAAAAAACGATACTGGAGTGATTCGTAACATTCGTAATGGAGAATTAACATTCGTGAAGTGGCCAATTATGAAATCTCGAAATGCAGCACACATTCTCTTCTTCTTTAATGGGATAATAATGAAGCTGCTTTGCTGGTGATACTGATGGAGTTATTGCAAACAAATTTCCAAAGGCTTTTTTTTTCTAGTGATTCTTTTTGCTGATAGTGATTTTTTCTGCTGATTCAACAACCTAAGGCCTTTTCCATACCTTTGTGACCTACCCTGCTTGGGACTGCAAGGTCCCTGACCAGTCAAACCTCATGATTTCCAATAAGTACCCTTCACATCTGTGCAACTTCAAGTCGCAGCAACCTCAAAGTAGCCCCTGAGCCACTTCGGTCAGACCTTGGCATGACTTGAGGTCCATACACCTCAAGATTACACAGACACTGCTTCCCATTGCTACAAAATCACATTAAAGTTGTCACAAAAATGCACAATTTTCAAATCACAAGTGTGAAAAGGGACCCCAAAACATGCTATTCTGGAGTACTGCACCAATGCCCATGGTCTTCCAAACATGTGCTTATGCCACATGTATGTATGTATGTATGTATGTATGCATGCATGCATGCAACATGTATGCAAAACGTGTGCGTTTAGGCAACAAGTTTGCATGCATGTATACTATGCTGCACCTGTCCAACTGCACTTAGCCCCATACTAGTTTTTACTAGTTTAGCACATGTGCATGTCATGTAGCCTTTTCCTGCTTCAGCCTAAAAGTAAGCTCCTGCAGTACAAATGCACTTTATTCTGAAATTTGCAAGTACGCACCTGTTCAACTGCACCAGGCCCCATACTATTTTTATGCCAAATGCACAGTATTTTGGGGACCCAACACTTTAAAGTGCACTGCTAGGGGTGTATCGACTTACAGTTGTACAGGCCCCCCGAATTAAGCAATAAGTATGCAGTATATAATCATGACTTGTCTGGCCACATATTTCTCCCATAGTAAGTACTCACACTTCACTAGCATCCATGGGCTGGTGTTATGTCTCAAGAGGCCATGCGGAAGCTGTCAACCACATTGCTCTTTTAACATGGTCGCCCTTCCATTTCCTTCTAGTGGCTGGGGGAGAAACAGCAGCCCACATAACTAAGAAGTACACAGCATGATTAAACAGCACACTGTTTCCAGTGGCCACTGAGAGAACAGACAGTCAGATCTTTTTTTTCGTCTTTTAAAAAGAGAAACTGCAAAAATGTAGGACTTACCATTCCCGCTGCAGGACTCTGAACATAACAGGAGTCCAATCTTCACCCATCATGATGAGCTTTGCCAAAAAAGACCTTCAGGGACTGGGTACCCCTTAATGTGGGGTCCACTCCCCTGGACTTGTATAGCACCCTGCAGGAAAGCACCTTGGTCAGAACAAACACTGCACAGGGTTCCATTAAGCAGGGTCCAGTGCCGTAAGGCTGCATTACAGGCAAACCTCAAGCAACCTTCTCTGCTTCTAATGGGGCTGATAGCTTTTCCAAATGGATTCGAATGAAGTCCATGATTCTAAATAGAACCGTTCAGACCTCCAAGTATGCTCCAAGAGAACATGTATCACATCAGTGATCATTCCCCCTTACAGACACTGGCAAAAAAACTGAGGTCCTTCCTGTGTAGGAGGGGTTATATAGGGGTGGTCTTCCCGTTTGACTATCTGCCAGTGTCCATCCACCAGTAGGTGGCGTATAACCCATATAGTCATTATTATGGTTGCTCTGTGTCCCATGATGTATGATAAAGAAAAATATATTCTGTATATAATGGAGGAGGTATTGAAAGAAATGCTGCAATATATGTACTAATTATTTTGCTTTGACTTTTTAGGTCAGCAAATAATCAACGACTATACACATAAAATTGTTATAAAGGAAGATGGAACTCAATCCCTTATTGTAGTTCCAGCAATGCCAACCGATTCTGGAGAATGGACAGTCATTGCTCAAAACAGAGCTGGAAAAACTTCAGTCTCCATGACATTGACTGTAGATGGTAAGATTATTTCTGAACTGTAAATGACCTTCAGTTTATACTAAAGAGATTGCTAAAGTTTAATGCAAAATTTATTTTTCTCTGCAGCAAAGGAACACTTGCAGAGACCACAGTTTGTGGAGAAACTGAAGAATATGAGTGTAAAAGAAGGCTCCAAACTGGAAATGTCAGTAAAAGCTGTTGGTAACCCCAACCCAGATATTGTGTGGCTGAAAAACAGTGACATTGTTGCTCCTCACAAATTTCCTAATATAAAGTAAGTACAAAAATCATATGCTTTATTGAGCAATATAATATAAATTGGCCTTTATAATATAGAGAACACAACTGAATGATTCGTACAACATGAACTCTCTTTTATTCGTTACAGAATTGAAGGAGCTAAAGGACAAGCAGCACTTAAGATTGAATCTACAGTCGCACGGGATTCTGCATGGTATACTGCCACTGCTATTAACAAAGCTGGACGTGACACTACTAGATGCAAAGTCAATGTAGAAGTTGAATTTGCTGAACCTGAACCTGAAAGAAAGCTAATCATTCCTAAAGGCACCTACAAAGCTAAGGAGATTGCAGCACCAGAGCTAGAGCCACTTCATCTACGTTATGGCCAAGAACAGTGGGAAGAAGGAGATCTATATGACAAAGAAAAGCAACAGAAACCATTCTTTAAGAAAAAGCTGACTTCAGTAAGGCTAAAACGTTTTGGACCATCACACTTTGAATGCCGTCTTACACCAATTGGAGACCCAACTATGGTTGTTGAATGGCTCCATGATGGGAAGCCATTGGCGGCTGCCAACAGGCTTCGTATGGTGAATGAATTTGGATACTGTAGTCTTGATTTTGAGGTAGCCTACCCTAGAGACAGTGGTGTTATTACATGTAGGGCAACTAACAAATATGGAACAGACCACACCTCTGCAACTTTAATTGTAAAAGATGAGAAGAGTCTTGTTGAAGAGTCTCAGTTGCCAGAAGGCAGGCGAGGTATGCAGAGAATTGAAGAGCTGGAAAGGCTAGCCCATGAAGGTGCACTTGCAGGAGTCACAGAAGATGTAAAGGAAAAACAAAAACCAGAAATAGTTTTGTTCCCTGAACCCGCAAGAGTATATGAAGGAGAAATTGCACGTTTCCGTTGCCGTGTTACTGGATACCCTCAACCAAAAGTAAACTGGTACCTTAATGGACAGTTAATCCGTAAAAGCAAAAGATTCAGACTCCGCTATGATGGCATATACTACATTGAAATTGTTGACTGTAAATCCTATGATTCTGGGGAGGTGAAGGTCACAGCTGAAAACCCTGAAGGTTTTACTGAACATGCTGTGAAACTAGAAATTCAACAGAAAGAAGATTTCAGATCAGTTCTTAGGCGAACACATGAGCCAAAAGTTGCTGCTCCTGCAACTGAGGCAGGAAAACTTCCATTTGAAGTTAAAAAAGTGACTGAACCAGGGGCAAAAGAATTTGTAAAACTTAAAAGGGCTGAAAGAGTTACCCATGATAAGATATCTGAAGAATCAGAAGAACTGCGCAGTAAATTTAAGCGTAGAACCGAAGAAGGGTACTATGAAGCTATTACCGCAGTTGAACAGAAATCTCGCAGAAAAGATGAAGCATATGAAGACCTGCTTAAAAAGACAAAAGATGACCTTCTTCATTTTACTAAAGAACTTACTGAGGAAGAAAAGAAAGCCCTTGAAGCTGAAGGCAAAATCACTATTCCAACTTTCAAACCAGACAGAATTGAGCTTTCCCCAAGTATGGAAGCACCCAAGATTTTTGAGAGAATTCAAAGTCAAACCGTTGCCCAAGGTGCAGAAGCTCATTTTCGTGTTCGAGTTGTGGGAAAACCAGACCCAGAATGCCAGTGGTTTAAAAATGGTGTCAAAGTTGAAAGGTCTGATCGTATCTACTGGTACTGGCCAGAAGATAATGTCTGTGAACTAGTCATTAGGGATGTTGTGGCTGAAGACTCTGCAAGCATCATGGTGAAGGCCATCAATGTAGCTGGAGAAACCTCAAGCCATGCATTCTTGCTAGTACAAGGTAAGATTTATCTAAGTGTTAATTATATTATTAACATTAGAGTTTGGGGTCTGATCTGTGGTATGACATCTTTTTTCTACCTGAAGGTAAACAGTTGATAACATTCACACAAGAATTGCAAGATCTGACGGCAAAAGAAAAAGACACTGTGGCCACCTTTGAGTGTGAAACATCAGAGCCATTTATAAAAGTGAAATGGTACAAGAATGGCGTGGAGATTCACTCTGGTGATAAGTATAGAATGCATTCTGACAGGAAGGCCCACTTCCTTTCTGTGCTTACAATTGATATGTCAGATAATGAGGATTATAGCTGTGTCCTTAAAGAAGATGAATCGGTGAGAACAACTGCCAAACTTATAGTTGAAGGTAAGAGAAACCATTATTTTAATCTACCTAAGCTGCTTAAATAAATTGATAACATAGGATGCTTTTAAGCCATAAAATTGATTATGTGTCCTTGTACTGCAGGTACCCCTGTTGAGTTTACTAAAGAGCTTGAGGACATTGAAGTTTCAGAAACACTAACCGGAGAACTGGAATGCATTGTTTCTCTTGAAGACACAGAGGGTAAATGGTATCATGGTGATACTGAGATAAAGTCCAACAGCAAATATGTGATTACCTCCCGCAGAGGGCGCCATGTTCTTACTGTTAAAGATGTTACAAAGGAAGATCAAGGAGAATATAGCTTTGTGGTTGCTGGGAAGAAGACCGCTGCACAGCTCAAAGTGAAACGTAAGTAGTTTGTGTTACAGATTTAAGTACTTTTTATTGCCATAGATGCCAACTAGTTCTAATGGTCCTTTTTTCTTATTCATAGCTCGTCCTATATCAATTCTGCAAGGACTTTCAGACCAGAAAGTATGCGAAGGTGACATTGCTCAACTTGAGGTCAAACTGTCCCTTGAAAATGCAGAAGGCGTCTGGCTTAAAGATGGAGAGGAGATCAAACCTAGTGATCGCATCCATATTGTAATTGACAAACAGTCTCACATGTTACTTATTGAAGATGCTACTGCTGATGATGTTGGAAAATATACTTTCACAGTCCCAGGTCTTGATCTTTCCACATCTGGGCGGCTGTCTGTTTACAGTAAGTGTAAAAGTCCAAAGGAAATATTACTATGTTATACCTTCTTCTACTAACTGTTGTCTTTCCCTTTAAAGGTGTTGAGATTGTCATCCCTCTGAAAGATGTTCATGCCATAGAAGGAACAAAGGCTGTACTTGAATGTAAAGTTTCAGTTCCTGATATGACCTCCTCTAAATGGTCTATAAATGATCTTCCAGTCAAACCTGATGATCGTGTTCAAGTTATTGCCAAAGGAGCCAAGCAACGACTTGTATTCTCAAGAGTCCATGCTTCTGATGAAGGACAAGTCAAACTTATAATTGGAAAAGTAGAAACTAGCTGCAACCTTACTGTGGAAAGTAAGTCTTTTTGTGGACAAGTAAAATAATAAATAATTTATATCTATTCAAGATTTACTGGAAATCCCATACACATTTCAACTTCATAAAATTAGACTCCTACTAAGCGAGTATTTAACCACTTGAAGACCGACCATGTCTTTTTCTGCGAATTGTTGCATACAAGTTGAAATCAGTATTTTGTGCTAGCAAATTACTTAGAACCCCCAAACATTATATATATATATATATATATATATATATATATATATATATATATATATATATATATATATATATATATTTTTTTTTTTTTAACAGAGACCCCAGAGAATAAAATGGTGGTCGTTGAAATATTTTATGTCACACTGTATTTGTGCAACTTTTTAGAAAAAAATACACTTTAATGAATAAAAGAAAAAAAAAACAGTAAAGTTAGCCCAATTTTTTTATAGAATGTGTAATCTTATAGAAAGATTATGTTATGCATAGTAAATAGATACCTAAGATGTCATGCTTTAAAATTGTTCACACTCGTGGAATGGTGACAAACTGGGGAACTTAAAAATCTCCATAGGTGACGCTGTAAACATTTTTAACGGTTACCTGTTTAGTGTTACAGAGGAGGTCTTGCACAAGAATTATTGCTCTTGTTCTAACAATCATGGCGATACCTCACATGTGTGGTTTGAACACTGTTTATATTTGTGGGCGCGACTTACGTATGGGGCCCTTTACATTTTTTATATTTGATCACTTTTATTGCTGTCAGAAGGAATGTAAACATCCCTTGTGACAGGAATAGGCAGTAACAGCTATGGAGAGATCTTTATGGAGAGATCTGGGGTCTATAAGAACCCAAACCCCTCCTCTGTTCTTGGAAGTATTCAAAATGCCAAAATCTGCCTTTTTGAATACTTTTGATTTTTGAAAACCGGTGCCTTTAGGGTGCCAGTAAAAGGTGATATCATGATGGTGCTTCCGGGTTACTACATCTGAGACCTGATCGAAGTCGATTTCCGCTTTGTTCAGATCTCTGGGTAACTGGCAGATGTGTTGGCTGGTGTCTCGGGCCTCCCGGTGGAATGGGAGAACCCAGGCGAGCAGCGGAAGGGGGGCTGTCCCATCCCACTGCTTGTAATAACAGTCGAGCGACTGATTAGCCGCATTGATTGTTATCACAAGAAAGCAGACCATCAGCTCCAACAAACAGTGCCGGGGTGATGCCTCCAGCTGCAGGCTTCACTCCAGTACAACCATTTGAAGCCAAATGATGTACAGGTTTGTGATTTGGTGGCAAGTGGTTATAGCATGGCAAACAAATGTTACCCATAGTTACCATTCATTACAAAAAAATTTTTTTTTCAGTACAAACTGTCAGGTTTCTATTCAGCATGCAAATACTGTATTTCCTTACATCATGCTTAATGACACTAAGTACTTATTTTGTTAGAATAAATTCCAGAATTTCACATTTTCTGCTTTTTTAATAGAAAGCGTCCTACTTGCTTGTTTCCAATTTTCCAGTCTGTAAGTAATACATTAACACTGCTCTTTATTTTCGTTAAGAAATTACCATTATCAGAGGACTGAGCGACCAAACATGCACAGAGACACAAAATGTCACCCTGGAAGTTGAACTGTCCCATTCTGGAATTGATGCCTTGTGGCTTTTCAAAAATGAAGAACTCAAACCAAGCCCTAAATACAAGATTGTGTCTAAGGGCAAGATATACACTCTGACAATTACAGACATGATGAAGGATGAAGAAGGCCAATATACCTTCTTTGCTGGAGAACAGCAAACTAGTGGGAAACTTACTGTTTCAGGTATTGACAGAATTCTAGAACTATAGGCCAACGCAGTGTATACATTCACTTCAGAGTTGATGTTTAACTTATTTCTCTTCCTTATTGCTTCTTTAGGTGGCGCTATAAGCAAGCCATTAGTGGATCTCACAGTAGCTGAATCTCAGAAAGCTGTTTTTGAGTGTGAGGTGGCTAACCCAGACTCTAAAGGACAATGGCTGAGAGAAGGAAAGCCAATAAGTTTCACTGACAGCATCAAAAGTGAATCTATAGGCAGAAAAAGACAGCTTGTAATTCCTATTAGCAAGCTTGAAGATATAGGCGAATACACATACCAAGTAGCAACCTCAAAGACTTCTGCAAAGTTGAAGGTTGAGGGTAAGTATGTTAATTATCCATTGTTTTATTATTTTTATGATTTCATTCCCATGTGAGTTTTCAGGAAAAGTTAATTAGATTATTTGGTAAGTATTGATTAGCTTAGTTGTATTTATTTTTTCCAAGTTCATATATTTTTTTGAATTCCTTTTTTCACTTTTAAAATTCAAAACAAAATAAAACAGAAAATAGAAAAGTAAAAAGGTATAAAGTAGTGTCATGCATTTAACAAAGCAAAGCATATACAAACATATTAAAACAAATAGGATAAAACTTGTCTATTGTGATAAGAACTAAGTTCATATTTTTTAAACACTTTATTATGTTGCAAATAAATGAATACAGGCCACACCCATAGGAAAACAGCTATCAAACTGAATTAATGATCCAATCACAGTTTCACTGTACCAGCCGCGGGTACTTAAACACGCACGGCTTAATCTTTGAGTGAAGCATATGCTACTGGCAGGATCAACAAGGTAGCCGAGGCATTGTGGGTTTTCTAAACAGGGGTCAGAGCAGTCACTGTCCCTTTTTTCATTGTATTATTATTTTGTACAGAGCAAAATCTAGTAAGAAGAGAGGTGGGAAACTTACGCCACTGACTCATTTAGCTGTGTGTGTAATCTTATCATCAAGCATTAAGCTCTGTAAACATTAGGTTTTTTCATTAACCCCTTACAACCAGTGGGATTTATTACCTCGGAGGTGAAAACGTTTCAATATCATGTGACTGCGGTGATTGGCTCCCATGACAGGAGTCTGTCCGATATGCTCCGGATCAGAAGTAGTGGCAGAGGGCTGTTGGCAACAGCTTGATCAATGATCTGGAAGCATATACACATTACGTGGCTGGCAAGAATAAAAATTTGCCTGGTAAACATGTGAACATGTGAACTATCATATGTACCCTTTTAAAAATAAAAACTTAAATACATCAATAAATTAATTAATAAATTACCTATTTCTGTTTGTCCTGCGCATAATAAGTAGGCATAAAAAATAGGTCATAATAGGCTATACATTTCCATTAACTTTGTATACATTTATAACATGTAAAATACATGCATACATAGTATACATGGTACTTTGAAGTGGCTGACTGAACAAATAAGGCCATAGGGTGCACCTAGAAAAGCATTTGATTTAAAATGTGGCCCTAGCAATATGGTGCACATAATATAATTAATATAGTCTCAATATGTAAATTATATATGTTAAGGGAAGAAGATAACAGTAGGATGAGACAATTTTATGGATTTCAATGATTAGAACATTTGCAGTGAAAATCTTTGCATTTGATGTTCATTTTATAAATTACTATTGTATTATATATTCTAGCTGTCAAAATCAAGAAGACACTTAAAAACCAGACTGTGACAGAGACACAAGATGCTATATTTAGTGTGGAACTTACTCACCCTGATGTTAAGGGTGCCCAGTGGATTAAAAATGGAATTGAACTGGAATCCAATAACAAGTATGAAATCACAGTTAATGGAACAGTGCACACTTTAAGAGTCAAAAATTGTGTTGTTCCAGACGAGTCCGTTTACAGCTTCAAGCTTGGCAAAATTGGAGCAAATGCAAGACTTCATGTTGAAAGTAAGTCACTGAAGTTCAAGGGGGTGTCCTGAAAAATATAAATCTCCTGTTTGTTAGGTCTTTCTCATCTTCTGAAAAGGGATTTGCAGTTCCAGATACCACCTGCTACTTAATAGGGTGTGTTGAATGACTGTAAACCAAAACATATCGGTTGTGTTCCAGTCCCCCAATTTGTATAAGGAATGCAACCAGAAGGGATGCCACCATTATCTAATTGATGCTGAGGAGAGTGAATTTTTTTCAGATTATTATATTGAAAAGGTTACAATCAAACAGGAGATTCCATACTTCTTGAAATTATTTTTAAAATTTGAGATCATTTTTACGAATAGAACAGCAAAGTCTGATGAACTTAATTCAGCCCATTTGTCTGCATGATTATGCCATGTAAAAGACTCAAAAAATAATTGTTAGTGCATGCCATAATTAAGCTTTATATTTTATTTTCCAGCTGTTAAAATCATTAAAAAACCCAAGGATGTGACAGCTCTAGAAAATACACCAGCTACATTTGAACTCAGTGTTTCCCATGACACTGTGCCAGTGAAATGGCTTTTCAAGAATGTGGAGCTGAAACCAAGTGATAAGCATCAGATTGTATCAGACCGTAAAGTCCACAAACTCGTTTTCCAGAACGTAACTGCTGAAGATGCAGGAGAATACACTGCAGTGGTCGGACAGCTGGAATGCAAAGCTAAACTTTTTGTAGAGAGTAAGCACATTTTAGTTATGATATTCTGTCACAATTTCTCTAATATGCTATATTTAGTAACACATACCTTTAAAAAGCCAAATGTTCCATGTGTTTGGAGATAAAGGTCTTGTAATTAGTTGATACCCTTTCTGTGCTGCCTTTTGCTGCAGAAATAGTGCCCTTGTATGGCAGTCTCAAATATTCTGTGTAAGTGAAATTGACTTCTAGAACTTTCTGCCATGTTAAATTGATCCATTTTATTTTTCTTCTTCAGCATTACATATTACAAAGACTATGAAGAACATTGAAGTCCCTGAAACCAAAACAGCCTCATTCCAGTGTGAGGTGTCTCATTTCAATGTACCATCCATATGGCTGAAGAATGGAGTTGAAATTGAAATGAGTGAGAAGTTTAAGATTGTGGTTCAGGGTAAACTTCATCAATTGATCATCATGAATACAAGTAGTGAAGATTCTGCTGAGTATACCTTTGTTTGTGGAAATGACAAAGTCAGCGCAACTCTTACTGTGAAACGTATGTATGATTTGAAAGGAAACTAATGTCCATTTTAGTTACATTCTTATACAATTTCACAATATCCTTTCAAGGAACTAAATACTAAAATGTATTCTAATGGCCATAATGATACTATTAAACATTTGTTAGTACCATTATCATTATTTATTGCATTTGTTGTTTGTGAATGAAACAGAATTTTAGTGCACTAGCCATGAAAAAATGATGTAGGCTGTCATTGCTGGGGCTTCTTTTGAAAATGCTAGTCCCTAGAAGTCATACTGATGCTTTTCATTGTCTGAGTCACTGGCCAGGAGCATATATAAAGATAAAGAATTATGCCACTTTTCATTTAGAGCATGCATGGTCTGGGTCCTACTTAAAAGTATAGAAGTCAAATACAGCTAACTAGCATTCTCAGATAAAGGCAAACTGCAAAACTGTTTTATCAAACAATAGAGGTCACAAAGTGATAAAAAAATGTTTTTTTTAAAGCTAAACTTCAGGTAAACAAATAGACATACAGTTGAATGCATATGCAGTGCACAAATTGCTTTACCTATTAAAGTATTTGTAATTCTGTTCAGCCAGTCCTGTGATGTAGGTGCTGCTGCAGACAGCAATATAGCAAGATTGTAAACCAGCTGGGCAATAAAATAAATTTTATTTTAGAGAATGCATTACTGGATTAAATGGTGTTTGTATGTGACTGGAGTTTAACTTTAATATGAATGCCTAACCAGTTTGGCTGCTTAAAGAGAGTGGGTTAATGAAAACTGGTTAGCTCATGCTTTTAGCGTTTACACTAACGCCCCATACACACGGGCCAAATGTCAGGAGACAACAGCTGGTTAAAAAAAAAACAGCCAAGATTCGGCCCGTGTGTATGTCAGTCTGTCCGACAGAAATTGGCCGTTCAGAAAACCAGCATCCAACCGACTCCTGATCAGCGTTCTCAGCCAATAGCAGAGAGTGCTGATCGAAGTGTTCTGGTGGGGGCTGTCCCCCTGTCAGAACACAACAGCTCAGTGGGGGAGATCGCTGGACTAACCTTGCATTGTTAGTACAGCTACTCCAACCAGAGCTATCAGTTTTTTTGTGCAACTGTAGTGTGTACCTGGCTTAGGTGTCCATTTATGAAGCAGTGAACAGCAGTGATCCCGAGGATTGCCACTGATAACAGTCCATAAACGGTTTATGAAACAGAGATAATGGGGGAGAACAAGTTTGAACATATTCTTCCACCAATGATCTCCACACACTGAGAATCCTCATTGAATGATGCAGAAATGGCCATTTTATGAAGCTGGGATCTCAGTACTTCACTGGCGATTTGTGTCAGAATTCACCCTTCCCAATTCACCAGCTCAGAGGTGGAGAATCGGGGAGTGAAGAGAGCATCCCGGAGGATCTGAAGAGGAAAGAGGAAGATTATTAACTTCTTTATACCTCGTTCAGACCCCCCAAGACAGTAACGATGCCCCACTGTCATATTTATGTGTATATATATATATATATATATATATATATATATATATATAGTGTGTGTGTATATATATAAATATATACTGCTTCATAAACGGACACCTTAATGTAAACCCAGAAGTGTTATTTGAATTTAATTAATGATATTTGATGCTAAAACAAAATCTATACTTGACTTTTACAGCTATTCTGATTACATCCATGTTGAAAGACATCAATGCTGAAGAAAAAGATACCATTACCTTTGAAGTGACTGTAAACCATGAAGGCATCACTTATAAATGGTTGAAGAATGGTGTTGAAATCAAATCTACAGACCGCTGCCAAATAAAAGCCAAACAATATTCTCATTCTCTTACTATTAGAAATGTTCACTTTGGTGATGCTGCAGAATACAGCTTTGTTGCCGGAAATGCAGTCTCTAAAGCTACCTTATATGTTGAAGGTATGCTATTTTTACAAATGCAAAACTTTTATGATTAATATTAATAAACTAATAAGCAAAACAAATGACTAACCATCTATGATCTTGTTTCACTTTACCCACAAACATCAACTATTTTGAAAACGAATTCTTCTTCTCTGTTGCTCACTAGCTCGTCATATTGAATTCAGGAAACCAATTAAGGAAATTAAAGTTCTTGAAAAGAAGAGAGCAACTTTTGAGTGTGAAATTTCTGAACCTGACTTGCTTGTTCAGTGGATGAAAGATGGCCAAGAACTTCAGATTACTGACAGGTATCTGCTTTCTTTCCACATTTCATAACCATTCTGTGGTAATAAAACAATTACTTTTTAACAGGGTCGGTGCAGTAAAATTTAATTTTTATTTATTTTTTATATTCAGGGTGAAGATTCAGAGTGAAAGATATGTTCACCGTCTTGTGATTCCCTCTGCTCGCATGTCTGACGCTGGGCAGTACTCTGTGGTTGCTGGTGGAAACATGTCCACAGCCAGCTTACACGTTGAAGGCCGTGATGTCCGCATCACATCCACTCGCAGAGAAGTTCAGGTAATTGCTTTTATAGGCATTTATCAATATTATATTACCTAAAAAAAACAAACAGTGCTTTGTCCACATGACACAAGATAATACTTTAATGTTAAAAGTCACATTTTCTAGCAATTGCAAAGCTGTAACAAATTTTTTAGAATGCTTTTTATATTTAGTTAAATGTTATTGTTTTCAGGCTGTTGAGAGACAGAGAGCCGTGGTAGAGTTTGAGGTCAATGAGGATGATGTAGATGGCCGCTGGTTAAAGGATGGCATCGATATCAACTTCCATGTTGAAGAACGGTATGAGTACATTGTGGAAAGACGAGTGCATCGCATAAGCATCACCGAAACCAGGATTAGTGACAGTGGAGAATACACTTTCTTGGCTGGAAGAAATAGGAGCTCTGTAACACTGTATGTGAATGGTGAGTAATTAATGTATCTTAAAAATGAATATTCACCTTAGTTTTTATAAGCAAAATAAAACATTTTGTTAGGCTATTGAAAGGTATGGTTCCTAAGAATAAATATTAAGGTCAATGGAGAAACATTCAACTTTGCTAAATAAATCACTTAAGACAATAATAGTAGTGTCAGTTGTTCACTTAATGATACACTTTCTGACCCATTAATGGAGATTTTCTCTTGTTAACAGCTCCAGAACCTCCTGTTATAATACAAAAGCTGGAGGATGTGCAAGTGGAATCTGGTAAACCAGCTCGCTTCTGCACCGTAGTGTCTGGTAAGCCACAACCAACCGTCGCTTGGTTCAAAGATTCAACAAAGCTGTCTCCTGGTTTTAAGTGCAAGTTCCTTCATGACGGGCAAGAATATACACTATTGCTCATTGAGGCTTTCCCTGAGGATGCTGCTCTGTACACATGTGAAGCCAGCAATGATTCTGGAATGGCCACCACCTCTGCAACACTTACAGTGGAAGGTATGGTACATTTGAAAATTATAAATTAAAATATATACTAACCAGTTTGTATTTTTGGTATGTATTTTTATCCTAGTTGTTGTAGATTTTGGCTTCAATTAAGATAAAGCCATTCCTGTCAGACCCTGGTTAATGTGGTTTGGTTGTAATGGATTATAAAGTTCACCTTTTACAGAAACTGAAAGATGCACAACGAGGGCCCCCGTACTTTTAAATGTACTGTGAGGGTTTGTTAAAATAGAGTTCGATGAATTTGTTAAAACATAGTTAGATGCAGATGCTACACCTCTAGGCCATTTCTGCCTTTCATTGTTGATATCCTTACATCCTAGGTTAATTGCAGAACACTTCCTTCTAGCATCCGAGGAGCAAATGCGCTTGTTGTTTCAAAAGTTGCATATGCACAATGCTTGTTCTCTCTGCCTATACCAGCATCAGCTGAGCTCAGCTTTGGAGAGAGATGGAGAGTGAGCACTCACTGTGCATGCTTGGCTTTTGAAAAAGGAAGCACTCTTGCTCCTGCATCGGTAAAGGTGAGTGCCAATGGCTGCTGTGTCCTGCAGAATCCATAATGTAAGGATGTTAACAATGAAGTATTTTGGTGAGTCTGCTTGGGGGACAAAAATACAGGCATCTTCATTTGAGTATATTTCAACAAAGTCTGCTTAACCACTTGCCGACCGCCTCACGCCGATGTACGTCATCAGAATGGCACGGGCAGGCATAAGCACATATATGTACGTCCTTTGCCTCCCGCGGGTCGGGGGCCCGATCGGGCCCCCGCCCGGTGCCTGCGGCGGTCGGTTTTCGTTCGGGAGCGATCCCGGACGAGGGGACGGCCATTCATTCATGGCCACCCCCTCGCGATCGCTCCCGACGAATGGAAATCCCCGGTGACATCACTTCCTCTCCTGTAATGTAAACACAGGAGAGGAAGTGATGTATTCTCTCCTCCGTGTCGGTATTTTTCGTTCCGACACGGAGGAGAGCGGATCAGTGAGTTGCACCAACACATCCCACACACAGTAGAACATGCCAGGCACACTCACACCCCCCCTTTACCCCCCGATCACCCCCCCAATTACCCCTGCCCCCCAGTCACAGTGACACCAATGTCATTTTTTTTTTTTTTTTGCATTGGTGTCATTTGTGACTGTAATAACTGTTAGGGCAGTTAGGGTTAGCCCCCTTTAGTTCTAATGTACCCCCCTAACCCCCCCAATAAAGGTTTAACCCCGTGATCACCCCCCGTCGCCAGTGTCACTAAGGCTGGGTTCACATTGCAGCGGTTTATGAGAACGAATGTGATTCGCACCGCACTGCAGTGCAAATCACATCCGATCTCTGTGCGATTCGAGTTCAGCCATTCGCCGCACCCGCCGCACCCGCCACACCCGCCGCACCCGCCGCAAATTCGCACGGGACCCTTTTTTTGGCCCGCAGCAGAATCGGATCGCATGGGTGTTCACACCATGCGATCCGAGTTTGCAGATCGCACTGCGATATGCGAACTGATCTGGGGGTGTCAGTAACATTTCACTGACACTCCCAGCAGTTCGCATAGGGCAGTGTGAACTGCCGCCGGGAGGCATGCGATGCGGGAACCCGCCGCGGATTCGCGGCGTTTCCGCATCGCTCCAGTGTGAACCCAGCCTAATAAGCGATCATTTTTCTGATCGCCGTATTAGTGTCACAGGTGACGCTAGTTAGGCAGGTAGGTATTTAGGTTCGCCGCAGCTTTTTATAGCGCTAGGGACCCCCATATACTACCGCATAAAGCCCCCTGATTGCCCCCTAGTTAACCCTTTCACCAGTGATCACCATATAACTGTTACAGGTGACGCTGGTTGGTTAGTTATTTTTTTATAGTTTCAGGGCACCCGCCATTTATTACCTAATAAAGGTTTAACCCCCTGATCACCCGGCAGGTGTCATTTGTGACTAATAACTGTTAGGGCAGTTAGGGTTAGCCCCCTTTAGTTCTAAGGTACCCCCCTAACCCCCCCAATAAAGGTTTAACCCCGTGATCACCCCCCGTCGCCAGTGTCACTAAGGCTGGGTTCACATTGCAGCGGTTTATGAGAACGGATGTGATTCGCACCGCACTGCAGTGCAAATCACATCCGATCTCTGTGCGATTCGAGTTCAGCTATACAGATAGTATGGCTGAATTCGTGTCGCACCCGCCGCAAACTCGCACGGGACCCTTTTTTTGGTCCGCAGCAGAATCGGATCGCATGGGTGTTCACACCATGCGATCCAAGTTTGCAGATCGCACTGCGATATGCGAACTGATCTGGGGGTGTCATTAACATTTCACTGACACTCCCAGCAGTTCGCATAGGGCAGTGTGAACTGCCGCCGGGAGGCATGCGATGCGGGAACCCGCCGCGCATTCGTGGCGTTCCCGCATCGCTCCAGTGTGAACCCAGCCTAATAAGCGATCGTTTTTCTGATCGCTGTATTAGTGTCACAGGTGACGCTAGTTAGGCAGGTAGGTATTTAGGTTCGCCGCAGCTTTTTATAGCGCCAGGGACCCCCATATACTACCGCATAAAGCCCCCTGATTGCCCCCTAGTTAACCCTTTCACCAGTGATCACCATATAACTGTTACAGGTGACGCTGGTTGGTTAGTTATTTTTTTATAGTTTCAGGGCACCCGCCATTTATTACCTAGTCTCACTAGTGTACCCCTAAATTTAGGGGTGTCTACTTTCTAAAATGGGGTCATTTGGGGGGGGGGGGTTTGTGCCATCTTGGCATTTTATGGCCTTCAAAACTGTAACGCCCTTAGAAAGCCTGAAGGCGGTGCTTGGTTTTTGGGGCCCCGTACGCGGCTAGGCTCCCAAAAAGTCCCACATATGTGGTATCCCCGTACTCAGGAGAAGCAGCAGAATTTATTTTGGGGTGTCATTTCACATATGCCCATGGCATGCGTGAGCAATATATCATTTAGTGACAACTTTGTGAAAAAAAAAAAAGTTTGTAATTTTCCCGCAACTTGTGGCAAAATATAAAATATTCCATGGACTCAACATGCCTCTCAGCAAATAGCTTGGGGTGTCTACTTTCTAAAATGGGGTCATTTGTGGGGGTTTTGTGCCATCTTGGCATTTTATGGCCTTCAAAACTGTAATAGGTAGTGAGAAGTGAACTCAAAAAATTACGCCCTTAGAAAGCCTGAAGGCGGTGCTTGGTTTTCGGGGCCCCGTACGCGGCTAGGCTCCCAAAAAGTCCCACATATGTGGTATCCCCGTACTCAGGAGAAGCAGCAGAATTTATTTTGGGGTGTCATTTCACATATGCCCATGGCATGCATGAGCAATATATCATTTAGTGACAACTTTGTGAAAAAAAAAAAAAAAAAAAAGTTTGTAATTTTCCCGCAACTTGTGGCAAAATATAAAATATTCCATGGACTCAACATGCCTCTCAGCAAATAGCTTGGGGTGTCTACTTTCTAAAATGGGGTCATTTGTGGGGGTTTTGTGCCATCTTGGCATTTTATGGCCTTCAAAACTGTAATAGGTAGTGAGGCGTGAAATCAAAAATTGACGCCCTTAGAAAGCCTGAAGGCGGTGCTTGGTTTTCGGGGCCCTGTACGCGGCTAGGCTCCCAAAAAGTCCCACATATGTGGTATCCCCGTACTCAGGAGAAGCAGCAGAATTTATTTTGGGGTGTCATTTCACATACGCCCATAGCATGTGTGAGCAATATATCATTTAGTGACAACTTTGTGTAAAAAAAAAAAAAAAATTTTTTTTTTGTCATTATTCAATCGCTTGAGGCAAAAAAATAAAATATTCAATGGGCTCAACATGCCTCTTATCAATTTCCTTAGGGGGTCTACTTTCCAAAATGGGGTCATTTGGGGGGGTTTTGTACTGCCCTGTCATTTTAGCACCTCAAGAAATGAGATAGGCAGTCGTAAACTAAAAGCTGCGTAAATTCCAGAAAACGTACCTTAGTTTGTAGATGTGACAACTTTTGCGCAAACCAATAAATATACAATTATTGACTTTTTTTTTACCAAAGACATGTGGCTGAATACATTTTGTCCTAAATGTATGACTAAAATTGAGTTTATTGGATTTTTCTAATAACAAAAAGTAGAAAATATCATTTTTTTTCAAAATTTGCGGTCTTTTTACGTTTATATCGCAAAAAATAAAAATCGCAGAGGCAATCAAATACCATCAAAAGAAAGCTCTATTTGTGGGAAGAAAAGGACGCAAATTTTGTTTGGGTACAACATTGCATGACCGCGCAATTACCAGTTAAAGCAGCGCAGTGCCAAAGTGTAAAAAGACCTCTGGTCATTTACCAGCAAAATGGTCCGGTCTGAAAGTGGTTAAGGCAGTTTCTCTAAAAGGTATACTGAGCCTTGAGGAAGTACCTCTTTTTTTTTTTTTAACAGCATGTGACTTTGGTCTTTTTTATTTGTTCTGTTCTTATAATGACATAAATAGCATTATAGTGGTGGTTTCTTACATCATAAAATCAAGCTTGATAAAAAATATCTGTTACATGTTATCAGAAATGCAAAGATGTATACACTTGACTTAACAGTATATGTGTTGTAAATAATTTTGACTCATTTATTTTAGTTCCAGAAGTAGTGTCCCCAGATCTAGAGGCACCAGCTTACCCTCCCGAGATCATTACACCTCTTCGGGATACAATCACTGCTGAAGGACAGCCTGCAATCTTCCAGTGTCGTGTCTCTGGCACAGGTTTGTTTAATATTTAGTAACAGAATAATAATACCTTATATATATATAATTATAACCTTATTATGTGGTGAGTGATGAAATTACTTCACAATTCATGAGGAGGTATTACAAGTTACTTATGAATTGCATTATACGATTATTACTTGCTAAAGTCTTATATCTTTTGTAAGGTAACCACATGCTCTCTTATTATCCCATAACACAGATTTGAAGGTCTCCTGGTACAGCAAAGACAAAGAGATCAAGCCATCTCGCTTCTTTAAAATGACTCAGTTTGAAGACACATATCAACTTGAGATTGCAGAAGCCTATGCTGAAGATGAAGGCACCTACACTTTTGCTGCAAGCAATTCTCTTGGTCAAGTGTCTTGCACTGCAAATCTCAGACTGGAAGGTAAATGCATAACAGGTGTTATTAGTGTAAATATATACAGTATATATGTAGACCATTTAACAACCTGTTCTAATATAGTCTTTGTCTTTCATTGACAACCAAGTCCACTAATGGAATCTTTGTCTTTAGTTAAAGTATACATATTCTTGTCCAGAATATGGAATAGTCACATCATTTTCCTTCTCCATTGTCAGTGTTACTTTCCTTGTCCACTGTCATTTCATTTTCCTTTCTTTTCTTTTCTCTGCTATGCACTCGTATCCCTCATTTAATTACATCTTCTTGATTGTATATATTAAAGGTGCAGTCTTTCTGTGTCACACGAAAGCCAAAACAAAAAGGCAAACGTAGAACTCATTTATAAATGATTTACTAAAAAAAAACATAAGAAAATGTTAAAGGAAATTCCATCATTAGTGTCAACATCAACATTTTTAGATCAATTCAACTCATATGCTGCTACTGCATGGGAAAACTTTGCTTATCTCCTCTCTGACATCCATTCAGACCTCAGTCTTTGCCTGATTGCAGAACACCCCATGGTGCAGAAAAAACATTCCAGTGTGATAAGATTTTGGAAATCCGCAGGTTTTTTTTAAAGTATTAAGTTATACAACAATCATTGCAAATCGCCTTTACAGATTTCACACATTTTTACTTAAACGTTAGGCCCCTTATCAGTAAGCACAAACGTGCAAAATACATCAAGGCATTTTGTGATGATTGCTGGTAGCTTATTATTTCATGAAATGTCTAATGGTTTTTTGAATCCCTTGAGTCCTTGAGCTGGACTTTTTTCTGTACTCTGGATCAAAACTTTAGCTATGTTTGCCTACACATACATCGTATGATTGTAATTTGGTATACTAGGGTTGCCTCAGTCATAATAATTTACATACATTTTAGTCCATCTTGTTGCAATAATTTACACATTCATAAAAGCTAATGTTTCAAATAAAGTTTGACATGCTTCTTTTTAGGCCTTAAACATTATGTGGATATAACAACCGATCCCCAGTGGCAGATTTCTTCGCCTGGGTCATTTAAGAAGGAAGTGGTTGCTCAAATTCCTGTCTTCATCCAGCCTATTTCTAGTTGTGCTGTACAGAGTGGGGAAACAGTACGTTTTGTAGCAAGAGTTTCCAGCTTGCCAAAGCCAGAAATTCGGTGGTTTCACAACCAAAAAGCCATTCTTTCATCCAAAAATATTGTCTTTCATTTTGATGAGTCTACAAATACTGCTATACTTATTATAGTTGATGCATTCATAGAGCATGCTGGGGTTTATACTTGCAAAGCAAGAAATAGTGCTGGTGAAGTCTCCTGTGCAGCTACCTTAACAGTAACTTCTGAAGGTAAAGCCCTGCCTTCTAGTGCAGTTTATTTTGAGACTGTCGTATACACTCTTACTAACATTTTCCACTCTATTTTGTTCACCTCCTGTTTTGGGAAGTTTTCCATTTTACTTGCACTACTTCACCTCTTGTTTTGCTAAGTTTATCACCCACATATTACCAGTTGTACTACAGGACATTTTTTAATCTCTTCACTTCACAAATTTACTTTACCTGCATTAGTACTTCCAAGTATCTAGAACATTACCTAAAGCATATCACTGCAATGTTGTTGGAAAACATTTTTGATTTGAACTTACGGTGCAGTAAAGTTAACCCAATGAGCCAACTTTAGTTAAATTATTTAACATATTAAAATTATTTCAATCCAGTAGTCAAACAGGTGTCACTCTTACTTTGGATCAATAAAGAACATTCTTTGTCAGAATTTTGGAAAGCGACAACGAAAGAAGATGCAACCTTCTGTGTCAGCATGAATTTCCAATTCTTCATCCTTTGTCATTTTTTTGTAAACCAGCATGCAAGTTGGCATGCGTTATTCTCAAGTGATCTGTTTACGTCTTCTTGATCAACCTATTTGTTTTTATCATAAGGACCAATGGACAATTTAGTTGTTAATTTTCTTTTTTTTTTGTTTTACTTGATTACACAGTGCAATCCATAGTTAGTCAAAGCTTTACAAGTTCTGCGAAAAGTGTTACAGAATCTGTCAGCACTCAGTCAGTATCAGAAGCCACAATATATTTAAAAGAATTTAAATCAGTTCAAGCAGAAGCTGCACAGGTTTTTGAAAGCGTTTCTGAAAGCTCTACTGTAACTGCATCATCCTCAATGAAAAAAGAAGAAAACTTTAAAGAGACCATCACCCAAATTTCAAAAGAACAGGTTTCTGAAACTAAAGCTGAGGTGCAAGGAGACAATTATGAAGCACCGAAGATACTGCTGAAACTCCATGACATGACTGTGAAGGTTGGAGAAGTAGCCCAGTTTATCTGTGCTGTGCAAGAAGGCAATTTGGAAGTTACCTGGAAACATGAAAACCAAACCATAGAAGACACAACAAGAGTGAAAACATCTCAAAATGGAAATGTTATGTTACTTACTATAGAGAATGTTCAGTTGACAGATCAAGGCACATACAGTTGTACAGTTTCTAATGCCTTTGGAGAGAAGACAACTACTGCAGTACTAACCGTAGAAGGTGGCTATTTTAATATTGCTGTTTTAGTATGCTCCAAATAAAAAGTATGATGGTTTCTTTTCACCTTGTTTGAATTTGTTTGGTTATTCTTACAATGAAATACCAAATAATTATCAAACCCAAAAGATCTGTACAGAGGACGCCCCTCTAACTTAAAACGGGAGTTCCGCCGTTTTTTTTAAAAGCCAGCAGCTACAAATACTGCAGCTGCTGACTTTTAAAATAAGGACACTTACCCGCCCAGCGCGCCCGCGATGTCGGCACCCAAAGCCGATCTCTCGATCGTCTCTTGGGTGCTGGCGCCGCCATCTTGGGTATGGGAATCAGGAAGTGGAGCCTTGCGGCTTCATTTCCCAGTTCTCTACTGCGCATGCGCGAGTCGCGCTGCGCAATAAGGATGGTCCCGCTGTCTCTGGGATCCGTGTATTTCCCAGCAGACAGCGGGGGACCCGCGGGAAGTGGCGTAAATATCCGCAGATCCTGCGGATATCTATGCCGGAAGTGGGTGCAGATACCTGTACTGTACAGGTATCTGCACCCCCCTCCCCAATGAAAGGTGCCAATTGTGGCGCCGGAGGGGGGGAGGGTTCCAATGAGCGGAAGCTCCACTTTAGGGTGTAGCTCCGCTTTAATTTATTTGTAGAATGAAAAAGCTGTAGCAATTACTAAACATGTCTAATACCTTTAGCATTAGATGATTACTGCATGGCAAATGATCAACTTACTTAGACTGTTGTTACAGTTAGGGCCAAAACGTACTAAAGAATCGTGTTTTCATTTTTGTTTCACTTATTTTTTTTACTATAGCTTTGGACTAAAGACTAAATTTCTTTGAGCTCCAATACTTTTTGAATATATTGTATAATGATAAAGTTAGATTAGCTATTTATTTATCTATATATACTGCATATATCAATTTTTTTTTACGTTTCTCAGTTACTTATTCTTTCCCCATAGGAGCATGAATTTAAAAAAAACAACAGCAGCTCCTTCCACAATTTAGTAATTTATATATTTTTTTCATAAGTATTATACTTGCAAGTTAAAAATGGCCAGTCCTATACTTATAACTTGACATTGAATATACACAAAGTAACAACAGAAAATGGAAATATTAGGAACCATTGATTCCTTTTTTATATACAAATTTACAATACTAACCACTGCCAGAAACAGCCAATCTAGTCGATCTTTGTCTGTACTAGTATGCACTGTATTCCCAAACCATCTTAACTAACACTTTCATTAATTTATTCTTGCCTAGCAGAAGAAGCCACCGCCAAGGCAGTAGCACAAATAACTATTGAATCAGATAAAAAAAGCTTTACAACTCATAAAGAAATTCAGATTAAGAGTTCTTATGAAGCCAAACAGGAGACCACCATGAAAACTTCCAGCCTATCAATAACTCCATCACAAAGGCCACCAGGACCTGAGAGGCAAAAGAGCAAAGAATACTTCCCTGATGTCATACCTTACGAAGAACTCATAGACTCTTGTGCTGTAGTGCCAGCATTTCTTGAAAAACTGCCCCCAGAAACTTTTGTAAAGGAAGGCACAGATGTCTCCCTCTTTTGCGTTATAAAGGGTATTCCCGCTCCTTGTGTTATATGGCTCTTCAACAAACTTCTAGTTGATGAGTCGGCAACATGTCTTTTAAGAAATGATGGGTCGCTTTGCAGCTTAAAACTGTTGAAAATTGTTCCAAAGCAGAGTGGCATATACACATGCAAAATAGTTAATGCAGCAGGACAAGCTGAATGCAGCACTCATCTGACAGTGACAGGTTGGCAACTGCATGTTCTTTCCACATATGAATACTTGCATATCGCTGTATGCAATGGACGACAATACAAAAAATATTTACATGTGACAATTAAATTGTTTTCCACTTCAGTATGAGGCATGTGAAGGCATGTTCAGATGCATTATATACATACACAACATAGTCTTTTTGGAGAATGACACATCCACCTTAGATATTTGGGTGCCAATACAACACTCCACACTGTAAGACTCCTATGGCATGTCTTTTATATGTTAGTGTGAATGTAACTTGTATGTTACAGGAATGGGCAAATCTAATTTTCTGTTTTAAACTTTTTTTGTGAAAGACAGTCCAACCATTTATTCTTTAGCTTTCGGTGTAATGAAACAAGCTCGGTGAAATCAGCATGAAGAGTCCCCCTTTGCCAAGTTTACCTGTAGCAGCCAAAGCTCTGCTGTAGTTCTTCTCTATGGAGTACATTCCACATATATTCCTAGGATGAATTAGCTTGGGGTTAAGTAGAAGCTACATTAGGGCTTGCATTAATGTAGAATGTATTTGTCTTACATTTGATATCATTCTGAGATTACTATTATTATACAGGAGTTATATGATTGCGTAGTGCTTTACAAAATGAAGGCAGACATTACAGTTACAATACAATTTAGCACAAGAGGAATCAGAGGGCCCTACTCGTTAGATGCTTCAGGGTTGACTAAATAATATAAAATATGACTTACAGGGAGAGAAGCAGTTCTCAAGCGAAAAAAAGCCTTATGATGTGGGCGTAATTATGTGTAAACATCAATAAATTACATTTATTTTTGCAACATTATAGACATTGCAAACTAGATATTTTTTGATTTGCTCATTGCTGTATTGTCAATCCAGTCTATGTCTTAAAAAAATATAAATCTTATACTTGAAAGTATAAAAAAAACTTTAAAAATAAAAATAAAAACTGAAAACATATATATTTTTTTACATAGCTCTGGAGAAAGTTCTTCAAGAAAGGATAGAACAACAGATTGAACTTGAAGTAAAAGGTATGTTAAAAGATAACTTATATGATAAATGTCATACTGTTTATAAACTAGCTCATGTTTCGGGGAGCATCTGTGAAGCAAAGGTATTGTTTTCTGTTTTTTTTATATAAAAGTATTTTTAACGTGTAATTTATATTTCCATTGTTGCAAAATGTGCATGCAGTTAGTTTCCTAGGATATATAATTACATTTATGAATTAAATATTTCAGAAATATCGATTAACAACATCATCATACAACTTTCTCTTAAGATTTTCTACAATTTTTAACTTTTGCATTTTTTGCATGATAAAAAGTAAAATAAAATGTGGTATGTCTTAAACAGAAATGCACTGATATTTTGTTGCTTTGTGTTTTATTTTGTCATTTTTTTTTGTTAAAACACAATGCATTAAATGCCTTACATGGCTTGCAGATGGCATCTAGTACCGTGCATAATCAATGTTGCTTGCTTTTATTGCATAACATAATAATTTTTTGGCTGTATTAGTTCGAATAAACGCCTTCTCATTCAAATGTAGCTGTTTTTAGGATACAACAGATACAATTTTGTATTAATTAAAAAAAATTTACTCACATCCAAACAAGCATCAGAAAGGGCGTTTATTCTGCTGTCTGCAAGTCAGGTAAGACTTTTATCTGCAATTTTAAACCCACTAAAACTTCCGGACAGCTATGCATACACAAAAAAAATGTTATTTAAAAAACAATTTTGAGATTTACCTGTCTGTCAATGAAGAAATTTCTACAGTTGAAGAAGGAACATACAGCAAGCGATTTTGGTGTCAGAAACTTTAAAAAAGAACAAGGCGTTGCGTTTATTCGAACAAATATGGTGAGTGAATATTTTTCTGGATTTGTAATTTATGTAGCATGACTTTAGATGATTTTTAAACATAGTTAAAAAAATACATATTTAAATTCAAATATTTGGTGAGGTGAGCTCTTATTAAACCATAGATTTCATCTTTCACAGAATTATTCTTCAGTGAGGAAGCTGAAAGTGAAAATGAAAACAGAAGAGCATTACGAGGTGCCTTTTCAGATACAGAAGACTATTTGGATCATGGACTAATTTCGTCTGATCGATGTGCAAGTCGGACATCCTCTATTGGTTCTTGGTCAGAATTCATAAAGCCTTCCTTCACGCAAAAGTTGACATTTCGATCAGTTTTGGAAGGAAAGCCTGCAGTTTTTCGCTGTAAACTGGTTGCCTGCCCATTGCCAAAAATCTCTTGGTTTCACAATAACAAACCTATTGGTAGAGATTCACGTAGAGTCATTAAAACTGAAAGTGAAATGCACATTCATAACTGCAGTTTGTTAATTAAAAGTGTAGAGGATCGAGATTCGGGCAGCTATCGCATATTTGCTATAAATAGTGAAGGATCATCTGAGAGCACAGCATCATTGCTTGTAGCCTTAAGAGAAGAGCAGAACTCAAAATATTTAGATTTTGTGAGATACTCTGAAAAAACTCATGAAAGCATAGATACTCTAGTTCAGAAGAAAAGGGAAAGCAAGTTGAAAGTTGACCTTAAGTGTGTTGGATCTCCACATGATAAACGTAGGGAAACGCAAATTTTACAAAGCAAATATCCTAAGAAAGGAATATACAAAACTATAAGCTTTGAAAAGATTTTTTCAGGTGATAAATATAAAAAAGGTCACACTAGAAAAGTTTCTGAGAGTGAAAAGCTGTTAGACAAAGAAATACAGACTAAACTGCAAAAGTTACGTGAACTTAAAAGAGCAAGAGGAAGCAGTTCTATTTGTTCTTCCGATATATGCTCTGATATAGACCTTGAGTCTTTCCAAAGTGAAACATGTTCAGGAAGCTTCCATTTTGAGAGAGAAAAATATAAATTCGGCACTTTCTCTGAGGTTATTAAAGATATTGCATTTGAAGTAAAAGAGGTTAGAGTGGAAAAGCTCCTAGAAAATACTGAACAATTTAATGAGCTCGACAACAGCAGTGCCAAGCAAAAAGCACCAGAAGCTGGCTCTTCAGATGCTTTAGTACCAGACAAAATTGAACCTTACACCTCAGATGTGGCCCAAGACTTTAAAGAAGGAGAAATTGTTGTTGAAGAACATGGTAAACAGAAGAATGAATGTCGAACTGAATTTAACACAGAGCAAACATTTTCCCCAGAATCGGGCACTGGCCTTCTAACATCAATTGTTGATATCAGTAAGCCAAAAGAAATAGGCAATGAAGAAACAGTGTTGTTAGCACCTATTAAAGTGAATAAACCTATTAAATCTAAAGTACTCCAAGATCGTTCTGAAATTAGTTATGTGTGTAAATTAGCAAAACAATTCAATCAAAGTGAAATTAAAGGTCATCAATCCCAAAGTAAGATTTACACTGACATAATGAATGAAATGCTTCAAGATAAAAATGAGGTTGATGCCAGCAAAGTGCATTTGGATATACAAGCAGAAATAAACTTTCCAACAGGAACAGAACATGTAACTGATAAAAATGTACCTGAAACAATTCAAAAAGACAAGGATAGGAACATTATAGAATTAGACGAAGAACCGATTAAAATGTATGAACCTGTTAGAGCTAAAATAAGACAAGGACCATTTGAAACCAGTTTATCCTATTTAAGATCTCAGAGCAATTTGCAAGAAGAATATACCTCACAGAAATGTAATAGAATGACTGGATTTACTCAGAGCTCCTTCCAAGAACCATTCAGAAAAGGTGATGAGAATGAATGTTCATCTAAAGAACTTCAAAAGCCACCAAGCATTTTGGAGGCGATGTCATCAACTGACATTGATAGTGTACAGAAAGCTAACAATCAGGATGAGTTACATTTGCTTGAATCAGTTCAACTCTATGATCCTATGATTTCAGTACTACCAAGTGAGTCTTCTGAACCTAATATAGAATATGGAATACAAGATAAAAAGCCAATATATCCTAAACTGCATCCCTCATTGGCAGTGACTGAAAAAAGCAAACAGACTTTAAATAAAGAGTTTAGTAACAAACAGCTGCATTTACAAATACAACATAAATCAAAACTTAGAGAAAAAATCTGGCCTGAAAAATCAGCAGTGCATGCTGATGATCTACAAACAAAAACAGAGAGTAATTCAGAACTGATTGCCAACGAACCTGTAAAATCTAGGATTTTGCAGGGGTCTTCTGAATCGAAGTTCTTATATTTACCAGCAGGAAGGGAGAAACAAAAAGAAAATAAAGGACCATTTAAAGTGAGTGAAATTCCCATTTATGATAAAAATAAGACATTTATAAATGAGATGGAAGAACATTTGCAGCTGAAAGATGAAAATCTATCAGTTGCAGAGACTATTGCTATTAAGAGTGCTGAAGCTAAAAAAGATGAAATGCATTTAGGAATTAAAGAACCAGTAAAAATGCATGAACCAATTACAGCTAAACTTGTACCTGAGTCGGTTCATATAAATAGAGCTGTGGCATCTAAACTGCTTCAAAAGCCCTTGGAAGCTAGTCTAACTGAAATAACAACACACCAACAAGTACAAGAAAATTGTCATCTGGAATTTGAATGGGTTGATGAAGATTTTCAAAAAGAGCAAAATGTGCACTTGACTTTATCTTCTCTAAAGGAATTAGAGGATAAGCAGACAGAATTATTAGCTGCATCAGTAATGAGCATTGATGGAGTGCAAGAAAGAAAAGAACCTCCAAATGCATACTGTACATCTAAAATCCTGCAAGAGCTTCTTCAGTCTGACTTAAATCGATCTGTTGCACGTGAAAAAGAAAATGACTTGCAGAAAATGGAACCAAATGAAAGAAAGCAACTCCTTAGAAAGAAAGAATTACAGAAACCTTTTGCTTTGGAAACCAGGGATGGCATACTTGGAGATACTCCAACCACTGGTCAATTAATTGCAAAAAAAGATAAGGTTGAATCGCAGCTACCACTTTCCATTCAAACGAATCCACTCGATAAAGCTGAAATATTACAAGCATTTCAGAAAACTGAAGAGACAACTTTAGTAACTCATGAAATGCAGCAGGATGTCATAAAATTTCAGGAATGTGATGAAGTAAGTGGAGAGGCAACAGTTTTAGGATCAGTGAGGAAACAAGATTTACAGGGAGAAGAATTAGATACTCCAACCACTGGTCAATTAATTGCAAAAAAAGATAATGTTGAATCGCAGCTACCACTTTCCATTCAAACGAATCAACTCAATAAAGCTGAAATATTACAAGCATTTCAGAAAACCGAGGAGACAACTTTAGTAACTTATGAAATGCAGCAGGATGTAATAAAATTTCAGGAATGTGATGAAGTAAATGGAGAGGCAACAGTTTTAGGATCAGTGAGGAAACAAGATTTACAGGGAGAAGAATTTGATTTTATGCGCATGGACATTAAAGATAAACCAGTGTGTTTAAAATCTTCAGATGTTTTATTTAAACCATTAATTTTAAAAGATGATAGGTTTCAAAAACAAAATAAATACTCAGAAAGTCTTCATGTGAACACTGGTGAACATGTTTTGTCTGAAGCTCAACAGGAATTTGAAGTGAAAAATTTTGAAAATGTGTCTGAAAACATAACACAGCAACAAGTGTTGACCAACCAGAAATCTGAAGAAGTGTATAAAGATGGCACTTCTCAGGAAATTAAGACACAATATTTTGCTTCAGAAATCAAAAACAGAGAATATATAGATGAATCAATTCATCACTTTAGCAAGTCATTTAATGAAAGTAGCACTTTCCCTGTAGAAAAAGAGGACGTGCAGTTAAAATTGCAAGTTATTAAAGACATTGAAATCACAGCTGTTAGTGAAATAGAACCTAAAATCAGGGAGGATCATGACGATGATTCTGAAAAGCCTATGACCGAACAGCCCTATCCATGTTCTCCCATGTTTACATGTGATATTGACTCTCAAGAAGCATTTGAAGGTGACAAATGTACATTTAACTGTTATTTCCGTGGTTACCCTCAGCCAACAGTCTCTTGGTATAATAACGACAAATCAATACCTCGCAATGATAACTTTCTAATAGTTACCACAGATGCAAAATCGACTTTAACATTTTCATCTGTTCAACCTCAATATGCAGGTTCTATAACATGTGTAATATTTAATCAATATGGAACTGATACCACCTTTGGAAAACTTAAAGTTAAATTAAGAGAAAAAGAAAACCAGGATGCAACCGAAACCTTGATAAAATGTGAAGTGCTTATTTCTAAACATTTAACAGAGGACGAAGAAGATGAACTTGTATCCCTCTTTGATAATGCTGAACAAAAACGTGCTTTAGATGGTGTGGATACATTCAGCTTACAAATACCAAAAGCCACACGTGACATTCCTTGCAAATCCGATGCCTCATTATCACTGCCTGTTGAAATCAAAGTCACTGCTCCTACTCCTGTTCCAGAATATGAAGAAGAATTGACAGAAATCTTTCAGCCAGTTGAGGCTCCACAAAAGGCAGAATCTCAAAATAACATTCAGAAAATTAAGCACAAATTTACTTTTGGTTTTGATGTCACTAGTGATACATCAAAACCAATCCAGGAAAATGAAAAACAAGCTTTTAACAGTGGAGAGGAATGTCCTGTATTAGAATGCATTATATCAGATAACAATAAACCACAGATAACATGGCACCAAGGCAGTAGTGCTAATTTGGAGACTGAAAGGAGTAGCTTCCAAAAGGCAGATAGCATGGAGAAAATATATATTGAAAATGTCACTGCCATGGATGGTGTGGTTGAAAAAATCTTTGATGGAAGAGCAGCATCTGAAGGAAATAGCATGAACCAACTTAATACTGAATTTGTCATTACAGCAGACAGCATGGTTGGAAAAAAAAATTCTATCCATGCAGTAGGTGAGGAAGATAGCATGGACAAATTACACAGTGAAGATGTTGGTGCTGTAAATGATGTAGTTGAAAACATTATTGCTGGAAGTACAGAAGTTAAAGTAAACATCATGGACGAGTTACATTCCGAAGATGTAACTGCTAAAGACAGGGTAGTTAAAAAAAGGTTTGATGGAAGTGCTGAAGAAAACATAATAGACACATTCTTTACAGACAATCTCACTGTTGTTGATAGTACAGTTGAAAAAAGTATTGCTGGCAGGGTAGAAGATGAACATATCATGGACAGGCTATATATTGAAAATGTAGATGACAGCATGAATGTAAATATAGCTGCTAGGATTGAAAAAGTTGAGGACAAGACGCCATTAATACAATGTGATTTGCCAGAATACAAGAAAATTATGGAGAAGGTGGTTTCCTCTAATGAGACAGCTAACCTTGAAAGTATGATATCTAAAGTAAAAGAAATGGATAACAATCTGAAGGAAACTTCTGCTACTGATGCCGTGGACACTATTAATGTGATTGACAGTTCTGACATTAACATTGACAAAAAAGTAGACATTTTTGATATTGAGAAGGTTGAGATTAAAAATGTTAGTTGCAAAATGGATATAGACAGCACTGCGGACACTGCTAATGTCATTGACAGTACTGACATTATCAATGACAAAAAATTTGACATTTTTGATATTGAGAGGGTTGAGATTGAAAATGTTAGTTACAAAATGGATATAGACAAAGTTTCAAAGACCACTGAGAAAACTAAAGTTGATGACAGGATGAATACTGTTGAAATCAATAGGACCGAGACAATTGATATTGAGAGCTGTTTACTGAAGAGTGAGAATAAAGAAACTAAAGCCAATGCTATTATACCTACAACCGAAGCAATAACCTTATCTCTCTCTAATTTGATGGGAGATGTTACTCAAAACATAAGACAAGATTCAGAGACTGAATTTTTGCAGTTCAAGACCAATGAGAAAGTTGAAATTAAACTTAATGCGGCAAAAGATGGCATTTTAGAACAAAGTCCTTCTGCGGGAACTGACAAAAGAGATATAAAGAGGGATTTGCCAGTGCCACCAAAAAGAAGACACTCATTGATAAGACGTAAATCTAGCATTGATTCTTTAGTGGAAGCTAAAGGTCTTGAACTAGGTAGTTGTTCTTCACTTGAAAATGCAGGAAAAATAGACAATAAAAACACTTTGCCGGTTGCACCACAAAGAAGGCGTTCTTTTATAAAGCATAAATCTGGAATAGATGTGGAACGCAAGGCAGTTACTGCCACAGTAGAAACCATCAGTGTTAACCAGAGCCAAAGCCTTGCAGACACAAAAGCAGTTGGTATTAAAAAGGCAACACCAACACCACCGCCAACTCCTCCACGAAGAAAACGCTCTGTAGTTAAACCCAGACCTGCAGAAGAAAAAATGGTTGATCTGCAAAAGGAGACAATAGGCATAGAAACTGAAAAAAACAAAAAAATTGAATATTCAAAAAAACAATCCCCAGAAGATCACAGAGAAACCCAGAGTGAAAGCATTAAAACAGATAATGTGCAAAATCTTAATGAAATAGAAGATATTTCATATCTTGGCATTTTTGAGGGGGAAGATTTATTAAGCATGGATTATCTAATGTCAATAAGCAGTGATAATGCTGAATGGGAAGAGTCTCCAAAGATAATAGATAGACAGGAAAATGAAGTACTTGAAGTGAAAGAGAATTATTACCAGGTGGAAGATATATCTGAAAGGAGAAAGGAAACTGGGAGACAAATTCAAGTAAGTCCAGAACTTGAAAGTTACCAACCAGAAAAAGTAAACAAGAAGAGAGATATTGAGGATGAACATATAACTTCACTGGAAATTGAAGAAGTAACATTTGATACTGTGTATGAATTTTATAAAAATCAATCTTCTCGTGCATTTTCTCCAGAGTCTGAAATGTCAATTGAAGCTGGTAGTGTCTTTAGTGATGACGCTGTAGAGATAGATCAGTTTTTTACGCCACCATCTTCTGCTGTGCAATCCTATTCTCCATTTAGTGAATCCTTTCTTACACCAGCAAGTTCACCAGACCGTTTTTTTACACCTGTACAGCAAATGTTAGACGCTAGTGAAACCGAAAGCAAGGATGTACCTTCCTGTACTCCTAATCCTAGATGCACTGAAACTTCTGATGTTCAAGAAGTTCATGTAGATTCAGTAAAAAATACAGAAGGCGATGATGAAGAAAAATCTAAAATGCCTCCATCATTTATTAAACCACTGCTGAAAAAAAGGGTATTTGAAAACAATACATTAAGTTTTGCTGCAGAAGTTGGGGGATTTCCAGTTCCAGAAGTAAAATGGTACAGAAACTCAGTGTTACTTGAAAAAGAGGAAAGAATAAAAATAGAGCAAAGAGGATATGTGCATATACTAGAGGTGAAAAACATTAAGATGAGTGATGGTGGGGAGTATAGATGTATTGCTACAAATTCTTTAGGAAATGCAAAAAGCTTTATCCAGGTGGAAATTTTGGCACAGGATGGGAAATCAGTTGCTTTACCACCTCCTGTAACCCATCAGCATGTTATGGAGTTTGACATGGAACAACATACAACATCGAGATCACCTTCTCCTCAAGAAATTCTTCTGGAGGTTGAACTAGATGAAAGTGAAGTTAGAGATTTTGAAAAGCAAGTGAAGATTGTAACTCTTCCTGAATTTTCCCTAGATAGTAAAAGCATGGTCATCTCACTTGATGTCCTTCCTTTGGCTTATGATGACCAAAATGTTGCTGCTGACACTAAAGATAGTGATGATGTTAAAATAAATTTTGAAGTAAGTGAAAAACCACCTTGTTTTACTCACCCAATTGCAGATGCAAATACTGGTGAAGGATTGTCTGCAGAATTTAAGTGTTCAGTGATTGGCATTCCATCACCAGCTGTGAAATGGTTTAAAGAAGACCAATGCATTGTCCCAGATCCTAACAAATATATTATAAAGCTGGATGGTGAAGACCACAGTCTTTATATATGTGAAGTAACTGAAGCTGATGCTGGAAGTTATATTTGCAAAGCAGAAAACAATTTTGGAGAGGTATCATGTCATGCTGTTTTAGCAGTAATGCATTCAGAAGAGAGTTTTACAAAAGAAAAACAAAATAAATCAGAAGATATTCCTATAAAAATGATACAGGATGAAGTTCCTACATCTGATATAATTGCAGAGGAGAAATTTCCCAATGAGGAAGAAATAGAAGTTGAAATTGAATTTGAAAATAATGGTAATGATGTGAATAAAACCCTTGAACTTATAGCTAATACTGGCAGCACATGTATAGAAGGTAGTGAGACACAATTGAATATAAACTTTGATGTTTTCGATAAGCCTTCTCAAGAAAGTGATATAAAATTCAGAGCAGATTACATTGAAGGTTGTCGTTTTGAGTTTCAAGTTACAGAATCTCCACCCAAATTTCTAACTGCACCAATGGACTCTGTTATATCCAAAGGAACACAAGGATGTTTCGAGTGTGTTGTTGATGGCTCTCCAGTGCCAGAAGTTAGTTGGTACAAAGATGAAATATTGGTTCAAGGTGAAAAGTATGTACTTGAGGATGAAGAAGATGGTAGCCATAAGCTAATTATAGAGAATGTTAACTCTGATGATGAAGGCCAATATAAATGCACAGCAACAAATAAAGAAGGAACAGCAGAAAGTGTTGCCTTTTTAAAAATTAAGTAGAAAACAACTTCAAAACTAGCTGCAACTTTTGAAGCTAAAAATTTGCACTTTTAAAGCTAATTCCTTATGGTGTCACTAAGATAATCACTGCCATTTTCTGCTACAGATATATGTATTAGTTATTTCCTTTGAAAAACCATAGGCATTGTTTAAATTGCTACATGTTTTCATTGTAAATAGATATTAACAAAGCAAAGTAATGTTGATAATGTATTTACACATGTTGGAGGACTATGACTTATTTTTGGTTTGAAAAATCAACTTTTTTTTCTTGTGATTATTTATTATAATTCCTAATACTATTTATCTTCTGCAAATCTGGATATATTATATATTTAACCAAGTCACATTAATGTATTATATATCAGTGATGTCACTGCATGCTTTCAGCACTAGTGATGTCATTAACAACTAATACATTTCTTATAAATCAGTGATGTCACTGAATGCTTTCAGCACTAGTGATGTCATTAACAAGTAATAATTTATCTGAAATTGCTATTTTACTATGTGTAGATGATGGACAGAAATTAGCTTGAAGGAAACCTATGGTAAGAGAAATGTGTTGACAGCCGTTGCTGACTTCTTCTTTTGAAAAAATTTGTTGCTTGGCTATCATGTTGACTAAATACCTTTTAAAGTTTCTGAGTTACTAACACAAGACTTTTAGTTAGTGATGTTCAGAATCAGAAAATGTTAAAATCATTGTATCAACACACAAGCGAAGCAAGCAGCATTTTTCAAGAAATGAGACCAGTAACTGCATCAGTCCATTAATCTACAAACACTTACTGTCAAACACTACAAATAATTGATTTGTGCAGCTTTTGGAGGATTTAGGCTGTCTCCTAGCTGACTGCCCTACAAATCTTTTTAACCACTTGTTGCTCTCCTATTTGTGCTTGAATCATTATTGTCAGTCCATATGGCTCCCTCAGTACATGTTTCCTGTAACAAAAAGCTGAGAAGTGAATGCTTACCCAAAGTGTCTAATTTTTAATGAAAAAAATTGTCATCATTTTTGTTTTTAAGTAAACAGTGCTGCTTTAGTAACTTAGATTTTCTGTTATGTATGAATAGCATAAAATATCCGTGTGATTATTTTCTTTTGTGAAATGTGCTAGTTGTCATTTGTTCTTAGTTTTAAAAAGTTATGTAATCCCATATGTTAACACATGTCCTTGAAAAAGTTGATTTTGAAAACTATTATAGCTGTTGTAGTTGGTAAAAGGAAACCGCAGAACCAAATGCCTGTGTGAGAAGTTACTAATGCAAACTTCTAAACTCTGTCTCCTAATTGCTAGATTCTGGGAGATGACGTCACTCAGAGCAAAGCTGGATAGTTTTAGCTTCAATGCTCACAAAATATTAGATTACCGGAATCTGGTGGTTGCAACTTCCATCTGAGTCTTTTCACACAGATGATTTTTATTCAAAATAGATTAATTGAAATGTTTTTATTTTAAAGCAAACAACAGGATTTATGCTCCATAAATAAATTTATACATCAACTCGGAGCTTGATCTGAGCTTTATTTGCTGCTAGATGGGTAGAACTTTATTGGCACCACATGTAGGGAGAGTGCTAGATAGAGTATACACGTGTTCATCTCACATCTGTCATTACACCTTGGTTTTTTTACTCATAATAAATAAGCTATATATGGTGGACGTATATGTAATTACTTCACATTAGGCTTATCATTGTAGCTTCATTCAATCCATCACTGAGCGACAGCATATTGTAAATATTGCAACTGTATAATTGTACGTCTTCATAAATTTTACTTATATCCCACTCTTGAAACCAAGTTCTGAATGTGAGATGTAATTATGTACCTGGGTAAACTTTGTCTTGTCAAAGTTATGCAGCTGTTTTATTTTGTCATTGTATAAATGTATTAATTCAATAAAATAACATGAAAAGTGGATTGCATATGGCTATATTTTATTCTCTTTATATCTGTTTGTGTGCAAAACACATTTAAAAATAACTGTATTTTATTAAATTAAAACACAGTGCTCACAATACAACACTGACCCAGAAAGGACCCTCTATGATGTTGGCTGCACCCGCGCGCTCACATATCATAGATTTGCATGGGACCATCCTAGACACTGGAGCTGCATCCCAGGACACCTCCAAAAACATCTGTGAGATTGGAGTGTGCAAAGGTAGCCAGCATTGAAGAAGATTATTGCTGTGAAGCAGAAGACTACAGAGGTAAGTCATAAGCTGGGTGGTAGGTGTCAGTGTAGCTTGGTTCACAAGAAGTACAGGTGGATTAATGGAGTTTAGTAAAGATAGTACAGTTGTTCTTTGAGGTTAAATTTCAGATAATCTTGCCATGTATGATTTTTTAATAGATTTTGAAATACTGCACATTACAAGTGATCTTGTGGAAGTATAGTGATGTCATTCTAGCTAGGTGCCACATGTGGAAACCAGGGGTAAGGTATGTATAAAACTAAACTCAATGTACTTACATTATGTGGAGCTACTGGTGGAGCTCCAGTCTCTAGAATCTCAAAGCAGTGTATCACAAGTGCAGAAAAAATTGACTTCACACTATTATCGTTCTCCAGAGGAAACCCTAAGGTTTACATGTTGCTGAACAAATTTTTAATAAACATCATCAAATGTTATTATTTTATTTGCACAGTATGGCATACATAAATTGCAAAGTTCACCCTCCAGCACAGCAATATCTGCGCTCCCCTTGTCACTGCATTGTCAAGTCTTTAATCTTCCCGCTGTCTTTTTCCAAGTTCGAAGTCGTCTGCCATCTTGATCGGCTGACCTGGGATGCCATAACTTTGTCCCAGCACAAAATCATACAACAATGTACACTGAACTGTGCATGCATGGCTCAGTGTGCAATCAGAGAAAACTTGCTAAAAGGCCAGTAGAACTTATGGAAGAGGAGACATCTAGAAAATCCTCTGTAATTAAAAGTTTCTCTGCCTTAATTTTTCCAAACTCAATTTTAGTTTTGCTTCAAAACATATTGTCAGGGTTCTTATGATATTGATATATTATAGATTTATATATATATACTAGTTATTTTCATGAGACAGTAATTTGTCATTTTGAAAAAGCGTTTTACTAAAAATATTTCTGGGATCTTTGTTTTATGTGACTTGTTACATTTAATTTAATAATTGTGTTTAGCATTCTAATGTTTACTTTGTTTCCTCATCAAATGAAAAGGCTACGCTAGCCTACGTGACTTAAAGCAGTATTAAAGCAAACATGTATTATTTTGCAGCTTACCAATTCTTAAATGTGATGGCAGCATTCGTTTTCTTTTTAGATTTTGTTTCTTCTATTTTCATCTGGTGATCCAGCCAACAAGTCTGTTGTTTTCAAAAGTTCATATTCTCCAGCAGAATGCATCAGTTGCATAGATGAGACAAACCATATTACCCCAAGAGGAGTGGTTAAATGGTCAGCTTTTATGTAGCCATGTAAATACTTTATCCCAAAAGAAAAAAATGTTTGCTTTAATTGATTATACAGTGTGATCTGGAGTTTAGCTTCAATTAGTTAGTTACCCCCACCCCCCAAAACAACAATGCTGCTGTCTGCCATGCCTCCTGTTCTCATTCCTCCAGAGTTGTGTCTCACCAATACAGGAGGTGTGTTACTGGCCAGATCACCAGGTGAAATCAGAGGGGGGGAGAGAAAAGTATACTAATGCAGCCACCACATCTAATGATTGGTAAGCTGCAATATAATTTATTTTTGGTTTGGGGTTTAATACCACTTTAAACAAACCAGTGCTGGTCATATATTAATATATTATTACCAACTGTTTTTGTTTGCACAGATGTGTCTAGCTCTTATGTAATATCTACTGAGGAAGACACAACAGAAAACTTCAGCAGTGACCTTCAATTACAACCTAAACCTAGAACACTTGAGTCTATGCCTGAATCATCAATATATTCAAACAAATTAGAATTTAAAATGGAAACTAGTATTCCAGTTTTCACAAAGCAGCTTTCATCACTAGATGTTAGAATAGGAGATGCAGTCAAATTGTCAGTTATCGTTAGTGGTTTCCCAAAGCCCAGTATCCATTGGTGGCACAACAGAGAAGAGCTGGACAACTCTGAGGTTTACACATTCCTAAATGATGGTGATGAATACAGTTGCCTTATTCCATGTGTGGAAGAAAGCAGTGAGGGAGAGTATAAATGCATTGCAATGAATGAGCATGGCCAAACCATTTGCAGTTCATATATCACAGTGATTCAGAGAGAAAGTATAGATATCAGCAAACATCTTGAGACATCCCTTACTCTAGGTGGTCAGTCAAAAGACAATAATCAACTTCTTGCACCAAGCTTTGTGAAGCCTTTACATCCTGTTTGCTGCACCCAAAATGATAAAGCAGTTTTGGAATATAAAGTCACAGGCAATCCAAAGCCAAAAGTTCAGTGGTTCAGGGGTAATAAGCAGATATTGGCCGGGAAGCGTCACACCATTTGCATGAAGCAGGATGGAATAGGCTTTTTAACAATTCACAAATGCCAACAAGAAGACAGTGGTCTCTACACTTGCAAAGCATTCAACAGTCTTGGCAAGACATCCTGCACTACAGAGCTGAAGGTTGTACCCAATTCTAGTATAGCCGACAAGGAATCAAAGATGAAAGTTACCAAGTCCTACAAGAAATCCTCTGTTCAAGAAAGCACTGAAACACGCCTATATGCTGTTAAGTTACCAGGAGAATCTGAACAAGAGCATTCTGCCATGTTGTACACAATTGGAACAGAAGCAAAGTACTCTGCACACAGTGAGGAAGGTGATTCACTACAGCAAATTATTAATTTAGAACAACAGTTGGTTCAACTTGAGCCACAGCCTAATGAGTCCATCCCTTTAGCTACATCAGTAATCACAGAGCTTGTAGATGTAAGTGAGCAGAATGTCAGGAAAATTGTAAGTCCTGTTTTTCAAGAATCAGGCAGGCCTAAATCACAATCCCTTTATGTACCTGTCACTGAAGAAATTACATTAGCAGATAAAGAACAAGAAGTAAATGATAATTACCCAAGCAGTTTACAGTTAGGTCTCACACATGAGAAAAAAACAAGGCCTGTTTCATTTATGACAGAAGAAAAACAGTTAATATCATGTGATACAACGGCATCAATTTCAGTTAAGGAGACCATTGTAGCAGTATCCACACCTGAAACCAAAGAAGTTTTACATACCCACAATGTGGAGATTGTTGAGGAATTAACAAAAGAGCAGTTGCTTGGAGAAGAAGTTCAACATTTTTTGGAGATGGAAAAGCAGAACCTAGCTCCAAAATCAGACATGGTTTTGTTAGAACACATGGTTACCCCAGTGATAGATTACCAACATATTTTGGTAAGTGAACAGAATTTGAATTTTGAAAAAGCAAAGGAAGAAAAGGCTATGCTCATCAAAGATCTCCCCATGAAAAGTGGTTTGATGTTGGAAGAGAAACATCAGTTTCTATGTGAACATGCATTGTCTATTCAAGAGAGGGATGCTGAAGAAGTAGCTAAGTATGATCATGAACTGAGACAAGTCATGCACTTGCAAGTTGTAGAACCTCATACACATCTACCAAGTGAAGAAAACATTTTTTTTACTATGCCATCTGAAAACCAAGCTGATATCACAAAAAGTCCAGTCTTTCTTCTGTCTTCATTGTATGATGACGGCCGTACTATTTTATGTGAAGATACTGGAAAAATAAAAGGTTTCAATGCAGAAGTGAATCTGAGTTATTCCAAAGAACCTCCCCCAATTTTAAATATGCAAACTTTACAGTCAGACTTTTTGTTACCTAAAGAAGAAGAAATTCATTTTAAAAAAACAGATCTAAATACTGCGTTAAACAAAATGGAGAAATTCTACAAACGTAGTCTCCATGTTGAAGACAAACGTATTCTTTCAGGAGAGAGTATAAAAGAACTTCAAATATCACCTGAAGGTGTAGAACCTATGCTTGTTGTTGAACGCCAACAACACAAATGTGCCATCACAATGAAAGATGTTCTTTTATTGCCAAAAGAGCAGTTAGTTGCAACAGAGAAGGAACAAAGGGCTGCAGTACAAAAAGATGACTTTCAGCCTGTTATAAAGCTATGTACTACAGTTGAAAGTAGGGCTATTGTTGAAGGTCATGCTGATTTTGTGCCAGATATTGACATAAATACTTGTCAAATTACTAAAGAATTAACTCGTCCTGTAGAAATAACATGCATTGAGAACCATGGTATACCAATACAAAGTGTTATTCCTTCAGATGAAGCCCAACAAGATTATGCAGCAAGAATTCAGGAAGGTCAGTCAGTAAGTTTGCCCTTAGCTGTAGAGGAAAAACAAGCTATACCAGAGGAACATTTGAACATCTCAGAACGACCAGGAACAGAAATGTTAAAAGTAAAAACTCAACTGAAAGAACTTCTAAGCTCACATGATGTAATCGATGCAGCTATCCTTCACAAAGAACAACCAATTGCCTCAGAAGATCTAAGAAGTTTCAATTTAGAAATTAAAGGCCATGTTAGAAGAGCTTTGTATTCTGCCTTGATAAATAAATCAGATCTTTTGTCTGCAGAAATACTGAAGAACATACAAAACATAGATGTTAAAAGCATTAAAGTAACCAAAGAACCTAAGAACACCTTATGCACCTATGTCATCACAACAAGTAATTTTTCCATTGAAGAAGTAACATTGTCTCTTCCAAGGGTTTATCCACAAAGCATTGACCTTAAAACTGAACTTAAAACAGCTTTTCTGGCTGTTATATTTGACGAAAGACATATATTGGAAGCCAGTGGACCAGAAAGTATCATCACTAGACAAGAGAAAGCCTTGATTGCCATAGAACAACAACAGGAAATGTCAACAGCTACAGTAGCAGATAAACCTAATTTCCCTGATGCCTATAATTCTGTCAATGTAAAGACTGAGTCAGAAGAATTTCAGCCAAGCATAGCAAATCGAGTGTCCAGTGCTGTCATGACACATATGGAGATTAAGGACATTGGTGCAGCAGCTTGCACAGATGAAGTTACATTTTCAGCTGTATCTATACAGGAACAAGTACAAATAGTGAAGAAGAGAGAGACACGGGAAGAAATATATGAGGATGAGCTCTTAAAAGAATCTTCCACTCCAATAATTAGGAAAAGTTTATTAGATTATATGGCTAATGAAGGGGACTGTGTTACCTTCAACACAGTTATAAACAGTGTTAAGACTGTTAACTGGTACTTTAATGATAGACTATTGTCTTCAGGCATAGATTTCAAGTGTTTGCAACATAATGATACCTATACATTAGTAATCAGCAAAGTACAAATGGATATACATCAAGGAGAATATACCTGTGAGGCTTTGAATGACGCTGGCAAATCAACAACATCAGCTCAACTTACAGTTGTTAAAAGAGGTTGGATTATGGGGATAGTAATGTACCACTTTTCTGCTAACAACAACACCATTATGCAGTGTTTTAATGCAGGAGAAGGCAACACTTGACAACTCATAAAATGTAAAATTATTTTATCAAGCCATTAAAAAAAACATTTGAAATTTTTTCCACAAATTGAATTTCAGAATGTTGCCTTTTCCTATGCTGCAGGGTTGATCTAATGACACTTTTTATTAGACTAACGCCTCATGTAAATAGTCAGTGCATAATCATTATTTATTAGCATACTATTACATTTTCCTTCTACTCTTTTAAATATAAGCCACCCCATCTAATTTATAGCTGAGCTGTCTTCATGAAAGGGGCATACCTAAGTGAGCTGGAAACTTTAAAAACATTGTATTTACCTTGGAAACTTCTATTTTGTCATTCGTAGACAAAAGACTCACTTTGAGCTTGAATCATCAAATATAACAAAACCACAAGCATGTGGGGGCTTGCTACTTTTGCAACAAATTTGCACTTAAAAGGCACTTGCAAAACAACCTTCTGAATACTTGTCTCTCCAGCAGGCAGCAAGTCTGAATTCAGTTATCTTCAAACACTACAACTTCTGGCAGAGTTTTGCCATTCAATTTACTTCCAGATGTGTCAGATGCCTGATCTCTTGCTGTTATCCTGTAAGCCCCTTCTTCATTAATATGTCCTGTAGTGACATATAGCCAGTATGTTCTGTAGTGACATACAGCCAGCAGATAGAACCACAGTAAGCCCCTGTACACATGGTCGGACATTCTGCCAACCAAATCCGTCGGATTTTGTCCGTCGGATTTTGCCCGTCGGATCTTGTCCGAAACTGTTGCATACACACGGTCGGACTAAGTTGTGGAAAAATCCGATCATTCAGAACGTGATGACGTAATTTTGTTACGATGGGACTAGTAGCCAATAGCTTTGATGTAGGAATTTGATCTGAGCAGGCGTGGCACTTGGTCCGATCAAAATTCTCTATACATGATCGGAGTATGTCCGATCAAACCAGTTGGTCGGAAAATATTTCCAACATGTTGGAAAATTGGGTCCGACGAAGATTCGGACGGAATAAGTCCGATGCATACCACACACAGTCGGATTATCCGACGACACGGTCCGATAAGACGCATTCCGACGGATTCTCCGACCGTGTGTACAAGGCTTAACACACATTTAACACTACCAAACGAGTTGAATGCTGAAAATGTAACTGTGGGCAAAAAAAGACGAGTGGGTTAAGTATTCAGAGCCGTTTTTTTGACTTTCCTTTCTTAAACAGCAACGTTATTTTAGGTTGGAGATAAAGAACAAAATAACCCCCTGTGCAAGACTGGATATTTGAAAAGAACGCGTTTTCATTTCACTAAACTTAACTTCACTTTACCACATGGTAAAATGTAGACGCCATTGTTGTTCTAATCATCCTTTCGTGTACTACCTTTTTTTTAACTGTTACAGTATATGTTATATTATTTTTTGTATGAGTATGTTCAACTGACTTGTGTTTATCAAAGGTTTTTTTTATATTGTAACCTTAATGGCTGAAGTAACAAAATGTTTTATGCTAAAAATAAGACAGACCTTAAAATAACTGACATTTCGCACATCAAATTTCAATAGAGAATTTGCATCTAAAACCAATTTTTACCAGCCTCTCATATTTATTCTTTATGATTTGTGGCGAGATAGAGACCTTTGATAACTCAATGTTACACTATACCAGGGATATGCAATTTGGGACCTCCAGCTGTTGCAAAACTGCAAGTCCCATCATGCCTCTGTCTCTGGGTGTCATGCTTGTGGCTGTCAAAGTCTTGCTATGCCTCATGGGAATTGTAGTTCTGCAACAGCTGGAGGTCCACTAACTGCATATCCCTGCTCTATACAGTCACAGTCAGTACTAACTGTTTACGTATTTTCTTATATCCATCCCCATATGGACAAATTCACTCAGTTATATTATTGCCACATTTTATCTTCACTATGACAGTTTAATTCTCTGTGCTTTTTTTCGTTTCTCAACCTCATTTAAAATAGGTAAATGCATGCTGTAAATTTAAATTATTTGTTTTCTTTTAAATCTGTATTAGTTACCACTTGCAGGAATAATAAAAAATGACTTTTCACTTTCAGCTTATGTGTTTCCTTTTGATATGCCACATTTTTTGTGCATGTTTTCACCATTTTGCAGTAGATTTTTAAACTGATGCTCCCATGTAATATGATGTAAACTGCTAACAATTACCTTTTATCTGCACAGCCATTTTCCCTTCACTTTTCCTGAAATAGGCATTCCACTTTCAAGTAAATTTTTATTTTAAATGTACCATTTCCTCTAAGAAAATACTTTTTTTTTTCTTCTCCCTTGTTGTCTTTAGCTCCTGTGCTGAAGAGGAGGCTCGAGTCTGTAGAGGCAGCAATTGGGCACTCTGCATTTTTCACCTGTGAGACAGAACCTGCACCCAACGTTAGATTCCAGTGGTTCAAGTCTGGACGGGAAATCTATGAAAGTGAAAAATACTCTCTGAAGACATCAAACTACCTTTCAACTCTTGAGGTCCTTAGACCACAGGTTGTTGACTGTGGTGAATACTCGTGCAAAGCTTCCAATGAGTTTGGTAGCATAAGCACCACTGCAACCTTAACTGTGACTGGTGAGTAAATGTAATTTACATGAAAAAAACACACATACATTTACACATATGTTTTCTTTTAAGCATATATTTATTTATGTGGAATATTCATGACAATAAAGGTAAGTGAGTGCTATTTATATTCTGGAAAAAGGTTTCTTCGGGTTGATAAAAAATATATAATTTTCCTGAATTGCAGTCTTTACTACTTTTTAAATGTTTTTTTCTCATTAATAGACTTAAAAAAACCTTTAGATATTTAAAAGAATATCTGAATCTGAATTTAAACTGTTAAGTTTAGAAGAATACTGTTTGGGTATCCATTGAAGTTCTTTTGCCTTTCACAGTATAACAATTGCTGATATTACACTTTGAAGCCATGCAGTGGCTGAATAGTGGCTGAATACACCCCAAATTGGCAAGCAATTGAGCTGAAAGTTTAAAAATGCTAAGCTATTGCTAGACTTGCCAGGCTTGTTTGTTACCCAATTGCAGCAAGTCCACATTGCATGACTCCAGATCAAGTTTCTTTGCAAACATTCTGCAAGTCTGCTGCAAGTTCTGGTTCAATTATGTTGTGCAATAGTCATCCCACCACAGGGGTCACTGTGACTTGCAGAGCTCTTGCTGTAGACTCACCACTGCAACTTTGCTCATACTACTGTAGAGATTTGCCATGCAAATGTGCTACAAATTGGAAAAGTGTCAACTAGAACTTGTATTTGTGCTTTAATTCCTCTGCAAGTGTACAACTTGCCAGTGAAAATGTGCAGAAAGTTAGTACGACTTACAATTCAACATTGCCACAAATTTGTGGCAAGTTATCCTTGCTATCGGGAATATCATTATCATATGATGTTCTGGCCAACTTTCTAAATTCTTAATAATTATTATTACTTAAAATGTTTGCACAATATTCAAGAAAGAAAGAGTCAAAAGTGTTTGGCTTCTTTAGAGTGTGTGTGTGTGTGTGTCATCTTAGAACAGCTTCTTTTTATCCTACTATAATATATACTGTAACTGCAATTTTAGAATTTCCATTTGTAGGTTTCTTACGTTTTGGCATAAACTCTGTGGTTTTAACATACTGATGAAATACTGAAACCTCTGTTTTCTTTGCAGAAGCCTTCCCTCCATCTTTTATAACTAGACCAGAGTCTGTTACCTCTTTTGTGAGTAAGAAAGCTAAGTTCCAAGCAACAGTATCAGGTACACCAGTTATTGATACAATATGGCAGAAAGATGGACTTCCCATCTCCTCTTCAGAGAACATTCTTGTCTCAGCCATAAACAACAAGCATGTTCTAGAGCTCTTGAATCTTGCCACTACCGACAAAGGCATCTATTCTTGCAAAGCATCTAACAAATTTGGAACAGACACCTGCCAGGCAGAACTGATAGTAATCGACAAGCCACACTTCATTAAAGAACTGGAGCCTTTGCGTTCTGCTGTGAACAAAACTATTCGCCTTGAGTGCCAGGTAGACGAAGACAGAAAAGTAACAGTAGCCTGGACAAAAGATGGCCACAAACTCCTTCCAGGGAAGGATTATAAAATCTATTTTGAAGACAAAGTGGCTTCTCTTGAAATACCAGTGGCTAAGATAAAGGATTCTGGAAATTACTTGTGCACTGCAACAAATGATGCAGGAAGCAGCTCTTCTTCTTCAGTTGTTACAATACGAGGTAAGAAAAACAAAATACACTTACACATACCATTCATACCACAGCTTTAAAAGTGTGCGACCAAGGGACACAATAGTTATCTTTTTTTCCCAAAACATTTGTTTTAACATACCATATACTAAGTTAGTTTAAGTTTGTTGTAAACTGTCTTGTACTTGTCTTGTCTGCAATACACTTTATGTATGTATGTATGACTGAATGAAGTTTATCAAATACTATTCAAGCAAGTGTGAATGTTCTATATGGCTGAACAAAATTATGGACCAAATGGCTGAACTTTGCAAGATCCAAGAAATCATCTTCTTCTTCGTCTTCTTCTTCTTCATCTTCTTCATAGAACCCGTTAACAAGAAAAAAAATTTTCTTCTATTTCAGCTTATTCTATTTTTAATGTTTTTTTTTCTATAGAGCCACCGTCTTTTGTGAAGAAGGTGGAACCCTCTTATTTGTTAAGACAGGGAGAGTCAGCACATTTACAGTGCAAAATTAAAGGTTCACCTGATATCCATGTCACTTGGTACAAGAACAACACAGCAATTACACCAAGTGAAATGTTTAGAATGGCTTTCGACAACTCAGATGCTGTATTAGATATCACAAACATGAAAGTTGATGATAGTGGAAGTTACACTTGTGAAGCTCTAAACGATGCTGGCTGCGAAAGCTGCACTTCTGAAATTATTGTTAAAGGTTTGTTTGTTGATTCTACATAGTTGGTAGATAATATTCATAAATGTATTCTGTTTTTGTAATAATCGTCTGATAATCTAATACTCTTCTAGAGCCTCCTTCTTTCATCAAAACACTTGAACCAGCAGAAATAGTAAAAGGATCAAGTGCTACTCTTCAGTGTGAAGTATCTGGTACTGGACCTTTTGAAATTAGCTGGTACAAAGATAAGAAACAGATACGAAGCAGTAAAAAGTACAGGCTCATATATCAAAAGTCTTTTGCTTGTCTGGAAATCTCATCATTTAATAGTGCAGATGTTGGTGAATATGAGTGTGTTGTTGCCAATGAAGTGGGAAAGTGCAACTGCAGTGCATCATACAGGCTTAAAGGTTAGTATTGGGCTAGTATTAATTTTCATCGTCTTCTTTCAGAAAAAAAAAGATTCTTTTTGCTTCTAACACCTCTATACCTCTTCAATGACCAACCAATATCTTCAGTATCTTTAACCACTAATATCTCTTATCTTACTGCCTGCAGCTAATACGTAGTTGCAGATCTACTACTTGAGAAGTGAAACCATCAAGCTTTTTCTGTGCCCTAAATCCGACCTCTGGCCTATAAAAGAACTTTAATGTACAAATATTTCTAGTCAAAATATAGGTCAAGTTTATAAGCTCAAGGAACCAAACCTGCCTAATTCTGGAAAGTTTTATTATAAGAAAAACTTGGGTTGCTGCTTTCCATACTGTGCTACTACATTCAAAATGGATTCTCTTTCAGAGAATTTGATCAGCAAAATAAATTAGGGGAATTATGATCAGTGACATGTCATTACCTCTTTCTCAGGGTCATCATTGCTCCTGCATGGGATCTGTTTTGACACATGCACAAGGCTTTCACTCATTAAAGCTGCATTTTAACCACTTCAGCCCCAGAAGGTTTTACCCCTTAATGACCAGGTCATTTTTTGCGATACGGCACTGCGTTACTTTAACTGACAACGGCACAGTCATGCGCCGTGTACCCGAAAAAAAATTATGTCCTTTTTTTCCCACAAATAGAGCTTTCTTTTGGTGGTACTTGATCACCTCTGTGGTTTTTATTTTTTGCACTAGAAACAAAGACTGATAATTTTGAAAAAAAAAACAATATTCTTTACTATCTGCTATAAAACATATACAATATATTTTAAAAAAAAATAAAAAATGTTCATCAATTTTGGAAAATATGTATTCTGCTACATATCTTTGGTTAAAAAAATCCCAATACGTGTATATTGATTGGTTTGCACAAAAGTTATAGCGTTTACATCCTAAAGGATAGATTTATGGCATTTTTATTTTTTTTACTAGTAATGGCTAAAAATATGCCCTGTAATGCCTTGTACACATGGTCAGAAATTCGGAAGAGACGGAAAAGGTCCGATCGGATTTTATTGTCGGAAAATCCAATCGTGTGTGGGCTCTATCGGACTTTTTCCATCGGAAAATCTGAGAAAAAAAATTTGAGAGCAGGATCTCAAATTTTCCGACAACAAAATCCGATCAGACTTTTCCGATCATTTGTGGAGAATTCCAATCGGACAAAGTACCACGTATGCTCAGATCAAATTACGAGACCAAAGCTATTGGCTACTAGCCTCAACGTAGTCCCGTCGTAATGAACAGACGTCATCACATTCTGAACGATTGGATTTTCTGACAACTTTGTCCGACTGTGTGTATGCAACACCAGTTTAGGACAAAATCCATCAGAAAAAATCAGACAGATTTTGTGGTCAGAATTTCCGACCGTGTACAAGGCATTACTGTATTAATGACACTGGCAGGGAAGGGGTTAACACCAGGAGCAAAGGGTTAAGTGTGTCCCTAGGGGATGCTTTTTAACTTTGTGGGGGATGGCCTCACTAGATGAACACAGTGATCCATGTTCCTGATTAGTATACAAGATCACTGTGTTAATTTTTGACAGAACGGCGGTCTGCCTTACATCGGCAGACTGCCATTCTTTCTTTCTGGGGAGCGATCGTGGGTGGCCAGCAGACCTGCCCACAGTATCTATTGCACAAAATGATGTACAGGTACTTTGTTACATGCAAAAAATCTGCCCAGCCACAGTATATAGTGGGCGATCTTTAAGTAGAAAGATTAGGGAAATAGCAGAAACTTTTTTTTATTGCTGCCTGTGTACTTACTGGGGAGTTTTGCTATTACTGCCTGTTCTGCTAAGGATGTCATTGTGGAAGGAGGTGAGGGGTATTTTTTTTAAGAGAATAGCCATGCTGGAACCTCTATCAGGCTTTTATTGGTGCAGAAAGTAAGATGAACTCTCCCTAGCCAATAGAAATGTATGTCATCAGCACATTTTCATTCTTCATATCTTAAATAATTTTAATGGATATAACTAGTAAAAATGCAACTCAACCTTTTAGTTTTAAAACCTTGACATTTTACTGGTAACTTATATGTCAGTATAGTCTCATGAATGAAAAACTAAGGTGTGCTGGTGTCCTATGTTGGTTGGTGCCTTGTTGGTTTATCATACTATCTGTCTTGTGCACCAAATACTACTTAAGTTCATATACTGTATTGTGTGCAGTTTGAAAAATTTAACAGTGACACAGACAGTAATAACAAATTGATAGAGATTGATCGTTCCTATGCTCTTCAAAGCAGAAAAATGCTTTAGATGGAGTTGAGATTTTAAATTTCACTTCTGCATCAGACACGTTGCTAATACTTAGCATTCCAATAACCTAATAATTCCTTAGAGTGGGTGCAAATTTACAAACATATCTTAATAGGAGAGCAGACTAATCCCTCTAATTGATGAGCTGAGCACTGACTTTATCTGTCAATAAATAACACTAGTACTAACATTTTAAGGTCAACAAAGTGCTAGTATTTATGTGACCATAGCAATTATTTAAAAATTGAATTTTTTGGAAATGGAATGGAAAGGAATTCTCAGATTTACCGCTGTCTTTCAAACTAGAACCACCATCATTTGTGAAGAAGGTTGAAAATGTCACTGCTATAGTTGGCAACAATGTTTCCCTACAAGCCATATTAAAAGGCTCTGAGGTCATCACGGTAACTTGGATGAAAGGAAGAGATGTTGTCAGAGAAGATAACAAAGTTAAAATCACATTTGAAAATAACATTGCCACTCTTCATATCAGCAGTGTGCAAGTTAACAGTGCTGGAAAATACACTTGTGTGGCTGAAAATGAAGCAGGAAGCCAAAGTTGCTTTGGAGAATTATTGGTAAAAGGTCAGTTAGTGATTAATTTCCTATATCTTTCAGATCAACAACTATTTTCAGTAAGCTGAGACATGTTTATGACATTTTTTAACTTTATTTTAGAACCAGCCAAGATAGTCGAGAAAGCTGAATCAATCCAAGTGACTGCGGGAGATCCTGCCACTTTGGATTGCACCGTATTGGGCACACCTGAACTTAAAGTTAAATGGCTAAGGCAAGGGAAGGAGATAACTTCTGGCAAAAAGTATAGGATCAGTTTTAAAAATAATGTTGCCACCTTAAAGTTTTACTCTGCTGAAATTCAGGACAGTGGAGAATATTCATTTGAGGTGTCCAATGATGTCGGTAGTAACAGCTGCAAGATCACTTTTACAGTATTAGGTTAGTATGACACATAGTTCTTGAAATTAGAATTAGTACAGTTGCCATAGTTTTCAGTATGTTAAACAATTATATTTCTATCATAAACAGATCGAACTATTGCCCCATCTTTTACTAAAGCATTGAGAGATATTGACAATGTAATAAATGTGCCATGTCGATTGGAGTGCAAAGTCTCTGGTTCTTTGCCCATGAAAATTGCATGGTTTAAAAATGGGGAAGAACTTACTCCAGACAAGTATAAGATATCATTTGTGGAAGCTACTGCCTCTTTGGAGCTAAGTCGACTAGAACTGAGTGATGCCGGAATTTATACTTGTAAAGCAACAAATTCTGCAGGAAGCAAGGAATCCAAAGGAACGCTTTCTGTTAAAGGTTTGGTTCATAAACCTTTTCCTGCTACATTTAGTTTCAATACTCCTTAATGCTTCTTTAAGGTTTTTATTTTTACAATGTCTTTTCTTCATACATTTAGAACCTCCAAGCTTTCTAACCAAATCAGTTTCACAAGATACCCTGCCAGGATCAACTGTGTGTCTGAAGACCACTTTTAAGGGAACACCACCTTTGTCTATAAGATGGTTTAAAGGTGTGGAGGAACTTAAAACTGGAGGTTCTTGCTACATTGCTAAAGAGAACACCAGCAGCTCTTTGGAACTCTATGCAGTTAAAACATCAGAATCAGGAAACTATGTCTGCAAAGTCAGCAACAAGGCTGGCGCTGTGGAATGCAGTGCAAACTTATTTGTGAAAGGTTTGAATTCTTCTTTGTTTTTACAGCTATGCATACCATCTTTTACTCTTTTACTAGGAGTTTCTCTTTTTTAAACTATTTTTAAATTCTACAGAGCCAGCAACATTTGTTGAGAAGCTAGAACCATCACAGCTTTTCAAAAAGGGCGATGCTGTACAACTTGAATGTAAAGTAGCTGGAACACCAACTATTAGCATTACCTGGTTTAAAAATGACAAGGAAATTAAAGAAAGTGACGCTTGCAGTATGTCATTCCTGAACTCTGTTGCAGCTCTTAGAATTTATAGCATAAGTCTTGAAGACTTTGGTGAATATGTATGCCAAGCTAAAAATGAGGCTGGTACAGATACATGCAGCTGTACTGTCATAGTTAAAGGTGTGTTAAAGTCACTACTTCTTCTTTACTCTTCTTTTATTTACTCTTATTTATTTTTAAAACATTTTATTTACTGAAAGGCATTTCTCTTAAAATACAGAACCTCCATCTTTTGTAAAAGAGTTTCAAAATATTGAAGTAATGAGAGATTCCGATGTTACTTTGGAAGGCGCATTAGTAGGCTCAGCTCCATTTGAGGTTTCATGGTTCAAGGACAACAAACCTATTCGGAGTAGTAGGAAATACAAAACCTTTTTCCAGGATAATTTACTAAGCCTCAACATTCTAAGGTTTGACTCCATGGATACAGGAGAATTCCAGTGTAGGGTGTTTAACGACGTTGGAAGCTGTCTTTGTAGTTCGATTGTGACTCTAAAAGGTTAGTAGTGCCAAAAAAATGTAATAAGAAATTTTGATTTAAAAATTTAGCATAGCTGTAAATTCTGTCTTACAACTCTTCATCTATCTGTCAGAACCCCCCACTTTTACAAGGAAGATTGAAAATCTTAGTTCCCTCATTGGAGGAATGGTTGCCTTTCAATGTTCTGTTAAAGGTTCACAGCCTATCTCCATATCATGGTGGAAAGACAATGATGAAGTTATGGAAGATGAAAACATAAAAGCAATATTTAAAAACAATGTAGCCACACTACACATTACTTCTGTTAAAAGCAACCTTGGTGGCAAGTATACATGTGAAGCCAAAAATGATGCAGGCGTTCAACGATGCTCTGCGATGCTAGCAGTTAAAGGTTGGTCTCTTTCATTCTATGCTTTTAAAAAAGTAAAAAAAAAAACAGTCAAACTGTAAACAAGTTCTAAATTATATTATCCTTCTTTAACAACAGAACCTGCCACAATTATTGACAAGGCTGCATCTGTCGATGTCACAGAAGGTGACCCTGCGACATTGCAATGTAAATTTTCTGGTACTAAAGAAATCACTGCCAAATGGTTCAAAGATGGAAAAGAGCTCAAATTTGGTCCAAAACATAAAATTAGTTTTACTGAAAATGTATCCATTTTGAAAATTGCTTCAGCGGACAAAAATGATAGCGGAGAGTATACATTTGAGGTGCAGAATGATGTTGGTAGAAGCTCTTGCACTGCTTCTGTCAATGTATTAGGTTAGTATAGAGATATATTTTTCCTTCATTATATATATTTGTCCCTTTAAACAAATTTAATTTGCAACTTACTTGGTGTTTATTTCTTCTATGTTAATTAGATCTAATAATCCCGCCATCATTTACAAAGAAACTGAAAAAAATGGATAGTGTCAAAGGGTCTTTTGTTAATCTTGAATGTATAATTTCCGGCTCACATCCAATAACTGTGAAATGGTTAAAGGATGACAAAGAAATTCAGCCTAGTGGAAAGCACAAATATTCCTTCCACGATAATATAGCATTCATGGAGATCAATGAATTAGAAGGATTAGACAGTGGTACCTACACATGCTTCGCCACAAATAAAGCAGGGAAGAGTCAATGCAGTGGATATTTAACCGTGAAAGGTTTGCATTCCTTATTATTTCATTTCAAACAGAGCCCCTTATTTAACAAATTTAGCAAAATTTTTGTTTAACAATTTCTTATTTACTTATTTTAGAACCTCCATATTTTATTGAAAAGCCTCAGTCACAAGACACTCTACCAGGGTCTAGAGTTCAGTTTAAAACTGTTTTGAATGGCACCACTCCAATGGTAATCAAATGGTTTAAGGATAGTAAGGAACTCCTTTCAGGAGCAAATCGATCAGTTTGGAAGGATGAATCTTCAAGTATCCTTGAACTGTTATCAGCTAAAGTTGCTGATTCTGGAAGTTACACAGTTCAAGCTAGCAATGATGTTGGCACAGCAACTTGTAAAGCAAAGCTCTTTGTAAAAGGTTTGCATTCTTTTCTATCATACCTAAGCCTAGTTCATCTATTTTAGAATGTTATTGATATAAACCTAAATATTTTATCTATATTTAGAGCCCCCATGGTTTGTTAAGAAGCCAAGCCCAATCTTGTTGTTAAGGAAAGGAGAGTCAACAACTTTCCAATGTCAAATAACTGGCACACCTGAAATCAAGGTTACTTGGTACTTGGATGGAAATGACATTATGACAAGTGGCAGATACAGTACTTCATTTGTAGATGGAATAGCTACTCTTGATATTATCAATTCTACTATTGAAGACACTGGAATATATGTTTGTGAGGCCACCAATGAGGCAGGTAGTGAGAGCTGCAGCATTGATGTTAAAGTAAAAGGTTAGTTATTAGTCCTTATATATTTAATACTTTTATCAATACTTTATGTTTTCAAATTTTTAATAAGGCACTCTATTTGTTAAATTATAGAGGCCCCCACTTTTAAAACTGTATTTGAGCCAGTTGAAGTAGTGAAAGCTTCTGATGTGAAGTTATTCTGCGAAGTTCTGGGCACACCACCATTCGATGTAACTTTTTCAAAGAACAAAAAGGAGATTCGGAGTGGTAAAAAGTACTCATCGGTTCAAAAGGAATCAGTATTTGAGCTGCACATTTTCAATGTGGACTATTCAGATGCTGGTGAATACCAGTGTACAATATCAAACGAAGCTGGAGGCTGTTATTGCAGTGCTTCAGTACATTTGAAAGGTTAGTTGCAAAAAATACCATAGGCTATTCTCTATTTCTTTATTTCTCTATAACCAGAGAACTAATTTGAACCACATTTTAATGGCTTTGTCTTATTCAGATCCCCCAACCTTTGTCCAGAAGATAGAAAATGCTACCACAATCCTTGGAAGCGCTGCTGTTTTTCAATGTGCTATAGCAGGTTCTGACCCTATAACAGTGTCTTGGATAAAAGGAGATAAAGTTGTAGAGCAAGATGACAATACCCAAATTACCTTTGAGAACAACATTGCTACTCTCTATATCAGGACTGTTGATGGCAGTCATACTGGTAGATATACTTGCCAAGCTTCCAATGAATCAGGGACAGAAAAATGTTTTGCCTCTCTCATAGCTCAAGGTTAGTGCTAGGCTATTAAATATCAAATTTTACTTAATTTAGTTGAAATTATAAAACAAATCCTTTTTAATTATCACATTATTTTACATTTAATTTGAAACACAGAGCCCGCACAGATAGTCGAGAGACCCAAATCAGTAAATGTAACCGAAAGAGATCCAGTGACTTTGTATAGTACTGTGGCTGGGACACCAGAGCTCCAAGTCAAGTGGTACAAAGAAGGCAGACAGATTATGCCAAGCAGATTTTATACCCTAAGCTTTGAGGATAACGTATCCAGCTTGAGGATTCAATCTGCAAGCAAGGACGATAGCGGAGAATATATGTTTAAGGTTGAAAACGACTTTGGAACCAGTAGTTGTACAGCTTTTGTAACTGTTCTAGGTTTGTATTATAATCTATTTTTATTACACTTGCCAGAAAGTAGTCCATTAGCCTGTGACGATAAATAACTGGCTATATTCTTTTATTGGACAGATCAAGCTATTCCTCCATCTTTTACAAAAAAGTTAACAAAGATGGATAAGGTTCTTGGATCCTCCATTCAGATGGAATGCAAAGTTGCTGGTTCATTGCCTATAAATGCACAATGGTTCAAAGATGGGAGTGAAATCTTGCACAGCGCAAAGCACAGGCTGGTTTGTCATGAAAATGTAGTATCTTTGACCACTGCTGACATAGATGTATCTGACAGTGGCAACTACAAGTGCAAAGTAATGAACGTAGCAGGAAGCGCTGAATGTGGTGCTATCTTGACTGTAAAAGGTTTGAAGTGATTTTTTCTTTCTTTTTTCTTTAATTCCATTTAATAATCTCGTCGCTTTTGAATTATAACAACAAGCTTAAAATATAGGCTTTTGTAAATAGAATATAGTGTGCAGTGGTGTAAACACATCTTACTAAAAGTCAATTATTTCAGGAAAATATAAAATCAAAAATATTTAAACACTCTTTTTCCAACATCATAGAACCTCCGAGCTTCATTTTAAAACCTGAGAGTCAAAAGGCAATACCCGATTCTTTGGTGGATTTCAAAGTTGAAGTAAAAGGAACACCACCATTTGCAATTAAATGGTTTAAAGAAGATGTGGAACTCTTTTCTGGACCTAAGTGTTTCCTTGGAATGGAAGGGTCAATAGGTTTCTTAAATCTTTTCACAGTGGATGGCTCAAGCACTGGACGCTATACATGCCAAGTTACCAATGATGTTGGTAGCGACACTTGTAGTGCAATGTTGGTTGTAACAGGTGCGAGGATTTGCTTTAATTTTGTCATCTGTATGTTTGTCTTACTTCATGTTTAAGTGTTTATTTACTCTTTTGAGCTTGACTACTGTGTAGCACTACACATCTGTAATCACCACTTCCTCAGGTTCAACATCCACTTACCATTGTTGTTGAATTCAATTCTAATTGTCTTTTTCCCTTTTGGTTTTATAGAACCACCAAAGTTTATCAAGAAGTTAGAGTCAACAAAAGTAACCAAACAAGGTGATTCTGTCCGCTGTGAGTGCAAGATCAGTGGATCCCCAGAGATCAAAATCACCTGGTACAAAAACGACAGTGAAATTAAGGCAAATGAAAAGTATACTATATCTTTCATTGACTTTATACCAGTTCTTGAAATCAACAACCTCAGAATCGAAGATAGCGGAGACTACACCTGTGAAGCCAACAATGATGCTGGCAGTGCCAGCTCCAGTATCAAGATTGTAGTCAAAGGTCAGAAATGCCTTCCAAAGTGTGCTCAGCTGAATTTTAGAGTTATGGACTCACCAACATGGCTTATGCTGTGCATGCATCTTTAGTGTGTATCCTCATTTGGGACTTACTTATATCCAAGTGTTGTTGCAAAGCACATATTACCACAATGCACATTACATTCGTTGATGCACTGTAGTGTTATTCATTTTAAATAGCACCCCAATGCACTAGAACAACACACGTGTTGCACTATAGTGCACTTTGTGATGTGTCCGATAATTGGGGCGATTTTATGCTTCAGAAGTACATTGATTTCAATGAGCTGTCTGAATCCAACTCTTGTTAGTGCGTATCATAACATGAAGTGAATAGGCTTTCAGAAAACATAAAGTTTACTATGAAATCATGCATATTTACCTTGCTAGTTCCCAGTTAGGCATTGCAAGTGGGGTGGCACAAAAGTAAGATTTGCTTATTTGGTCAAAACAGTTTGGCACACATACATGTTTATGAGTTACATACGCCATCTCCATTCAAACAAGAGGTAGATTCCAGCGCCTTTTCCTCTCTTAAGGAGAAATTAGGGCTGCAGTAGAGGTATCTCTGAGTATGCAGTGTACTAGTCATGACAGCTCCATAATTTCCCTTGCCATTCCAGAGCAACCAGTGCCATATTTGCTGAAGCTTCTTCTGCTGCTGGCTTCTTTCTTCTTCAGCCATGGTGCACCTGGCAATGATGCAACTCAAGCACATGCATCCTGATACCAGGCTCCAAAGGTCCTGAGAGTGAACTGCTCATTAGGCTATGCTCATTTACCAAAAACATTTTTTTTTGTCAGAAGAGATATACAAACTTTCTTCTTTAAGAAGACTGCCTACTGGCAATAAAGAGGGGATGGGTTCAAGCCTGTGTTTTTACTGCTTCTGTGGAAACACATTGCTCTAATTTAGTTCTGTGGGGACAAGTATTTCAGGGACAAAAAAGGGAAATCTCATCAGTGGGATTAAAGACAAAAATAATAACTTGACAGAGGTCCCAAACTTTTCCCACTTTATCCAAAACTGGAAACTAAATCAATGTTTTATCTATAGTTGGATTTAAATATCTTATAGCCATGGGTCATAATGTCAATGCTAGACTATAGTCAAGCAGGTAAATATGCAGTTAAAAACACAAGCATGCAAGATATTTAGCCTGCTAAACGATTTGCAATTCCATGCTGACAATTTTTTAATCCATATACCCCTGCTAGAAAATACCGCACAACTTGGCCTAGCACACCTTTTTTTTTCAATCTGCAGTGCTATAATTTTTTTTGTAGAATGCAATTATGGCAACCTGTAAGCATTTTGTACACAGATGGTGTACAAAACGCCACCAAGAAATGTCATTTTTTGCTTGTGTGATTTACACAATAAAGGATAATAGCACTGCTGAGAGCACATCACCAATAGCCAGGTATAATCAAAAGTATGATTTATTATGTAGTATATAGTGATAATAATAATAAATGAAACCGGGCATAGATAATTCTAATTAGATAAAATAAATACAATTTAAATTAATTGAAAGTACAATGAAATCTGCTGATGTACTGCAGTACAATGTATGGCATCATAAGCAATGTCCAATATTATTTGAATGGCCATGGGTGCCCAGGCATTATACAATATGCAGCTGTTCTACACCAGAGTCCAGTGCTGCTGGATGGCCAGAGGGGCCACTCAGCAGAGAGACATGTAAAACAGAAAACATAGAAAGAATCCGAGCACAGGATATAGTGTAGAAAGTTAAGTAAAATAAAGTACGTTAAGTAAGTAAGCAAGTAAAGATATTTTTTGTGTAAACAATAAGCAATGCCTTCAGAAGTGACCCAATGGGCAGAACATAGCGTATGCCAAAAGGGCAGAAGAGCCACTCAGATTTACCATGGGGAGTCGGTATTCAGAGCTCCAGCTGGGGAGAAGCCCTGCAGAAGTGGATTTTCTGGGCTGCACAGAAAACTCTGCCACTATTAAAGAAAGTCCACACACTTGCATTGGGTCCTGGTGAGATGAAGCTCCACAAAGCTCCCCATGGCACATCTGAGTGACTTTTCTGCCCCTTTGGGATACACTATGCTTGACCCATTGGGTCACTTGTGAGTCCATTACTTATTGTTTACTCAATAAATAGCTATTTTTTTAAACTTGCTAAACTATATTGTGTGCATGGGTTCTTTTTTTTCTGTTTTGCTTGTGTAGATGGCTCACCAATTTCCCCAGAAGTCTGCACTAAGATACAAGTAATTTTTGGTAAGATAAATCATGTGTAAAGGGATGCAGATCCTGCCACTTTCCTCATAATAGATAATACAGCAGCTGATTAATAATTATAAAATCACCCCATTTACATTCATTTTACATATGGACACAGACAAACAAACAACTATTTCTTCAGAATAACAAAAGGTAGGAATCTGCAAAAAAAAGTTTGTTATTATCCATGCAATGTACATAGATTGCCCAGAGGAGATCACTTTTTTCTCAAGAAAAGTGGAGTTACTCTTTAAGGCTAGATTCACTCTAGCCTGCATGGTAAAATGCAGCCCTTTACCATGAAGGCTAGTGTAATGCCGTGTACACACAGTCGGATTTTTCTGACGGAAAAGGTCCGATCGGATTATATTGTCGGAAAATCCAAATGTGTGGGCTCTAACAGACTTTTTCCCTTGGAAATTCTGACTTTTTTTGATCATTTGTAGAGAATTCCGATCGGACAAAGTGCCACACATGCTCAGATCAAATTACGAGACCAAAGCTATTGGCTACTAGCCTCAACGTAGTCTCGTCGTAATGAACGAACGTCATCACGTTCCGAACGATCAGATTTTCTGTCAACTTCGTCTGACCATGTGTATGCAACACCAGTTTAGGACAAAATCTGTCTGAAAAAATCCGACGGATTTTGTGGTTGGAATGTCGTGTGTACAGGGCATTAGTGTCAGCTCTGGTAGGGAGTGTATCACTTAGTTTATATTTTTTGCTTATTTTAAATTTTTTTTAAATGAACGCTTTATTCATGTGTGTGCACAGCAGCACATTGCTGTGCAGTGACATGCAGTGCCATTCAGTGTGCTGTGGAAAAATGCATAAATGCTGCATTTTTCTGCACTGAACATAACACCAGTGTTGTGGTGTGAATGTGGTACAGTACATAGAAACAAATGTTTTCTATGTGTCCTAGCAGTGACCTGCTTTTAGCCAGTACAGAAAAATGCAGGCCACCACAAAGAGTGTGAATGAGTGCCTAATTATTGCATATCTGTATAATATAGTTTTTAGGGATTATACATGATAAAGTGTATAACCCTACCTTAAGGTTATATTAATATTTTTTTTTTAGAAAGAAAATTAATCCTATCTATATGGAACTGTTGTCACAACGAAAATAAAGCATTTGTTTATGTCGGATCTTTCGGGTTTTCGGATTCTGCACGTTCGTTATCGTTTGTTAAAACGATAACGAAAATACCCGAAAATCGGACGAAAACAAATGCACATGTCTATAGGTTAGGACAGCTAGGACAATAGGTAAAAATATAAAGAAAAACTCAACATGCACATATACTGTATATATGGCTTTGCATTGATAAGCTTGTTGGCAACACATTATGAGCTAGAAAAAAGTTACAAAAGTAAGTTTAGTAACATTTGTTCATTATTTTTATAGAGCCTCCTGTCTTTAGCAAGAAGCCTAGTCCAACAGAGGTCTTAAAAGGCGTGGATGTTAGTCTTGAGTGTGAACTCTTGGGAACCCCACCTTTCGAAGTGATTTGGTTCAAAGATCGCAGACAAATTAGAAGCAGTAAAAAGTACAAAGTAACTTCTAAGAATCACCTTGCTTCTGTTCATATTCTTAATGTTGAGGCCCCAGATATTGGAGACTATCACTGTAAGGCCTCCAACGATATTGGAAGTGATACTTGCATTTGTAATATAAAACTTAAAGGTAATTCTTTCAATCGCTAGCTGATGTCAAAGACAATTTGCTCACAAACCATTCTTTATTCATCTTTGCTTTGCATTTTTCTGTTCAGAACCACCAAAATTTGTGAAGAAAGTTGAAAGCATAACTGTTATCTTGGGTGAACCTCTTGAATTACAAGGACTGATCGAGGGCTCACAACCTATTTCGGTTCTTTGGCTGAAGGACAAGGAGGAAGTCGTGAGGGAGAGTGAAAACATTAAGATTTCTCACTTTGAAAACCTTGCAACTCTTCAGATTAGAAAGGCTGAATCAGCTAATGCTGGAAAATATATATGCCAGATTAAAAATGATGCTGGAATGAGGGAGTGTATAGCAAACGTGTCTGTTTTAGGTAACTATGAAAAGAAAGAAGACAGGAACTAGTTCACATACAAGTTAAATCAGTTTAAAAATCATCATTTTTAATTTTGTTTTATTTCAGAACCTGCAATAATAGTAGAAAAGCCAGAACCTGTGAGAGTCACCGCTGGTGATGTCTGCACAATAGAATGCATAGTGGCAGGCACACCAGAACTTTCAGCCAGCTGGTTTAAAGATGGCAAAGAACTGACCAGCAGTCAGAAATATAAGATCAGTCTATTCAATAAGGTAGCCTCGATTAAAATCCTCTCTGCAGACAAAAGTGACAGTGGAGAATATACCTTTGAAGTGAAAAACAATGTTGGAAAGAGCACCTGCACTGCAACAGTTGATGTTCTCGGTTAGTTCTTATATCTTCTGGGCTTTTCCCAAATTAATAATAATAATAATAATAATGTCTGTGAGTAATTCTTATATAAAACATTAATTTGTTTTTGCCTTTGTTGACTAGATCGTGTATTATCTCCTTCTTTCACCAAAAAATTGAAAGAAACCACTGCAGCAGTAGGTTCATCTGTTCAAATGGAATGCAAAATCACTGGATCACTGCCTATCTCTATTACTTGGCTTCATAATGGAAGCAAAATCTTCAGTGGCGATAAATATGAGCCTGAATTTTCTGATAGTCTTTGTGTTTTAAAAATTAATTACTTGGAATCCTCAGATGCTGGAAGCTATACTTGTGTAGCAGCAAACATTGCTGGGACTGATGAGTGCAGTGCTGCTCTAATTGTCCAAGGTCAGTAATACTGCTCAGTTACAGGGACAGAGCGTAATCTTTCTTTACTTCTTGAAAGTCATAGCCTATTTTTGCTATTCATTACATGTTTCTTCCTCTATCTATTATAATTGTAAAGCAAAGTATCTTTAGTCTAAAGATGCGCTGCAGTGAACCAAAACGTATTCTTATTGCTTTAAATCTTATGGTATGTGTTGTAATTCTTCAGAACCACCTTCCATTGTGACGAAGCCTGAACCACTTGAAGTCTTACCTGGAATGAATGTCTCTTTTAGAAGTGTTATTAGGGGAACACCTCCTTTTAAGGTACACTGGTTTAAGGGAAGCAGTGAACTTATTTCTGGAACTACATGTCTTATAAAATTTAAAGATTCAGCTGCCATCTTGGAATTATATGAAGTGAACACTACCCATAGTGGAGACTACACGTGTGTGGTTTCTAATGATGCTGGAAAGGACTCGTGCACTACCCCACTGTTTGTAAAAGGTAACATTCTTTTTTCAGCTGTGCTTATTCCTTTTAGCCACTTCATTTTCAAAAGCTTTGCTAATGCTTTTGTGTATTCTTAAATCAGAGCCTGCTACCTTTGTGAAGAAAATCAAAGACTACAATGTAGAAACTGGTCAACCATTTATTTTGGAGAGCACATACACTGGCACAGCCCCAATTTATGTTACTTGGGAAAGGAATGGTGTAGAGATAGTACAAACCGAAAGAAGTAACTTAACAACAACAGAAAAATCTTGCATCCTGGAAATCTTAAGTAGCTCCAAAGAAGATGGTGGTGAATATACTTGCCGGGTTGAAAATGAAGCTGGGCAGGATATTTGCCAATCTATGGTCACCATTCTAGGTTTGTGCTTGTAATTTTTTGCTGTATAATTTTACAGATTTTTCTTAAGGTTGGGTAACAATTTTGTTACTGGAATTATTTTTTTATAGAACCACCATACTTTATTACAAGTATTGAAGATGTGGAAGTGACAGTTGGTGACGCAACATCTTTGCAATGTCAAGTTGGTGGCACTCCCGAAATTGTGGTTTCTTGGTACAAAGGAGATACAAAACTCAGGTCAACTCCAGGTTGCAAAGTGTACTTTTCAAACAACGTAGCTACTCTTGCTTTCAGCAAAGTTGACAAAAATGATAGTGGTGAATATATTTGCAAAGCAGAAAATTCTGTAGGATCTGTTTCTTCTAAGGCGGTATTTACAGTTCAAGGTGATTTTTTCTTATGAAATTGATACATTTACCTCGTATCTTTAGTTTGGTTGAGGGGAAAAACTTTTCCTTAAATACTCTTTTTTTTTGCAGACCGTCAACTTCCACCTTCATTTGCCAGGAAAATGAAGGATCTTGAGGTCACACTTGGGCAGCCAGTTAAATTTGATTGCCGTATTAATGGCTCAGAACCTATTGAGGTGTCTTGGTATAAAGATGGTGTACCTTTAACTGAGGATAGTAATGTGCAAATGTCATTTGTGAATAACGTAGCTACTCTTCGTGTTCTGGAATCAGAGAAGGGCCATGCTGGTCTCTATTCTTGCACAGCAACCAATGCAGTTGGAACTGCTTCTTCTTCTGCTAAACTGACAGTCTCAGGTTTGTGCCTTTATCATAATCTGATTGTGGTCAGACTTTGCTGGTTTCCTTGCTGGCTCACAGCATAAATCTTTAAACTTTTGGGAATACTAAGTTATTTTGCTATTTGTTTTGATTTATAGAACCAAAGAAACCACCTTTCTTTGATAAAAAAGTGGAATCAGTAGGTGCTGTGCTTGGGGAAAGTGCAGACTTTGAATGCCTTGTTTCTGGAACGCAGCCAATTAAGGTGTTATGGACCAAAGATAATAAAGAAATTAAAACAGGTGGAAATTATAAAATCACATACATTGGAAACACAGCTCACCTGAGAATTATAAAAGTGGGCAAAGGAGATTCTGGCATCTACTCTTGCCTTGCAGCCAATGATGTTGGGAAAGAATCTTGTTCAGCCGAATTGAGTGTGAAAGGTATTCTGTCATACATGTACTGTTTAACGTCTTACATACATTCTTATATCTTCCAAGAAGCCTAACAAATGTAAAGGGAATGAACAGTATGTTCTTTGTTTTTCTGTGCATCTCCTTGTTTTTAAATTCAGGGTATGTTGGCTATATCATACAGCTTTTATCATTAACTGAATAAACTGATCAATCAATAATTCTTCAGGGATACCTAGATACAAAACAGCATTCATAATTACTTAAAACATAAACCTACATGAAAGCATATACACATAGCAAGGAACAACAGTACATATTAGTCATAAAATTACACAATCTATTTTATGTGACAGGTAGTTACTTTTCTCCTTTACTTCTCTAGAACCGCCAAAGTTTGTAAAGAAGCTAGAAACCTCACGGATTGTGGCACTTGGTGGCTCTGCCCATTTTGATTGCAAGATTAGTGGATCTCCAGAAATTAGAGTTGTGTGGTACAAAAATGACACAGAACTTCAACCAAGTGAAAAGCTCAATTTATCTTTTGTTGACAATGTGGCACTTCTTGAGATTAATGATTTCAGCCCAGAAGACAGTGGGGATTACACGTGTGAAGCTCATAATGATGCTGGTAGTGCAAGCTGCAGTACATCTATCACAGTAAAAGGTGCCAAGTTACTATTATTATCTTTTCTGTATCTTTATTATTTGAATTAGTACAATCAAATTACTTTGTATTATCTTTAAAAAAAGCTATATATATTTTTTTACACAGAAATCATATGTAATATAGTTTTGAAAGAAAAGTCTTGCTAGCTCATGTTCCTAATAACTGGTTATCTAAGGTCTAGGCACTTAACTGATGTAAATCTGGTAATAGATCAAAAGATTGCAAATTAGCTTTTTGTCTATGTAAAAAAAATATTATATTAAAATGCAGCATAAACTTATAATTATGTAGTAACAGTGAAGACATTGAAAGGACAGTTAAATGCTTTTAAAATACTAAATAAAACATAAGTGCACTGTATTTAGTATTGTTTTAGTAGCGTATTCACTACTCCAGGTGCACCAGTCCATGTAGATCAGCTGGGTGTGAACCTACCCCCCATTTTCGAATTTCAAATGCTTTTAAAATGCTATTTCTGATTTTTTTGAAAATCCATATTAGTCTAAATTGGTCACATGGCAAAAAATCCTCTCCCCCCATTCCTATAGCTTATTAGCTCACATTGTTATGAAAGGACAAAGCATACATTTTTCCCTTATAGAGGGCTGTATTTGCCTTTATGTCTTTAGTTACAATTTTTTCCCATTACCAGTAATAATATAGTCATCTCATGTGAGCTTATTTATATACTATCACAATATTTTAAGGTGGATGAGGACCAATAAAACCAGTAAAAAAAGTTCTGTATAGAAGGGTTCTAGCAGAGAGGTGTTGCTTTGAGGGCCCAAGGTTGATGGATCCAGGCTCCACTAATGGAAATCCGGTCCTGAGTTCAGCTGAGATGTGTTTTCAAGTCTCAGTTATATAGATATAAACATTTTTAGAGCCTTGTTTTATCTGTACCATTTTAGTAATTATTGATTGCTTACCCCATATTCTGGTATAAAGGAGGCAGTAGGGAATAGGCTAACGTTTTCTCATAGCAGAAAGCAGCTTCCTAAACATTTGTTTAGTAAAAAAATGTTTTTGTTTTATTCTTAGAACCCCCAATTTTTGTTAGAAAGCCTAGTCCAGTGGAGGTTCTGAAAGGCGTTGATGTCAGTTTTGAGTGTGAACTTTTGGGAACCCCACCCTTTGAAGTTGCCTGGTTCAAAGATAGGCGACAGATTCGAAGCAGTAAAAAGTTCAAACTCACTTCCAAAGACACCTTTGCTAGCATTCATGTTCTTAATGTGGAGCCAGCTGATATTGGTGAATACCAGTGCAGGGCAGTCAACGAAGTTGGAAGTGACAACTGTGTTTGTGCTATCAAGTTCAAAGGTACTGTATACTAACTTATCTTTGAAAGTATGTTCTGCCTTCCTCCTTTAAAGTTTATTTAATGAGTCTCCTTGGACTCTTATCTTCTTCTATAGAACCACCACGATTTGTGAAAAAGCTCAGTGATGTCACTTGCTTTTCTGGTGAAGCAACTGAGTTGCAGGCAGTTACTGAGGGCTCCCAGCCCATTTCAATTACTTGGCTAAAGGACAAAGGAGAAATTGTCAGAGAGAGTGAAAATATCAGAATCTCTTATGTAAACAACATTGCAATATTGCAAATTGCAAGCACAGAATCCTTAAGTGCAGGAAAATACACGTGCCAGGCTACAAATGAAGTAGGCTCCCGTGAATGTGCATCTTTACTTTCTCTAATAGGTTGGTAACTTATGCTAATACTTTTTTTAGTAGCATCACTAAATTCAAGGTGTTTGCTAGCATATAGTTGTCAAAAATAAACCTATATTTTCTTTCCCTGCACATTAATTTTGTTTCAGAACCAGCAAGAATAGTGGAGAAGCCAGAACCAATGAGAGTCACAGCTGGTGATACCTGTTCTCTTGAGTGTACTGTTGCTGGCTCACCTGAGTTAATAACTAAGTGGTATAAAGATGCCAGGGAGATAAGGAGTGATCACAAGCACTCCATTACCTTCTCTAACAAGAGGTCAACGCTTAAGATTCTCTCTGCTGACAGGGGAGATAGCGGTGCATACACTTTCGAAGTTATGAATGATGTTGGTGAAAGCAGCTGTACAGTCTCAGTTGATGTTCTTGGTTAGCACAATTTTTTTTCATTATTTAACATTTTATATATTTATATATGATAGGTATCTGGTTTCACTTATAGCATACTGTCCTCCTACAGATCGTGCCATACCACCATCTTTTACCAGAAAATTGAAAGATACCAACAGTGTCTTGGGATCTTCTACACGCTTGGAATGCAAAGTTTCTGGATCTCTTCCCATTTCTGTCTCTTGGTACCAAAATGGCAACAAAATTGTTAGCAGTGACAAATATGATATCACCTTTGCAGATAATACCTGCACCATAACAGTGAACTCACTGGGGGCTGCAGATGTTGGAACATATACATGTGAAGCTGCCAATGTGGCAGGAACTGATGAATGCAGTGCATCTCTTACAGTCCAAGGTTGGTAGAAATTGTAATCTTGATGGAAAAACACTCCTTAAAAGCTGCTATTGCATACCAAATATCTTAACTCTTCCTCTAACAATCTTTGTCTTGAACGTGCAGCTTTTGGAGAGAGTTTATCTAATGTTTTTTTCAATATCATTGCTTTGTATTTAGAACCACCTTCTTTTGTGAGGAAACCTGATCCCCAAGAAGTGTTACCAGGCTCAAATGTTACCTTTACCAGTGTGATTAAAGGAACACCCCCATTTAAGGTTAACTGGTTTAGAGGAAGCAGTGAACTGGTGCCAGGATCTAACTGTAATATCTCCTTGCAAAATTCATTTGCTGCATTGGAGTTGTACAATGTAGATTCAATACAAAGTGGTGATTATACTTGCTTGGTGAGCAATGATGCCGGCAAAGACTCATGTACAACACATCTTCTTGTGAAAGGTTAGTTGTACCACTAGAAAGAGTTTTACAATTAGTTCATATTTTCAGCCATAATTTAGTATGGTTCATACTCATGTAAATTATTTTTCTTTGCAACACTTCAATAGCTCCAGCAACATTTGTGAAGAAACTAAATGACACCAGTGTTGAATCAGGCAAAGCTATCACTTTGGAATGCACATATGTGGGTTCTCCAACCATTGTGGTCACGTGGAGAAAGAATGGTAGAGAAATAAGCCAGTCTGAGAGGTGTAGCATAATCACCACAGAAAAATCTTGCCTGCTGGAAATTTTTAATGCCACACTGGAGGATGATGGAGAGTACACATGCCAGGTGGCAAATGAAGCTGGCCAAGACACATGTAGTGCCTTGTTATCCGTTTTAGGTTTGTACTTTTTTAGGTGATTATTATAAAACATAGGATTTTTGCTAAATGTCTTTTAATGGTTCTTATTCCAATTTTTTGTTCTTTAGAACCACCTTATTTCATTTCACCTCTGGAACCAGTGGAGGTTACCATTGGAGAATCTACATCTTTACAATGTCAAGTAGGAGGAACACCAGAGATAAAAGTGTCTTGGTACAAGGGAGACACTAAGCTAAGGTCCACCCCTTCATACAAAATGCAGTACAAAAATAACATTGCCACATTAGTTTTCAACAAAGTGGAAAAGACAGATAGTGGTGAATATATCTGCAAAGCAGAAAATGTAGTTGGATCTGCCTCTTCCAGTGCTCTTTTCACTGTGCAAGGTGAAATGAATATCTTTACAACCACTCTTATACACTATGCAAGATTTTTTTGCATGTGGGAAAACTGCTTGGGGTTTGAAAAATTCTTCTGACAATAAACCTTATTCTTTTACAGAGCGTAAGGTGGCACCTTCATTTGCAAGGAAAGTTAAAGATGTTCAGGAAACCATTGGCTTACCTGTTACTTTTGACTGTCGAATAAATGGTTCAGAACCAATTGAGGTTTCTTGGTATAAGGATGGTGTTCTTTTGAGAGATGACAATAATGTGCAAACTTCATATATAGACAACATTGCTACTCTTCATATTTTGAGCACTAGTGTTGACCACCTTGGTCAGTATTCTTGCACAGCTACAAATCCCATTGGTTCTGCATCTTCCAGCGCTAAACTTATCCTCACAGGTTTGTTAACTTATGAGTGCTACTGCTTTCCATTATTATCTTTTCTCTTTTTTTCTTTTCTTTTTTTTAATAACACAGAAGAACTTTATTTTACAAACATATAGACATAATCTTAATTATCTTTCACTTACAGAACCCAAATCATCTCCTGTCTTTGACATAAAACCCGAATCTACTAATGTGCCTCTTGGCGAAGCTGCTGTTTTCGAGTGCCATGTCACTGGAACACAGCCAATTAAAGTCTCTTGGGCAAAAGACAACAGAGAAATTCGGCCCGGAGGAAACTACAAGATCACTTTTACTGAAAACAGAGCACAGTTAAAGATCCTGAAAGTCAGTAAGGTCGATGCTGGTAATTACACATGCTATGCCAGCAATGAAGTTGGAAAAGACTCCTGCTCAGCCTCTCTTGATGTGCAAGGTAAAGCTACAATAAAAGCTACAATAGAATCAGGGGCGTAACTAGAAATCACAGGGCCCCATAGCAAAATGTTGTATGGGCCCCCCCCACAAAAAAAAGATGATAGTCTCCGACTCCTTTCCTACCTCCTGTTCAGACTCCAGAGCCTCCTCATGTGCTGAAAACGATGTCCCTTCACAGGCGCTCTCAAGCATTCTGCCTGGCCCACTCTGCTCTCTGCTCCTGCTGTATGCAGCTGCGTGTGTCAGGACATGGCCGGACTTGCAGGGCCTGGGAGGCTTAACAGTAAACTTACATTCCTCATCCTCACCGGGCCCCACTGGGGGTACCTAGAGCATTTGGCACCCAGGGCAGATCCTATATCTGGCACCCCCCCCCACTTTAAAATGTAAAAACAACCCCCTGTGCCCCTGCATACCTCTGCATCCCCAATATCTCTTTGTCACTACTTTGTACTCCCTCGCCAAAACCGGACCCCTTTACATTACACAGCCCCCCTGCACCTCTGGACCCCTTTACATCAAATGACCCCCTGCACCACTGGACCACTTTACATTACACAACCTGCTGCACCACTGGGCCCCTTTACATTACCCAACCCCCTGCACCACTGGACCCCTTTACATTACACAGCCCCCTGCACTTCTGGACCTGTTACATTACACAACCCCCTGCACCCCTTTACATTACAGAACCCCTGCACCTCTAGACCCCTTTACATTACACAACTCCCTGAACATCTGGACCCCTTTACATTACACAGCACCCTGCACCTCTGGACCCCTTTACATTACACAGCATCTCTGAACCCCTTTATATTACACAGCACCCTGTGTTTTCTGAAAGCACACCAAAGTTGCAGTATAGTGGACATTTGGTGCGCTTTCAGAAAATGTTGCCAAAATGTGTAACCTAATAGAAGTCTGTGGGACTGTAGTGGAAATGGAGTTAAATGCAGGAAAAATCTGTATACACCATCACTGCAACTGAACCACAGTGCATCAGTGTGAATCAACTTGAGTCCTGGTTCACATATATGCAATGCAGGAATCAGCGTGATTCTAGTGCGGACTCCTGCATTGCATGTTGCTTTCCAGAGGTTCACACTGCCCTTTGCAAGCTACTACGGGGGTCAATGTAAAATTAATCACATCCCCGGATCAGTTTGCAGATCCAAGTGCGAACTATGAAATGGTGCAGGCATGGGATCGCATAGGTGTAAACAACCATGCGATCCGATTCCAGTGCAGACCAAAAAAGGGTCCTGCACCATTTTGGAGAGAATGCAATGCGATTTCAGCCATACAGTTTGTATGGCTAAACTTGCATTACACAGACATTGCATGTGATTTGCACAGCAATGTGGTGTGAATCACATGCAATGTCTGTGATTGCACTAGTGAAAAACATGGCTAAAGGCACATGAGGCCATCTATTAGTATCGGCTGGTTAAAAGAAAATGCTTTGGATAGAGTTAATGAAAGATTCTGCTGAAGGACAACAGAGGAAAGAGGGGGAGAGAAAGATTTGGGAGAGAGAGGGCAGAGTCCGGACACAGTGACAGTGCTGCAAACTCACTTGGATGTTCCCAGGATGCTCACACTAGCTTCTGTAGCTGTCGGCTACTTTTGTAAACGCTCCCGCCCCCACATTCCTTTCAGACACAGCACACAGGCTGCACGGAGCTTGGATGAACACAGAGGGGAGGGAGGGAGCAGAGCCGATGCAGCCTCTTCCATTTCTGTGGAGGGAGGGGGGAAGTTGTACTCGCTGGGCTGTTAGAACGTAATGCAGAATGCACAGCATTGTGTCAAGTACAGCCGACATCCCTATATTTATGCCTGATGGTTCAGCCCACCTGAGCTGGGATTTCCCTGCACACATTGCCACTGCTGCTACCAAGCCTTCCCGTTGTCACTGTTTCATACACCGTCTGACATCCCCCCAGCGTGTGCCACCCAGTGCAGACCACCCGGCCCCCCAGTTAGTATGCCACTTCCGGGCCCCACTCGGCTGCGGGTCCCATAGCGCCTGCATGGGTCGCTATGGCAGTAGTTCCGCCACTGAATAGAATATTAGTTTGCTTAATGTGTCAAACATTTTATCCTTATCTTATGGCTTGTGAAAAAGTGTTCTTCTACAGTAAACGTAGTACAGTATTTCTCAGATTGCAAAGTCTTCAGCTTGCAGACAAACATTGGTTGACAAACAAATAAACAAATAATTGCAGATAAACAAAGGCTGCAGTGATCATCTGAAATGCCATGCTTTTAATATTGCAACTGCATATACAGTTGTACTCGTAACAATAATAATTAAAAAAATTTTTACTTTTTGCACATTTTTTAATTTGTTAGACTTTAAAAACACAGAGCAGGCCATATATATATATATATATATATATATATATATATATATATATATATATATAAATATATATATATATATATATATATATATATACATGTAATGGATGTGATCATGAGTGTTATAAGTTAAATGCCTATTTCTGGTACTCTTATAGATATAAGTGCTTATCTTTCATTATCAGTTATATACATATATATATATATATATATATATATATATATATATATATATATATATATATATATATATATATATATATATATATATACATACATACCAAATTGGTTTAAAGGCACTCACAGGTCTAGAAGACGAGGAAAATCAAAAACAGCACTGTTTTTATTGTCAAAGTTTTGATGAAGCTCAGTCCATCTTTCTTTCTTCTGCAAGACCAGTGAGTACCTCTAAACCAGTTTTGGATTTATATGGATTTCTTTGTGGGTGAGCACCTGGGCATTTACGTCAATCATAGAGTGCCGTGGCTTGGAACTATATATCTATATATATTATTTAGGGCCACACATTACTCATAATCATTGTAACTTTAATTGAGGCATACAGACATCAATGACTTCTGATCACAAAAGAATTAACATGGCATGATTAAAATGTTTACACTAAGCCTTCATGTCCACTATTGAACATGCTAATTCATTTTTATCTCTTTTCACAAGAACCACCGCGTTTTGTAAAGAAGTTGGAGTCTTCAAAGGTCATCAAGCAAGGAGATTCTGATAGGTTTGAATGCAAAATCAGTGGATCACCTGAGATTAGAGTTGTTTGGTTCAAGAATGATGCTGAGATCCAGCCTACTGCTAAATATGCAATGTCCTTTGTTGACTCTGTGGCAGTGTTGGAAATAGCTGATGCCAACATTACTGACAGTGGTGACTACACTTGTGAAGCACACAATGGTGCCGGCAGTGTCAGCTGCAGTGGTTCTCTAAAAGTGAAAGGTAAAAGTCGTGCTTAATTTACTACAAGAAATATACTGAAAGTAAACTGAAGGATGCATAAATGTTCTTAGCCCTTATAGTCCCTAATAGGCTGCTTCAGATTTATGATGAATATTTTATTGTTTAGCGTTGTGATATGATATATACAAGCGCACTTCCCTCATTGGATGAAAATGATATCTTAAAAAAATACTTTCATGTATAGTATGTTGAAAGTGTCTTAACGTGCCCTGTTTCCTATTTTAAATGTGTGCCTCCTTTAACCAAATGATTACCAAATAGATTAAAAAGCCCCGTTACTGATATGCAGATGTTTTACTTTTTGTAAAAGGTTAGGAGCGAATCCTTTATTTATATGTCTAAAGCAGTGACACAAGACTGTCATAGGAAGGACTGAGTTGTATATTTGCTGTTCAGGCTGTAAATGAAAGCCTGGCTACACCTTCTCTATAGTTTGCAAGAGACATGATGGTTGTGTCCAGTAGCAGAACAAGGAAGTAGGATTTTCACCCTGAGTAATGCTAGTTTGCAGAAATCAAATTCATTAAAAAAATTACTCATTAAATGTATCTTGTTCTTCTTTATTGCAGAGCCTCCTGTCTTCATTGCAAGACCAGAACCTGTGCTATCATTAAAAGGACTTGATGTAACTCTTAAATGTCAGCTGAATGGCACACCTCCGTTTGAAGTTTCCTGGTTTAAAGACAGAAGGGAGATTAAGAGCAGTAAGAAATTTAAGATAATAACAGAAAACTACCTTGCCTCCATACATATCCTTAAAATAGATGCTGGTGACATTGGTGAATATCAATGCAAAGCAGTGAATGATGTTGGAAGTGACACCTGCTTATGTTCCATTAAGCTTAAAGGTTTGTATAGTTCCACTACTTTCAGTTTTTTTTGTAAACTTATGAAAAATAATATCAGTTTCATTGTTTTTGTTTTCCATGGTTTTTATAAAGTATTCATTTTTTTTTTCTACAGAACCTCCAAGGTTTGTCCAGAAACTTGAGAACTTTACTTCAGTGGTTGGAGAGCCAGCTCAGCTTCAAGCTGTAGTCGATGGCACCCCACCCATCACTGTTGCATGGCTCAAGGACAAGGAAGAGGTTGTTAGAGAAAGTGAAAACATCAGTTATTCATTTGTCAATAACATTGCAACTCTTACCTTTGCAAGTACTAAACCAGAGAATACAGGAAAATACACATGTCAGATCAAGAATGAAGCTGGTGCACAGGAATGCTTTGCCAGCTTATCCGTGCTAGGTCAGTATTGCTTCAGTAACGAACATTTTCATTTTAACTTAACCAAGTCTTTATTGTGTTTACGTCATCGTTTTCATTTTAGTTTATATTGTTGATTCTGGAGAACAAAAGATTGTATTGTGGTAGACTATTTGAAACTGAGTACTGAAATACAAAGCAAAAATGGCAACTGCTCCGATCTATCAAATTTTAATTTAAATTAGATCCTAGCCTGGGACATACTGTATATAACAATGAACTGAAAGAAGGCATGCCTTGGAGATAGCCACTACCCTTCTTAACCACTTAAGGATGGAGCCTCTTTCTGAGATTTGTTGTTTATATGTTAAAAAACGTTTTTTGCTAAAAAATTACTTTACTTTACTTTAGAACCCTTAAACATTATACTTTTTTTTCTATTTTCTATTCTACAGAATAAAATGTCGGTTGTTGCAATACTTTCTGTCACACCGTATTTTGGAATAAATACACTTTTTTTAATTAAAAAATAAGACAACAGTAAAGTTAGCCCAATTTTTTTATATTGTGAAAGATGATCTTACACCGAGTAAAATCATACCCAAACATGTCACGCTTAAAAATTGCGCCCGTTCGTGGAATGGCGACAAACTTTTACCCTTAAAAATCTCCATAAACGACTTTAAAAATTTCTGCAGGTTGCATGTTTTGATTTACAGAGGAGGGCTATAATTATTGCTCTCACTCTACTGATTACGGTGATACCTCACATGTGTGGTTTGAAAACCGTTTTTCAGATGCAGGTGCTACTCACGTATGTGTTCGCTTCTGCACGCAAGCTCGTCGGGACAGGGCGCGTTTAAAAAAATTTTTTTCTTATTTATTTTACCTTTTATTTTTTATTTTTACACTGTTCTTTAAAAAAAATAGTGTCCCTTTTATTCCTATTACAATGTAAACATCCCTTGTAATAGAAAACAAGCATGACAGGACCTCTTAAATATGAGATCTGGGGTCAAAAAGACCTCAGATCTCATATTTACACTAAAATGTAATACAAAAAAAAGTCCTTTAAAACCTTTGGGCGGAAGTGAGGTTTTGACATCGCTTCCGCCCTGCAATGATATGGAAAAGGGTGGAGGCCATCTTCCCCTCACTAGTCTCCATGTCACACAAGTGTAAACATCAGATCGCCTCCGTCGCTGCCAATGGCTCTGGTAAGTGGCAGGAGAGGGCCCCTCTCCCACCGCCGATAAAAGTGATCTCAAGGAAAATGGCTGCAGAGACCACTTTTATCTGAAATCAGACCGCCCGCTGAAGAAAAGGATACCGAGCTAGCTGCTGCCATAACAATGATACTCCTGTTGAAAATAGCGACGTATAATGATGGTGGATGGTCCAAAAGTGGTTAAAGGTACAAAAGCAAACCAGAAGCTCAAACTTGCTTAGTTGAAGAGTTTCAGTGTGTAGCTTCTCCAAATCCAACAAAGCAAGGAAAAATTGGTAACCACCCAGATTAACTAGTAAAAGCAAGGAGCACATAGGAAAGGCAATAATTGTTTACTTTAGTCTTTATTAGTTGGTAGTGTCTCTGTGTGTACACTTTATCGTGTGTCCTATATATATTTATGAGAATGGTGGAAACAGCACATAAATACATAAATAAATGAATTGAAAGTTTTTATAATATGCTAACAACTGTTTTTCAGAGCCTGCAATTATTGTTGAAAAGCCACAACCAACAAAGGTCACTGCTGGTGATTCTTGCACCCTGGAGTGTACCGTTGGTGGAACCCCAGAGTTAATAACCACCTGGTTTAAAGATGGGACAGAACTGACAAGTGATGCGAAATACAAGATTAGCTTCTTTGGCAAAGTTTCTAGCCTGAAAATTCTTTCCACTGGTACAGATGACAGTGGAGAATATGTGTTTGAGGTGAAGAACAACGTTGGCAAGAGCAGCTGTACAGCCATTGTTGATGTCTCAGGTTGGTAATGCAATGTGCTTTAATACAATTCTGTCTATTGTCTACTCTTTGTTTCTGCCAACCTGATTAACGGGGGCTGGTTTTCGGTTGTATGGCATCATGTGTACACATTTAGCATTGCACCCTTTCCCCATGAAAAAATAAAAAATGTATACTCTTTGTATTAATCCCCATTGATGTTGACTTTAAAAAAAGTAGGCTTGCACATAGGGGTCCTTCCTGGCCTTTTAAATTCTTCTTGGTGTAATATAATTAAGAGAATGATGGAAAACCATAACAAAAAGTCAGTGGTTCTGTATTCAGTCTATATATCCTGATTTTTATCAATTGTTATACTCTGGAAAACATGTAAAGTGATGGAGTGGACAAACAGCAGCCAGTATCATTATTTTTTGTGATGTAGGACAAGAAGTGCTTGTAAAGTTGATGCCACTCAAAACATTGCTATTGACAGATAATGAGCTATGATTCAGGCTTCAGTTGAACCACATTAGAGACTTGTTGTCTATATGGATGTTCAGGATTGCATTTTCTGAGGTTCAAATAGGCACTCCAGCTTTTTGCTTTAATTTAAAGCATCTTCTGTATTAACTTTTTTATTTTCTACTTCTCAGACCGAATTATTCCTCCATCTTTCACAAGAAAACTAAAGGAAACATATGGCTTACTTCTGTCAACAACCTCCATGGAATGTAAAGTATCTGGATCTCCACCCATTTTAGTTTCTTGGTCTTTCAATGGCAGAGAAATTGTCAGTGGAGACAAGTACCAGACTGCCCTTACAGACAACACTTGCACACTAAAAGTCAGTGATCTAACACAATCAGATACTGGAAAATATGCATGCCATGCTACCAACGTTGCTGGATCTGATGAATGCAGTGCTGTTTTGTCTGTTAAAGGTTAGTTTGATAAGCAGTATGGGAATCTTACTGATTTGAATGTCTGCATTCTCTGCTCTGCTTCTAATTCTAATTTTTGCTTTTTAGAGCCACCATCATTTGTGGAGAAGCCAGAACCTGTGGACGTTCTCCCAGGTGCCACAGTTATTTTTACTGGAGTGATTCGTGGAACTCCGCCATTCAACATTTCTTGGTATAAAGGAAGTGAAGAAATCTTGGCAGGAAGTAACTGCAATATTACACTAACTGAGTCCTTGGCAGTTTTGGAGCTTTACAATGTCAATAGCCTACAAAGTGGAGAATATTCTTGTCATGTCAGTAATGATGCTGGAAAGGACTTGTGCTCTACTCAACTTTTTGTTAAAGGTTAGTTTATTAAATTAAAATTGAAGTAATGTATTAAAAATTGCAGCACAATGAGTAAAATAGTACTCATCAATAAAAGTAATGTTATACAGTAATGTATTGTCTAACTGAGTAAATGTGCTCTTTCAAAATCTTGATCTTGTTACATTTACCCATGGTACATATTATTTTTGGCTTGTTTTTTAAATTTGTAGAGCTGAACTTTTGGGATTCATCATTTGAATAATTTTAGGAGGGTTTGTATCTGGTTAAATCTACCGTGTATCACTTTTTTTTTTACTTGTATAGCTTATAAACCCAGTTTTTAGTTGCCCAGGACACTAGAGCTCCTATTGTTCTTCTGCCTCCCCCCCACATCAACATCACAGCTCTAGTTATGATAGACACTAGCCCTGCTGTCACATCTCTGCCCTTCTAATTTTGTACACTCACAAAACCCACAGCTGCAGCTTCATCATTACCTGCATTTATGAAATGGAGAAAAGGCAAGCATACAGTAGACAGGGGAAAAACATAACAGCATTGAAGTCTATCATACTTGCAGCACCTGACCTGGTGGGGGAGTGGAAGTACAGAGAAAGCTGTATCCAGATAAATTAAAAGTGTATTTTAAACTATTCACATAAATAAAATACTGAATTTACACAAGACGGAGGTAATCAGATACAAGCCCTCCAAACGTATTCAAATGATGGTGCCTATGGTTCCGCTTTAGGTTAGCCATGGAATTATTTAAATTTAACTCAGATTTTTCCTTTAAATCATGCATAAATCTGCAGTTATACGCAATATATATGCCTATACTTTCTTTATATGTTTTGTTTTCATTTCTAATAGAACCTGCTGCATTTGTAAAGAAACTCAACAACTATCAGACAGATACTGGCAAACCAATTATTCTTGAGTGCTCTTATATTGGAACTCCTCCAATATATGTGACATGGAAGAAGAATGGTGTTGAAGTGTCTCAGTCTGAACGCTGCAGCATTACTACAACAGACAAATCTTGTATATTGGAGTATTCAAGCTGCACAAATGATGATGATGGTGTATATACTTGCCATGTAGAAAATGAAGTCGGACATGATACCTGTCAAGCAACAGTAAATGTTTTAGGTATGTAGTATGTACTGTATCTCGTTTTAGCTGTTGAATAATAGGGTAATGAATGGTTAAAAGCTGTGTCAGGTTTAAGCTATAGAATGAATTTTCACTATCATATGTTCTCTTTCTCTCTCTTTATGTTTTCTGGACAGGAAGTTTGTAGAATTTCTCCTGTAGCAGCAATAGAAAGTATTTTTTCAAGAGTAGAGTGGGTAGGGGATTAGAACATCTGTCAGGTTTTTATCTCTGGTTCGGGTACTGCATACTTCATAACAGGAAACAGTAGAAATCTGGAATTGGGCTTTAAGTGCATACTGGTGGCCTCACAGCAACATGTGGTACAAAGGGTCAGCAGATATTCTATAATTAGTATTTATAAAAGGCACCCTTTAATGTGATTTTCAAGCATACATTTCCTAAATTATCTATACTAATTGAGATATCTTGTCTCTCAGAACCACCATATTTCATTACACCACTGGAACCAGTGCAGGCCACCGCAGGTGATGCTGCTTCATTACAATGCCAAATACAGGGCACACCAGAAATTAAAGTGGCATGGTACAAAGGTGATACTAAACTGAGACCAACAGATGGCTGTAAAATACACTTTAAGAACAACGTGGCTACTCTTGTTTTCACTCAAACAAATGTACATGATTCTGGTGAATATTTATGCAAAGCAGAAAATCCAGTCGGTACTGCCTCCTCTGCCACTCTTCTAACAGTAACAGGTAAACTTATTTTAAAGTTTAATAAAGTGCTTGCCAATAAATTTTAATTTTGCTTTCTCCAGAGGCTATTTAGCTGGTACACAATGGCAAAACATAAAGTGCAAATGCATTGTTCCGCCTAACTATTAAAGCTTCCTGCTGATAAACTAGCATAATACTATGTACAGAAATCATTCAACAATTTTTACTGCATCTTTCTGCAGAGCGTATCATTCCACCTTCCTTTGCAAGAAAAGTGAAGGACATACAGGAAACTGTTGGCTTATCGGTGTCATTTGAATGTCAAATAGTTGGGTCAGAACCTATTGAGGTTTCTTGGTATAAAGATGGTGTACTTTTAAGAGATGACTATAATATTCAAACGTCATATATAGATAAAACTGCTACCCTTCAGATCTTTCAAACTGACAGACACCATGCTGGGCAGTATACTTGTAAAGCTTCTAATTTTGTTGGAACTGCCTCTTCTAATGCCAAACTCATTCTGACAGGTTTGTGGGTTGTCTATTTCTATATTTTATCAACTGTGTCAGATTTATTGCAATATTCCTAACACCAATTTCTTAAATTCAAACCATTTTAGAGGGTAGAAACCCACCATTCTTTGACACAAAACCATCACCAGTGGATGTACCTGTAGGAGACCCTGCAGAATTTGAGTGTCATGTGACAGGAACACATCCTATCAAACTGACTTGGACCAAAGAAAACAAAGAAATCAAAACTGGGGGAAATTACAAGGTTACCCAACTGGAGAATACAACAAAACTTACAATTTTGAAGACAGACAAGGCTGATTCTGGCCAATACACATGTTCTGCCATCAATGATGTTGGAACAGACTCTTGCAACGTCAAGCTTAACGTGCAAGGTATTATTATTTCTTTAATATGTCTGCATATTTATTCTAAAATGCACATTAATGTGTAATGTGCTTCAAGCGATAATTTATAATGCATTACAATTTAGGCACTGCTGCAAAGTACAAAATGTCTTTCTTGGTCGCTGTGCCGTCCACCACTTTCCTTTACTATTACCCATCTATTGGCCGAAGCACACTCTGTAGTCAATGGAGGGTCAAGGAAACAAGAAAGGGCTGCCAGCACTGTGATCAGGAGAGTTCTGGTTACTTTGCATTCTATTGAAACACCCAATTTCAAAGATAAATTGGGGGCTGTATAAAAAAAGTAATACTGCACTGTGGATAGGTATTGGTGATTATTTGCACTATTACACACATGCTGCACTTATGTAGCCAGTGTTGCCAACCTTTTTTTACTAAAAGCAAATAGACTGTTCACATTACAAGGGAATGTTCACTTTACAAAGGCATTTTCCCTTAACTTAGTGAGTGTGGGGAGAATAAATTTTTCAGACAATATCCAAACACATGCAGGAAAAAAAATATATATATATTTTTGCTTGCACATGATTTGACAAGGGAAGTCAGCACAGTTTCTCCTCATTCAATAATATAAGAGAAAATTAGTTAGCAAAGTGAAAATTTCTTTGCAAGGTGAACAGCCTATTTGACGTAAATCAACACAGTTGCCTCTCAGTGCCTAGTTAAATAATAAAAGGGAGTTAACCATATTAACTAACTATTATAGTAGGTATTTTACATATCAGACTGGGGTAATCTATCATTTTTCAGGTCTCAAGATTATTTTTGCTTTATGCACCTCAGTGGGGAAGGTAAAAATGGCTAATAATGCTAGGTATAGGAGGAAGGGCTTTAGTCAGTGTGTTTGAAAGGGTTAACGGTGTAATAAAATTGGTTTTGCAGGTTGGTGGTCACAATAGCTTTATCTGCTTGGGTCACCTTAAATACCAACCATTTCTTTTGAGATTGGTGTTTTTTTTGTGTAGCGAAAGCCAGCCATTTGTTTAATAAGCCACTTAAATAAGGTTTGAATTTATTATATGCATTTATAATTTTTATATCTTCATATACAGAACGGAAAGTGCCTCCAAGTTTTACTAAAAAGCTTTCTGAAACTGTTGAGGAGACAGAGGGCAACTCAATTAAACTGGAAGGTCGTGTTGCTGGCTCCCAGCCACTCATTGTTTCTTGGTTCAGAAATAACCAGGAAGTCCAGCAATCAGTTAACAGTGAAATCTCTTTCAAGAACAATGTGGTGATCCTTCAGATTAAGAAGTCCAGCCAGGAAGATGCTGGGCTATATACTTGCAAGGTTTCAAATGAAGCTGGAAGTTCACTCTGCACTTCTTCAGTACTTATCAAAGGTTTGTTTTTACGTTTTGTCAAATATTATTACAAAATCACAAAATTTGTAAAAAATTGTTAAATTAAACAAAAGTTGTTGTTCTCTTTACAGAACCTAAGAAACCTCCAGTATTTGATGTTCCTCTATCACCTGTAACTGTCGCAGAAGGAGAGGGCTTACAGCTTAGCTGCCATGTTGAAGGATCTCAACCAATCAGGATTCAGTGGCTCAAGAGTGGACGTGAAATCAAGTCTTCAAACACTTGCAGTATCACCTTTGTTAGAGGAACTGCAACATTAGAATTGAAAGCAGCTGCTAAAGGAGATGTCGGAGATTATGTGTGCAAAGCCACCAACTCTGCAGGAAGTAACTCAACAACATCTAAAGTCACAATTAAAGGTACAAAATACAATGAAGCAAATACGAAAAAACTTTTCACTGTGCATGAAATGTCATAAGCTCATTTATACATACTATTCTGCTAAATGGTGGGCATAAAATATATAGTAAAGCTGTTATCAAACTTTTGACACCCAAATCTTAATGATAACCAAGTCTCTTAACCCTGCCAACACCCGAGAGCCCTTGAACAGGGTTTATATTCCAGGAATGCGGAGACAGGCTTATCGATGAAGTGACAGCTATGATTGAGTGTCACATTGGTCACATTAGTGAAAGCTCCTGACAGCAAACGACTGTGAGCTATTCATGACATCTCTTCACTGTGCTGTTGGTGTGCAGTGAGCATGTTCTCAGAACAGAATGGAGGTTCCTCAGAGACACACATATATAACTGTCACCAGATCCGCAACACTTAGCTTGTATCACAAGAAGACCCTTCAGCGTCCAATATAGCTAACATGTTTCAAGGGCCATCCCCTCTTCCTCAGAGCCAAAAGATTAGATATCTGAAGTCTGGCTTACATACAAAACCACTGCATCATACAAACAAAGTAGGTCCCTCCCACATGGAATGGGGTGGATCACAAAACAGATGATCGCTTTCTGTTAAGTATTGTTAACAAACTAATATTTACATAATCACAAATCTATTTTACCAGTAGTCAATTTCTCTTTGATTAGCTCTCATTAGCCTCTCCAAGGTTTCTGTCTTGATGACAATGGTCACTAGGACCAATTCAGGTGTGAATCTCCCCAGCAGGGACACTGTAAAAATGTCTAACTCTTCCGCACTTTATCCAAAGTTTTGCCTTTGCATACATGTTTAATAACTATTTGTTTTTAATTCAGAAAAAGCACCTGCAGCAGCACCTGTGAAGAAAGCAGCAATCGCAGGAAAGCTATTCTTTGTCTCTGAACCAGGAAGTGTAAAAGTTGCAGAGAGTAAGTGTGTATTATAATTATAAATTCAACCCCTCCAACCATCTTTCCACTGCTCACAATCACTAACGTTATACCACTCTTGCAGAGGGCACTGCAACATTCATTGCTAAAGTCGGAGGTGATCCAATTCCTAATGTCAAATGGATGAAGGGTAAATGGCGGCAGATCAATCACGGCGGCCGCATTGTGGTTCAGCAAAAAGGAGATGAAGCCAAACTGGAAATCAAAGATGTCACCAAGACTGATTCTGGACAATACAGATGTGTGGCTGTCAACAAACATGGTGAAATTGAGTGCAGTCCCAACCTGTCCGTTGAGGAAAGGAAACAAGAGTCCCTTGAGGGTGACCTCAGAGCTAAACTTAAAAAGTAAATAAACACACATTAATATGCTGTAAAAAAAAACATACTATACATACAGGGTGATGCTTATTTCCTAAATGTCACTTTAGGACTCCAACGAAGAAGAAGGAGGAGGAAGAAGAGAAAGCCATTGATATAATGGAACTCTTGAAAAATGTTGATCCTAAGGAGTATGAAAAATATGCCCGGATGTATGGAATCACAGATTTCCGTGGTCTTCTTCAGGCTTTTGAGCTTCTCAAAGCCAGCAGAGAAGAAGAAAGCCGCAGAATGGTATGTCTGATTCCTTATTATGTCTTTGTAAATTTAGGATTATTGTTGTTGATTAGGTTTCCTCTGTAGTGCTTATTTTACATATGATTGCTTATTGATTGGTGCAGCCACATTTATACAGTGTAGCTGTTCTTAGAAGAATCACAAAAATAGTTAAGTTGGGCATATGACCAGATGCTGACATCTAGCAGTATTTCAGGTGCACATTTGAAATTGCAACCATTGCAAGAACATATAAGATTTTGCTTAAAGTATATCTAAAATTAAAACATTTTTTTTTATTTTGAATAGAGATTAAAATTCCCATCAAGTTTTTTTTGTTTTGTTTTTTTGCCAGTTGTGTCCTAAGTGATGATCTTTCTTTACTTTCTGTGCAAAAAATAAAAATCTCTCTAAAGTTAAGTAAATCCTTCTAAGTCTAGGTTCCCATTAGAAAGACATATTTGTGTTCTGACTCAAAATTTTGCATTGTTTCAGTCCCGGGGTCCCCACAAGTTGAGACACAGACAGCAAAAAAAAAAAAAACCTGACCAAGTCTCTAGCCACAAACATTTGGCTTTAGGCTTTAGACTTTCCAGAAAACTTTATTGAAAAGAAATTGGAAGCTGTCATTACTGATCACCCTGGTGACTGCTGGTTGACTTGCAAACTATATTTTCACTTCTCTTGAACAAGCATTCAGCACTGATGTCATAGTGAAATTAGAGCTTCCTATCTGCATATGTGTTTTGCATCAATGATTAGAATGGCTCACAGAAAGCATTTTTAGAAGTCAGTAATAGCATTCTACACACTTCCCAGAGTATTCAATAATATTAAACCAGCCTCTTGTTGACATATGTCTTTTGCAACATGGTTTAAATGTGTTATCAACAAGAACAAATATTTAGTTCCTGGGAACATTGACTAGAATTATAGAGTACAATCGTTGTCATGCTGCCATGATTACAGTTAAAATGAAATATGTTTTTATTTTCATCTTCTAGGAGTTAGAATTTGAGGAACGTTCTCAAACGGAAGAGCAGGAATTTGATGAGCTTGTGTCATTTATTCAACAAAGAATGAGCCAAGCTGAGGTAGGAAATGGTTTCTTAATTCTTAAAGCTGAACTGCAGGCAAACAGCCAAATACACAAATGAATACACACTGTTGTACTTACCAACGGATTTGCGTTTCTGTCCGTATAGCCTTGAGTGTATGCAGCACAGCCTTGCCTAGCAGGAAATGGACCAGATCTTTTGATCTGCAGTTTTACTTTCAATTGCACCCCCCCCCCCAACCCCACCCTCACATTCAGGTACTCACAATGATTGCATATAAAATACATTTAAGGATGTATTAACAAGTAAAGAGCTGCATTATTTTTGGCCTTTTAATATCTGCCAGGAGTTCAGCTTTAACTCAGTATAATCTATAATTAAAGGGATATACTTATGTTATTATTACTTTATTTGCAGCCTATTAATTTAGTCAAAGATATTGAGGATCAAACTGTGCAAACAAAGAAAGAAGCATTGTTTGAGTGTGAAATCAAGATCAATTACCCTGAAATCAAACTCTCCTGGTACAAAGGAACAGTAAAATTGGATACAAATGACAAATATGAAATTGGTATCGAAGGAGATCGTCATTATCTCAGAATCAGGAACTGTCAGTTGGAGGATCAAGGAAATTATCGTGTAGTGTGTGGACCACACATTGCTAGCGCCAAATTAACTGTGATTGGTAATTACTTTATTTGTCAACATTGATGAATGGCCCTAGCTGTGTTCTCTATCTTTCTTCTAAAATGGTGATTTGTATTTCTTTGCAGAACCGATAGTTATAAAGCCTCTCCAGGATCGGTCCATCAAGGAGGGACACAGTAGCACTCTGATTTGTGAGATCTCAGTTCCAAATGTGAAGTCTCAGTGGTACAGAAATGGAAAAGTTATTGAACCTCAAGGAAGATATAGAACAGAGGTCAATGAGAAAATTCACAAACTTACTATCCAAGATGTAAGAACAGAGGACCAAGGACAGTATACCTGCAGATATGAAAACTTGGAAACTACTGCAGATCTTGTTATTGAAGGTTTGTATTTACAGCCCTGAGTAAAGTATATGTAAAACAACCCACTCATTTTAAAGTAGAAATGAAAGCCAAAAAATATGTATAATGTATATACAGTATCTCACAAAAGTGAGTACACCCCTTGCATTTTTGCAAATATTTTATTATATCTTTTCATGTGACAATACTGAAGAAATTACACTTTGCTAGAGGGTAAAGTAGTGAGTGTACAGCTGGTATAACAATGTAAATTTGCTGTCCCCTCAAAATAACTCAACACACAGCCATTAATGTCTTAACAAAAAAGAGAGAGAGAAGCGCCAGGCAAATCCTAGTGCAGCATTATTTTATTCAGTTAAAATACAACAAATAGAAACAGTGTGAGGTGCACTTGCTAGAGTGCAAATAAGGGTAGGTGCTTTCCACATTGAGGATCACAGAAGAGCTGCCGGGGTGTCCCTGGGGAATAGTCCATGAGCGCCATTTGTCAGCGGGAAGCTGAAGCCTCGAGGGACCTCGATAGGATGCCGGCTGAGTAACTCTGTGTGGAAGCAATCTGGAACTGTCAAACTGGTGAGCCCCGGTGGCTGTTCTGTGATGCTGAATATGGCAAGCACCTACCCGTATTAGCACTCTGTAAGTGCACCTAACACTGTTTCTATTTTTTGTATTTTAACTGAATAAAATATCGCTGCACTAGGATTTGCCTGGCGCTTCTCTCTTTTTTGCCTTCCTTTTTCCCACAGTGATTGGGTTCCCCTGCCCACTCCTGAAGCAGCCTCGCTCACTCTACAGCATTCATTTCAGAGACTCAGATAAAATAGGAGCTCATCCCCTAGAACTCTATGTTCACCTCTTTTTATCTCAGGACTTTGATTGTTTTTTACAATTTTCTTAAATTTTTTAAATTTTAACAGTTTTTATTTTTTATAGTTGCTTTGACAAACTAGCATACCTATGCATGCCTTCCTACTAATCCTAATCATCAGATGTTGTAGCACTGAGTGTTACACCAGTTCTATTTGTTTGTGTTTTTATTAATATCTAAACCGCTGGCAACAAAAGTGAGTACACCCCTAAGTGAAAATGTCCACACCCAAAGTGTCAATATTTTGTGGGGCCAGCATTATTTTCCAGCACTGCCTTAACCCTCTAAGGCATGGAGTTCACCAAAGCTTCACAGGTTGTCACTGGAGTTATGTTGGAATACTGCCCTGTGGTCCAGTCTGCGAAGGGAGATTATCATGCTCTGCTTCAGTATGTCACAGTACATGTTGGCATTCATGATTCCCTCAATGAACTGTAGCTCTCCAGTGCCAGCAGCACTCATGCAGCCCCAGACCATGACACTCCCACCACCATGCTTGACTATAGGCAAGACACACTTCTCACCTGGTTGCTGCCCGCTTGACACCATCTGAACCAAATAAGTTTAAGTTGGTCTCATCAGACCACAGGACATGGTTCCAGTAATCCATGTCCTTAGCCTGCTTGTCTTCAGCAAACTGTGCAGGCTTTCTTGTGCATCATCTTTAAAAGAAACCAATTTGATGCAATGTGCAACGTATGGTCTAAGGACTGACAGGCTGACTCCCCACCCCTTCAACCTATGCAGCACTGCTGGAAGCACTCATACGTCTATTTCCCAAAGACAACCTCTAGATATGACGCCGAACACGTGCAGTTAACTTCTTTGGTCTACCATGGCGAGGCCTTTTCTGAGTGGAGCCTGTCCTGTTAAACTGCTGTATGGTCTTGGCCACAGAGCTGCAGCTCAGTTTTAGGGTCTTATCAATCTTCTTATAGCCTAGGCCATCTTTAAGTAAATCAACAATTCTTTTGTTCAGATTCTCAGAGAGTTCTTTGCCATGAGGTGCCATGTTAAACTTCCAGTGACCAGTATGAGAGAGTGAGAGCAATAACACACTTGCTCCCCATTCACACCTGAGACCTTGTAAAACGAATGAGTCACATGACACTGGGGAGGGAAAATGGCTAATTGGGTCCAGGTTGGAGATTTTCATTTAGGTGTGTAATCACTTTTGTTGCCAGCAATTTAACCACTTGCTTACTGGGCACTTAAACCCCCCTCAGTCCCAGACCAATTTTCAGCTTTCAGCGCTGATGCACTTTGAATGACAATTGCGCGGGCATACAACACTGTACCCAAATGAAATTTTTATCATTTTTTTCCCACAAATAGAGCTTTCTTTTGGTGGTATTTAGTTACAGCTCTGAGTTTTATTTTTTGCTAAACAAACAAAAAAAGATGCAAAAAAATAAAATAAATAAATCATGTTTTAATAGTTTGTTATAAAATTTTGCAAATGGGTCATTTTTCTCCTTCATTGAAGTGCGCTGATTAGGCGGCACTGATGGCTGCATTGGTGGGCACTGATGGGCTGCATTGGTGGGCACTGATGGGCTGCATTGGTGGGCACTGATAGGCTGCACTGGTGGGCACTGATAGGCATAGTTAAGGCGGCACTAATAGGCACAGATAAGGCGGCACCGATGGGCACAGATAAGGCGGCACTGATGGGCAAAGATGGGCACAGATAAGATGGCATGGATGGGTGGCACGGATAAGTGGCATGGATGGGTGGCACGGATGGGCACTGATAGGTACCACTGATAGATGGGACTGATGGGCACTGATAGGTGGCACTGATAGGTGGCTCTGATAGGTGGCACTGCTGGGCACTGATGGGCGGCACTGCTGGGCACTGATGGGCAGCACTGGGTCGCAGCACCTTTGAGGCAGATTGTGGGCACTGTGGGTGGCACTGTTGGTGGCACTGCTGGATGGCACTGTGGGTGGCATTGTGGGTGGCACTGTAGGTGGCACTGTGGGCACTATGGGCACTGATGGGGGCACTGATGGGACACTGATGGGGGGCACTTACTTTTATTCAGGATGGCACGGCGGTGGGCAGGTGGGCACTGGCAGGGGGCAGGTGGTCAGCTGTATTGCTGGCCGTGATCGGGACTGATGTCCCGATCACGGCCGCCGGTGATCGGCTTTTTTTTTCTCTCCTCGCGCTGTCAGCGCGAGGAGGAATAATAGCCGATTACCGGCTCCGTTCTATCACATGATCAGCTGTCATTGGCTGACAGCTGATCACGTGATAAGGGGTCGGGATCGACCCCTTGCACGGATCGGTGATCAGGCGAGTCTCACGGACTCGCCGATCACAGAGCGCGCCGCGCGCGCCCCTCAGGGGGCGCGCAGGCCGCTCGTATCCGGGACGACGTCAATAGACGTCGTCCCGGAAATGTGGGTCCGCGCTGATGCCGTCATTTGGCAATAGCGCGGATCCCAAGTGGTTAAACATTAATGGCTGTTTTGAGTTATTTTGAGGGGACAGCAAATGTACACTGTTATACAAGCTGTACACTCACTACTTTACATTGTAGCAAAGTGTAATTTCTTCAGTGTTGTCACATGAAAATATATAATAAAATATTTTCACAAAAATGTGAGGGGTGTACTCACTTTTGTGAGATACTGTATATCTTTATAAATAGGCATGGTGTTGCATTTTGCAGATATTATGAAGCTCACAGTTATTTAAAGTAATGCTTCCTATACCTGTATTTTTAGCACAGTAGGACTGAACAAAATCATGCCCACATAAACTATATTAACAATGATAGCATCAGAGAATCTCCAGTGGAATCTCTAGTTATATTTTTTAAATGGTTATTTAATATTTACCAAAAAAAACTGACTATGCAGATGTAAATAAAAACAAACTGTGCAGCTTTGACCAAAGTTTAATATTGTCCTTGCTATAGGTGTAGGCCATTTATGTACCTCCCAAAGCATGGCTGTAAAACTCCCAGAGGTGCTAGGACATCGCTAACATGCTTCCAGGTGTTACTGCTCATCCCCAATATTGCAGTTGTGAGCTCTCTTTCAAATTCTGAGCTTGGTGCTGCTGCGATGGAGGAGATATTGACCCACATATGATATTGGAGGAGGAGGAATAATAAACCAGTAGTGTCTGGGAGCATCTTAGCAACATCATGGAAACTAGGCAAGACAGGGGAATGTTATCTCTGGGAGTTTTTCAGCCAGGCTTCAGGAGGCGCATACTGTAAATGACCTACACTTATAGCATGGGCATTAGGCAATCTTAGTTTTTGTTAAAGCTGAACCACATACATTATATGATTGAAATAGCGCAAGCCCACAGGATGTTACTTCCAGTGAAACATCTATTGGCTGCTAGTAACTGAATTTTTGCTGTCTTTCACAAGGGAGTAGTACAGTAAGTGTTACTTCATATTGCCCAGCTTAGTTCCCAGGATTGAGGATATTGGATTAGTCTTAACGTGGACCTTTCAGTAACTTAGTTACATAGTTAGCCAGGCTGAAAAAAAGACACGTCTATCTACTTCAACCAATAAACCTTAATGAATACATTTCTGGCATTCCATAAAATACAGCAACTATATAAACAACAATTTACAAAAATGTTACTTTTTATAAATAAAGAACAGTCATTGAGCTCCATCATCAGTCTGCTGTTCAGTTTCTCCTTCCTCTGTGAGGAACCACACAGGAAGCCAAATTTGCATTATCATTCTATTTCTGGGCCTGCATCTCAGTCTAGGAAGGAGATTCTGACCCCAGAGAGTGCCTGAACCATGATGGCGCTGTCTTTCTGGAGAGAACAGCAGATAAAGGCATTGTCAAGGGGTACTGTGATCTCTGGCATATGTAATAAATATAAGTGTTGCACTTTACATGAAAAAAAAACAATTTCTGATGATAGGTCCACTTTAAGGATCACATGCTGACCTGCTGACACACACCCTGAGAGCAATGGGGAACACCGTAATGCAGACGTGGAAGGTAGCAGGGGATATAGATATACCATTTGATGGCCATTAGAAGTTTCTACGCGTTTATGATCTTGTAGGCTTTCTTGGACTTGTTTCCACTTTTATATGAAATGTAATCACTTTAAAACATAAGCTTTTTGTTTCATAGATACAGCTGTAAATAAAGCAACTGTACTTCCTTATCTGTTTATACATTGAGTGCTGTAAGCAGCGTTAGTATATGATAGGGTGTAGGAATAGATGATATTGTGTTCATTTAAGGTAATTTATTGCTGTTTTAATTTACCTATACAGCTGAAGTTATTCAGTTTACCAAAACAATTCAGAACATTGTTGTTAGTGAGCATGAATCTGCCACCTTTGAGTGTGAAGTATCCTTCGATGATGCTGTGGTCACATGGTACAAAGGAACCATGGAGTTAGAAGAAAGTGAAAAGTACAGTTTCAGAAGTGAAGGCCGTTGGCATTACATGACCATCCATAATGTAACAGCAGAAGATGAAGGTAGGCAATTCTGTAACTTCTGAACAAACTGCAATAGTCGTTTTTGTAAAAGTTACTGTGACCTTTCTGCTTGTTTTACATTGCAGTTTTGAAATTGCACAGTGATTTAAAGGACCAACAACCCTGAAAATTAGTTATGTTTATGCATTATAGCTGCCAATAGTACTTTAAGTTATTATATTTGGAGGCTTATACTACACATGCACTAGAATTTATGCATGAATTGGAGATAACTTTATGGGGTCTAATTATAAAAAATTTGCTCAACGAATGTTACAAGGATTTGCTCAGCCGCCACAAACTCTGGCCATATTTTAGTTAATGCAGTGATTTCCTATGATCGACAACTCCATCTAGTGGCCATAATCCTAGAAATTTGCCACAAATTTGTTTCAGTGTTGAATTGCAAGTCTGTTATCTTCCTGCACATTTTTACTGGCAAGTTGTACACTTGCGGAGCACTTGAAGCACAAGTTCTGGTTGACACAAATTTGTAGCAAATTTGTGTGGCATGTGTCTAGCAAGAGACAAGTTGCAGTGGTGAGTCTACAGCAAGAACTCTGCAAGGCTAAAGCATGACAATTAAGCCACAGTGACCCCTGTGGTGGGAGGACTATTGCACAACATAACTAAACCAGAACTTGCAGCAGACTTGCAGAATGTTTGCAAAGAAAGTTGATCTGGAGTCAATGCAATTGTGAATCCTGCCAAGTCTAGCAAGAGCTTAGCAAGCCTTTTTTTAAACGTGCAGCACAGTTATTTGCTATCTGCGATGTGGCATTTTCCTGATTGAAGCATTTCAGGGAAAATACTGCAGTCTGGCCACTAGATGGAGCTGATGATAATAGCAAATCAACATATTAAGCAAAATACAGTCAAATTCAGGATGGCTGGGCAAGTGCTTGTGACATTCATCTGGTGATTTTTTTTTTATAAACATACCTTGCATACATCATTTTCTGAGAGGAAAAATCACGCTGTACAATAATCGTGACATGAAACTTAAGCTGGCCATGGCTTCACGTTTGTCCAGTTCCTGCTGAATCAGCAAAAATTTGACCTGTGGTTGGCCCTGTTGGCACCACCACCGGGTTTGACAAACTTTAAAGCAGGGTGGAAAAATGTCAGCTAAACACTGACTATAGTCTATCAGATTAAGTCACTGTTTGGTTTTTCAGACAGTGGTGGGTGCTGAGGCTGTCTGAATTATTTAACTGGCATAGAAGACTAAACAGTGCGGATGGAGGAATTTATTTAAGTTTTTAAAATCTGTGCATATATGGTTAGCTTTATTCACTAAGCTAAGTAGGCAATTGCAAAATAATACATTGGCTACTCATGCATTAAATGAACTGCAGTGTTTCAGTTCACTTCAAATGTGTCTTCCTAAAACAACTTGTGACTGTAAACATGACAGACCAATTTACTAAAGGAGTCACCTTTCACTTGTAGCCAAACGAACATGTCTCTATTCTGAAACCTAGCATTATGCTGAGATTTTAGAAAATATATAAGATCTCCTTAGCACATGATTAGATGCTTTACTCAATCATAGATACATTATGCATCACCAGTAGTGAACATTTTTCACCACTTGCCAACCGTACAACTTACATATATGTCGGCAAGGTGACTCTGCTGCATAGAATGACTTACTTAGTATGTGATCCTGCACTTTTGGGTCTGGGGTGTGGCATGCAGCCCGCTTCTGCTTATGCACAGCAGGAGCTGATCCGTGAGTACCGTGGACTCAATATCCACTGACAATCATTCAGCACAGAGTCAGAAAGGCAATATGTCTATGTAAACAAGGCAGATCGCTGTTCAATTAGTAGGGAAGGCATTGATCTTGTGTTCCAGCAAAGCAGGAACATGAATCAATGCCTTCCCCTAGTAAAAGCACCTCTCACATAGTACACAAACACTGGCTAACCGCACAGTTAACCTTTTGATCACCCCTGATGTTAAGCCCTTCCCAGCCAGTGTCATTAGTACAGTGATAGTGCATATTTTTAGCACTAATCACAGTATTTGTGTCACTAGTCCCCAAAAAGTGTAAAAAGTGTCAGTTAATGTCCAATTTGTCTGCCACAATATCGCAGTCCTGCTATAAGTCGCCGATCGCCGCCATTACTAGTAAAAGAAAAATAATTAAATTAAAATTCCATAAACATATCCCCTAGTTTGTAGAAGATATAACTTTTGGGCAAACCAATCAATATACACTTATTGGGATTTTTATTTATCAAGAAGATGTAGCAGAATACACATTGGCCTAAATTGGTGAAGAAATTCGATTTTTTTTTAAATGTTTTTATTGGGTATGCTTTATAGCAGAAAGCATAACATTTTTTTTTTTTTTCAAAATTCTCTGTATTTTTTTTGGTAAAAGGGGCAAAATAAAAACCAAAGGTGATCAAATACCACCAAAAGAAAGCTCTATTTGTGGGGGAAAAAAGGACGTAATTTTTGGGGTTTTTTGTATTTTGTATATGTATTTTTTGCACAATTGTCAGTTAAAGTAGCGCAGTGTTGTATTGCAAAAAATAGCCTGGTCATGAAGGGGGTAAATCTTCCAGATGTCAAGTGGTTAATAATTTTACTAGCATGTCTAATAAGACCCCTTTCACATTCGAGGCATTTTTCATGAGCTACAGCACTAAAAATAGCACCTTCATAGTGCCTGAAAAAAGTGGTTCCATTCACTCCAGTGTGAAAGCCCGAGGGCTTTTACACTGGAGTGGTGCGCTGGCAGGGGAGCGTCAGTGAAGGAGCGGTGAACTCACTGCTCCTCCCCATTGAAATCAATGGGGCATCGCTGCTATACCACCGGAAAAACATGGCTGCGCCAGCATTTTGTGGGCGGATTTAACCCCTTTTCAGACGCAAGTGGGGGGTTAAAACCGCCCTACTATCGGTCGAATAGTGCCGCTAAAACGACGGTACAGCGCTGCTAAAACAACGGTAAAGCGCCGCTAAAACAACAGTAAAGCACCGCTGACGCCCTAGGCGACACAGTGTGAAAGGGCTCCAACTATTCAAAGTGTTGAAGTTCTTTATTCTATGCAGTTACAATTAAATAGAAATAGAAATCAATATGTTTGCATTTATCATTATAATTTATATTTTTAATTCCTCAGGAGTCTATTCAGTAATTGCCAGCCTTGAGCCAAGAGGTGAAGCAACAAGCACAGCTGAACTGTATCTGACTACCAAAGGTATGTGTTTGTTAAATAATAAAAAAATAATCATCATCATCACAATATAAATAATAACAACCCTGTGATAAAAGTGATTTATTTTTATTTTCTGAAATGATACAGATCATTTTTTATTATTTTACTCAGAAGATGTTAAAAAAAAAAGTCATAACACTGTCTGCCCATATATATATAATGCTAAGAAAGTGGTTGGTTCAAAGCAAAGTAAAGGAAATGGATGCCACATTATGAAGTTCTTTTTTAATCTATACAAAGCCAAGACACTAATAAACACAAAAGAACTGGAACCGAATCATTTTTTTATGTTATTTCTAGGATACTGTATATGTATTTATTTTTATAAAATATTTTCATTATAAACCTATGCTTACCTCAATTATGCTGTGCTTATTTCAGAGATGAAGTTGGAGCTCCGGCCACCAGGTAGGATAAAAGATTTTTTTTTTTACATATGTTTTAATAATCATTATAAACAACTTGAAATGAAATTACATAGCTGGAAAAGAGTTTACCATTTTTATTAGTAAGGAAGAAAAATATTGATTGGATATCACTGATTACCCGTCTTTTATGCTGTCTGCTACGCTTGAAAGGGCAGCTATGCAGATAATGGAATGCTTCAAGCTATTAGCCCTTGTACACACGGTCGGACATTCCGACAACAAAATCTGTCGGATTTTGTCCGACGGATTTTGTCCGAAACTTGTGCATACACACGGTCGGAAAAAGTTGTCAGAAAATCCGATCGTACGTTACGTGATGACGTTATTTCGTTACGACGGGACTACGTTCAGGCTAGTAGCCAATAGCTTTGGTCTAGGAATTTGATCTGAGCATGCGTGGCACTTTGTCTGATCGTAATTCTATACACACAATCGGACAAAGTCCGATCGGATCATGTTGTCGGAAAGTTTTATAGCCCAGCTCTTAAACTTTTTCCATCGAATATTCAGATGGAAAAAGTCCGATGGAGCCCACACACAGTCGGATTATCCGACAGCACGGTCCGATCGGACATTTTCCGTCGGAATGTCCGACCGTGTGTACAAGGGCTTAGATTCCTTTTCAGTTCAAAGAAGTAGCTGATCAGTTTCCAGGAAGGGCTACACCTACATAGTGGTTTCCCAAGGCAAGCAAGATCTCAGCATTCAACAGCTTCACTGTTTTTATCACAGAAAGTGATAACCACATTAACTCTTCCAAACCAGAAGATATTGATGTATAGAAGCCCAGAACTAATTTAGTTACATAGTTATTAAGGTTGAATAAAGACACCAGTCCATCCAGTTCAACCTGAGCTTCTACAATTGTCCCCATCACTGTACATTGCACACTCACATCGGTCCCTACCCTCAAGGAGCCCACAATCCAGGGTCCCTATTTATATACTAGGAACAATTTTGGACAGAAGCCAATTAACCTACCTGCATGTCTTTGGAGTGTGGGAGGAAACCGGAGTACCTGGAGGAAACCCACGCAGGCACAGGGAGAACATGCAAACTCCAGGCAGGTAGTGTCGTTGGGAGCCAGCGACCCTTCTTACTGCTAGGTGAGAGTGCTACCCACTACACCACTGTGCCACCCGAAAGTGATAACCACATTAACTCTTCCGAACCAGAAGATATTGATGTATAGAAGCCCAGAACAAATTTAGTGTCAGTATGCATCCAGTAACTTGACAATAAATCTAGATTTATTGAGATGAACTCCAACTTTTGAGCATGGGAGCATGCCCAGCTCCACACTTCTAGCTGTGAAAGGAAAGTGTAGATGAACGTTCTTTCATGACAGGACATCATGTTGTGAAAACAGTTGCACATTGGTTAAGCATACACTATATTGCCAAAAGTATTGGGACATTTGCCTTTACAAGCACATGAATTTTAATGGTATCCCAATCTTAGTCCATAGCATTCAATATTAAGTTAGTCCACCCTTTGAGGCTACAACAGCTTCAACTCTGGGAAGGCTGTCCACAAGGTTTAGGAGTGTGTCTATGGGAATGTTTGACTATTATTCCAGAAGCGCATTTGTAAGGTCAGGCACTGATGTTGGACGAGAAGGCCTGGCTCACAGTCTCAGCTCTAATTCATTCCAAAGGTGTTCTATCGGGTTGAGGTCAGGACTCAGGCTAGTCAAGTTCCTCCACCTCAAACTTCCTCATCCATGTCTTTATGGACCTTGCTTTGTACACTGGTGCCCAATAATCTTGGAACAGGAAGGGGCCATCCCCAAACAGTTACCACAAAGTTGGGAGCGTGAAAATGTCCAAAATGTCTTCATATCTTGGTATGCTGACACCTTAAGAGTTCCCTTCACTGGAACTAAGGGGCCAAGCCCAACCCCTAAAAATTAACCCCACATCATAATCCCCCTCCACCAAATGATTTGGACCAGTGCACAAAGCAAGGTCTATAAAGACATGGATGAGCAAGTCTGGGGTGGAGCAACTTGACTGACTTCAACCTGATAGAACAACTTTGGGATGAATTAGAGCGGAGACTGTGAGCCAGGCCTTCTTATCCAACATCAGTGCCTGACCTTACAAATGCACTCATGGAAGAATGGTCAAACATTCCCATAGACACACTCCTAAACCTCATGCACAGCCTTCCCAGAAGAGTTGAAGCTGTTATAGCTACAAAGGGTGGACCAACTCAATATTGAACACTACGGACTAAGACTGGGATGCCATTAAAGTTCTTGTGTGTGTGTAAAGGCAGGCGTCCCAATACTTTGGGCAATATAATGTATAATAAGGTGGATGAATGAAGATTTGAATAATTATTTAAAACTCACTTTCAGATGTTCCAGATACCAGGATACCATATATACCTGCTGCAGCTGAAGAAGAATTCATCACAGAAGGTAAGTCAGAATACATGTTTTATACCATTGGTACTAAGATGTGAGCAGCTTCTCAACATATTTGTGCAGTTACCCATTTTTAGAAGTGTAGCCAATATATAACAAAATATTATAACGCTACTGTCCTTATTTTCATTTACAGTCCATTCATTGTTACTGCCAATTTGATTTTACAAATTCTACAAAGATATGTAAAAAACGTACGCTTTTCATGTAATAAACTGGTGTTTATTTGTTTATTCAAAGAGTTCATAATTCTTCCTCGTGTACCAGAAGTGAAGAAGGCAAAGAGAGGTATTAAAAATAGGGAGCTGTAGTTAAATAAAGTCAACTTTATTAACTTCCTCATTTTAATGTACAGGCATTTAAGCTTTGCTACCCAGCTTAATATCATCATACTAAATACAAATATTATAACCAAATAAACTAATGTTCGCAGCATAACCTGTTTCAAATACAGTACAGAAAAAATATTATGGGAAGAAATAGATAACTTATTGATTTATACAGCGTTCTTTATAATGTTTACAGCAGCCTTTTTACAAGTAATATATGGACAAAGAAAATGCTGGAAATGGAGCATCCTACACTGCTGCTGTTACATCACAGCAATTCTAATTCCCAATCTTGATAGCTACCACTTCTTTACTATAAGAGGAGAAATGTGGTTATGGGTCTTTATTAGAGATTCAGTTGCTGCTATGCATCTACAGTATCTCACAAAAGTGAGCACACCCCTCACATTTTTGTAAATATTTTATTATATCTTTTCATGTGACAACACTGAAGAAATTATACTTTGCTACAATGTAAAGTAGTGAGTGTACAGCTTGAATAAAAGAGTAAATTTGCTGTCCCCTTAAAATAACTCAACACACAGCCATTAATGTCTAACAAGCTGGCAACAAAAGTGAGTAGATACCTAAGTGAAAATGTCTAAATTGGGCCCAAAATGTTAATATTTTGTGTAGCCACCATAGTTTTCCTGCACTGCCTTAAACCTCTTGGGTATGGAGTTCACCAGAGCTTCACAGGATTCCACTGGAGTCCTCTTCCACTCCTCCATGACAACATCACCGAGGTGGTGGATGTTAGAGACCTTGCGCTCCTCCACCTTCAGTTTGAGGATACCCCACAGATGCTCAATAAGATTTAGGTCTGAAGACATCACAGTCCATCACATTTACCCTCAGCTTCTTTAGCAAGGCAGTGGTCGCCTTGGAGATGTGTTTGGGGTCGTTATCATATTGGAATACTGCCCTGCGGCCCACTCTCTGACGGGAGGGGATCATGCTCTGTTTCAGTATGTCATAGTACATGTTGGCATTCATGGTTCCCTCAATGAATTGTAGCCCTCCAGTGCCAGTAACACTCATGCAGCCCTAGACCATGACACTCTCACCACCATGCTTGACTGTAGGCAAGACGCACTTGCCTTTGCACTCCTAACCTGGTTGCCTCAACACACGCTTGACACCATCTGAGCCAAATAATTTTATCTTGGTCTCATCAGACCACAGGACATGGTTTCAGTAATCCATGTCCTTAGTCTGCTTGTCTTCAGCAAACTGTCTGTGGGCTTTCTTGAGCATCATCTTTAGAGGAGGATTCCTTCTGGGATAACAGCTATGCAGACCAATTTGATGCAGTGTACAGCGTATGGTCTGAGCACTGACAAGCTGACCCCCTACCCCTTCAACCTCTACAGCAATGCTGGCAGCACCCAATACGTCTATTTCCCAAAGACAACCTCTAGATATGATGCTGAGCACGTGCACTCAACTTCTTTGGTCGACCATGGCGAGGCTTGTTCTGAGTGGAACCTGTGCTGTTAAACCACTGTGTAGTCTTTGACACCATGCTGCAGCTCAGTTTCAGGGTCTTGGCAATCTTCTTATAGCCTAGGCCAGTGATGGCGAACCTTGGCACCCCAGATGTTTTGGAACTACATTTCCCATGATGCTCCTGCACTCTGCAGTGTAGTGGAGCATCATGGAAAATGTAGTTTCAAAACATCAGGAGTGCCAAGGTTCGCCATCACTGGCCTAGGCCATCGTTATGTAGAGCAGCAATTCTTTTTTTCAGATCCGCAGACAGTTCTTTGCCATGAGGTGCCATGTTGAACTTTCGGTGACCAGTATGAGAGAGTGAGAGCGATAACACCGAATTTAACACACCTGCTCCCTATTCACACACAAAACCTTGTAAGATTAATGAGTCACATGACACCTGGGAGGGAAGATGGCTAATTGGACCCAATTTGGGCATTTCCCCTTAGGGGTGTACTCACTTTTGTTGCCAGTGGTTTATTTTGAGTGTTGCGTTATTTTGAGGGGACAGCAAATTTACACTGTTACAATCTGCACACTCACTATGTTACATTGTAGCAAAGGATCATTTCTTCAGTGTTGTCACATGAAAATATATAATAAAATATTTACAAAAAAGTAAGGTGTGTGAGATACTGTATATGTGTTCCCACATATACTCAGACTGTAATTAATAAATGGTAAAGTGATACCCTTCTGTTATATTGTGCTTCATAAATACATAATAGATAGACCAATAGCCTAGAATTATTAACCAAAATATAATAATAATGCCATGTGGCAAAAAACAAATATTAATAAGTAGTGTGAACCGTGATCATAAAAAAGGGAAAAAAATCATGACAACATGTGAATGCAACCACATCAAATGTTACAGCACCGTTTAGAGATAACACTCCATATGATGAAGTTCAAAATATAAAACAGTGTCCAAAGTTCATATAATAAGCAAATTTTTCTGTGAATCAAGTGTTTTGTCACAAATCACCATCACATTCACCTTCCAAACTATGCGCACACCTCAAGTACAGACCTTACACAGGTCACTTTAAGGCTTCCCCTTTTAAGGGGTGTATAGTCCAGCTGCTGGTTGCTATGATCCTAATCCAGGTAAACTCATTCCAGTGTGCAGTAATCCATATGTAAGGTGCTCATAAAAATTTGAGAACTAACATAGTGCTGAATTGCTTAAAAAAACAATACTTTAGTAGAAGCTTTAATATGCAAACTTACATTTTAGGGTGCACCTAGGCATTACACTTTACAAAATTAAAGTGTGTGGGCCCCTTAATAGTCACTTGGATGTTGCAGTAACTCGGCTCTAAGTAGATAAAGAAAAGTCTCTGATGCGTTTAGTGACTCACCATGTAACTTCCTCAAGGAGTGTGCTCCTTGAAGAAGTTACATAACAAGTGATGAAACTTGTCGGGGTGGGGCTTAGTGATGTCATTGCACACGAGCAGGAAGTTTTTGCTATCTCTTTAGAGCTGAATTACTGTAACATTCAAGTCACTTTTAAGGGGCCCACACACCCCAATGTTGTCAAGTGTATTTCCTAGGTGCACTAGAGGAAGTGCACCCTAAAATGTGAGTTTGTATTTTAAAGATTTTATTAAAGTATTGCTTTTTAAGCAATTCAGCACTATGTTAGTTATCTGATTTTTATGAGCATCCTACATATGGATTACTGCACACTGGAACGAGTGTACCTGGATTAGCACCCAACGGCTTGACTATACACCCCTTAAAGGGGAAGGCATACAGCTACTTGTGGAAGGTTTGTACTTAAAGGTGAGACACCGTTGTATATGTTGAACTTCACCACATGGAGTGTTATCACTAAGCAGTGTTTTATTATTTGATATGTTTGCATTCACCTATTGTCATGATTTTTTTCACTTGGTATTTTTTAGGATTAAGGTTCACACTACTTATTGCTATTTTTGTTTTTGCTACAGGGCATTATTATTATATATTGGTTATCAATTCTAGGCTTTTGATCTATTTGTTATGTATTTGTGAAGCACGGTATAACAGAGGGGTAGCGTTTTACCATTTATTATGTATGCTTTGACTTCATGCCTTCTTGCTAGTTCTCACTAATCATGGTTATGACACCTTAACCATTGTAGATATTTCTCCTCTAGACATGCTTCTTATTTCATCATCATCAGAGCACAGGCAAAGCGCCCGTGTCATCAAAGCCATGACTACATATTAATGAATGCCTAACTGTTTTTTTCTTTCATTGTATTTTGCGAGATAATGTTTTACAACCCATTTACATTCACAATTTCTTCAGTGCCCAAGCCTGGTGTGAAGGTTCCCAGAGACGTAACAGATATTGGTGGGGAGGTTCCACCAGCTAAAAGTGAGTATTTTCTAATGCACAGTAAATAACCTACTGAACTATCTGTGTGTGTGTTCAATTTATTATTTAGATTATCTTGATATAACAGAAAGTTCTCTTACAACAAATTAATAGTGGACACATCAAGCTATTATACTGTGCTACTATTGCTCTTCACATCTGTGTTCTAAAGGCTTATTTATTCTTTGGTTAGTATTCTTCATTATATGTTAGTGTCACAATCCTGTGCAAAATATGAATCTTATTGTGTTATATGTCCTACAGCCTAGTGTTTTTGTCCACGAAAGTTCAAGTTCATTGTTAAAGTGACCTCATAGTGCCTTCAGACACACATTAGGAGAAATACTTTTATTTATTTATGCGCTACATCACTTACTTCTCTTCTTAAAGTTGCTCTAGTGGGCAAGAAACAAAAAGTTCCAGCTCCACCTGCTCCCACAGTTCCTGCACCCCCTGCTAAAGGTAAATGTGTAGGCACGTGAATACATATACATTGTTGCCCACCATCCAAGGCTTTGCTTGATTTATGATTCATGCTAAGAAGAAAATAGGGTGGTCACATAACACACTATAATTTTTGCTTTGAAGAGTATCATATTCTGCACATTAATCAGTATTGACCTTGCTTGTCTAGTATTTTATGTATAGTCTGTAGTCTGTTTTTTGTATGCTTTTTGTTGTTTTCATTGTTGCTTTTTTGTATTTATCTGTGTTCATGATTGTGTTCTCAGTCTGCCTTCTTACATCATCATATGTGATGGTACTTACTTATGTGAAGGAATTCATCTTTTTTCTTTTTATGTGCATGTTCTTTTATCTTTTTATGTGCATGTTCTTTAATGATTATATTTAAAATGGTTCTAATGCATTCTAATGTCATGTAATTGTCCTGTCTTTCTTCTAACTATAAGTTATGTCATGTTATTTTGTCATTAAAATTCACTCCTTTCTTTTCTCACCTATTGTTTCCTCTCTCAGTTACCTTATTCTTCATTTCCTTCCTTCCTTCCTTCCTTCCTTCCTTCCTTCCTTCCTTCCTTCCTTCCTTCCTTCCTTCCTTCCTTCCTTCCTTCCTTCCTTCCTTCCTTTCCTTCCTTCCTTCCTTCCTTCCTTCCTTCCTTCCTTCCTTCCTTCCTTTCTCCCTCCCATCCTTCCTTCCTTCCATATTTCCTTCTCCATATTTCCTTCCTTCCTATTTTCCTTCCTGTCTGACAGCCATCTGTCTATAGCTTGTCATATGTCTTATGTTGTATTTGTTAAGTTCGGCAATTAATATTTCTTTTTTTTTTTGTGCTGTCTTATCCCATTTTGGGATGGCTTCTTAAAACTTAATGGCTTCTTAAACATGGGAATAATTCCTTACCACCCATGGATCTTATTCATAGCTTTGCATCATAAATCAAAACTAAAGTGCATTTATTTAACATAAATAAATGTTTTTTAAAGTTCCTGCAAAACCCAGAAAAGAGGATGAGGTTAAAGTAATTACCGTAGCCAAAAAGAGAGAAGAAATTTACCAGAAGGTTCGTGAATCAGAACCATCTTATGAAGTAGAAGAATATGCAGAAGAGGAGGAAGCTTATGAGGAGTACGGCCGGAAGGAAGAGGTTTATGAGAGACATGTTTATGAAGAAGACAAGGAGTATTATGAAGAACAAGTCTATGAAAGAAAGCAAGAATATTATGAGGAACAAGTTTATGGTGAAGAAGAGCAGTACTATAAAGAAGGTACCATATATCTTGGCTCCTTGGTATATCTTTGGTGTTGTGTTTGTGTCTGACTTACTTTTCTGCTTCACATATTTTTTAAACAGTACAATCCTCAAGTCCCATAAATTTTACTTAAAAGTAATTAGTTTGTATATGTTTTACTTTTGCCCTTTAAGACAACTTAAAGAGTGTTACACTATCTTATAGCAGTAATGTGAAGCAGTGTAACGTGAATATGTAGCTTGTGTGAGGATGTATTCTTGTTTTTCTTGTTACATATCCAGTCATGAAACGCTTCCAAATTAGGTGACATATGTGGACCAGCTGTGGGTAAAACTATATTTACCTTCGTGGCACTGCTATTTAAATCCAGCACCTCCTCTCCTTTCCTTGCTGCTCAATCTGGTCCCCGCCTATCTGGGTGTCAGATGATTCACCATTGAAGTCAGCGGGGACGACAGATAATTTTCACAGGAGGGTACAGCAGCAATATGGGAAGAAGATCACAGCCCCAAAGCTCCTAAATTTTAATTTTACCTCTTGCCATCCACTGCAAACAAAATTATTCAATTTTGGAAGTATCTTTAAAAACTTTTTTCTTTTTATTATTTTTGAACCTGGACCTGGTTGACATTTCATTTTTTCCCTAAGTAATTGAAGAAGAGATTCCAGAAAGGAGGATCTCTGAAGCTGAATATAAGAAGCCTGGTGTTCCTGCAGGTAATTATATTTTATTTTTGAACTTTTGTAAAATTGAATTTAAAAGCTTAAAAAATCAACTTCATATGCTTGCAAGTGAAAAAGGAATGGCTTTAGCTGAATTAGAGGCATATGCTATAAAAGCAAAGTAAAATGATTTTTAATGGTTTCACAGTACCAAGGAAACCTATTGAGGAGCAGTTTGAAAGACGGGTTGTCACCAGAGAAGAGGAAGCAGGCAGAAGGAGACAAGGTTCCCTCTTTGCTCCTAAATACTAGAAAAAAATATTGTCACCAATAGACATAGGAGTTTAAAAAACTAATCTTAATTGTTGTTTTGATAATTATACTATATTACTATTCTCTAGGCATTAAAACTGTAAAAAGGGATGTATTATTTTATTTTTATTTTTTTTGCTTTTATTATTGAGTTTATTTGCATTGGTAACTTCTAGGTTCACATTTAATTAGAATATATATCAACCATACTAAAAATGTGTTCAAATGTCTAAGTAGTGACTAATCCTTAAACACATCCTAAAGTCAGTAAAGACGGAGTGGAAGATAGGATATGGAAGCTGTGTTCCAAATATAGAAAGTGAAGAACAAATGTGACAGCTGCTTTTATACACTTGCATTATACTTGCGTTATTCTTTCCACTGTCATTAAGTATAAGTATACTGTCTCAATGTTACTTACTGTAATTGTAACTTCTTTATAGTGCCTGTACCAGTGCATGAGGAAATTGAAGAAAGAAGGGGTGAGTACATAACATAATCAATATGTATATCTACATACTTTAATCATGACAGAGCAAATCCCTACTAAGCAGACCCTACCTGGTTTTCTATATTTATATATTAATTGTGTTGCACTTAAAAAAAAAAAACTTAAAAAAATAAAGATAGCACAAATAATCGCTAAACTATTTTAAAGTACAAGCTCGGCAGTGGGCAAAGGCAGAAGAAGAGGTTACCCTTGCTTTTCAAAGAAAGCAGCAGATATCTATGAAAGGTATGAAGGTGGTTCCAGGTATTGCAATCATCAGCAATAAATAACATCATAATATGATGTGGCAATACCCACAAAACCTCATGCTCTAACTGGCTATGGGGTTTCTTTTTACATTTCCTGCCTAAATTAACCTGTCATCTAACATTTTTAAACTCCAGCGCAACATAACTTTATTTATAATCATGTTTGGAGAAGAGTTTTCATCCTACCTGAAGCCTTTAAATTTTGACAAACTTATCCCAGATTGGAGCTTGACATTATATTACCAAAACTAATGTGCCATCTTGGGTCTTCTTATATGCTAATGCTGTTCATTAAATGAACTTTGTATATGTATATGTTTAATCTGCAAATATAATTATAAATTAATACTTGTCCATCTGGTCATATTCAGTGCCAGACAAAAGGGCAACAGGAGAGTTCTATTATGAACGCCAAGTAGAGGAGGCTGCAGTAGTAACAGGTATGTAATCTTTAGCTGCTTCAATAGGAAAAAAGTTATTGTTACAGTTGTAATACTGTATGTCCATTACATATATTTAAAAATATAATAATAATAAAATATAATAATATTGGATCAGAAGTGATTGAATGGGAGTTTTTAAAATTGTCTTTTGTGTCTGGACATTGGGCCAATTGTTACAATTTTATTAACTGTTTGGGGAAGAACAGTTTAATATGGGTATAAGTACCACACCTGTTTACTTTTTTTGTATTTTGTAATGTTTTGAGTGTATGTTTATGACCATTAGAAAGCTTTAGTGCTTTGGATTGTAGACCTATAATTTGAGTGTTTATAGCTTGAAATTTAAGCAACTTTAAAATAACAAGAATTATGATCTGCTATAAAACTACCACTATCCTTTCTTCATAGTACTGTAATATTTCATTTTTGATAACTCTTCTTATCCGTTTTCATACACTAAATGTAGATTGATAATACATTAATAATGTCATATGTGTGTGCTTTAATTGCATGAAGAATATTTTTCTTAATAAAATAAATCTTATAAATTCTGTAGCACCTACAGTCCATGAGAAGATGGTTGTAGAGGAGAGACGAGCGGTGTCCATCTCCCGCACAGAAGAGATCGCTGAAGGTATTGTGAAATTTGCATTGGAATTACTTTAAAATAAATTGCCTTTGCTTCCTATGCGTGCTGCTTCAAAATATAACATAGGGTCCAAAGAACCTTGTGTTTAGTGTGTCAATGTCTTTAAAGTTCCAAAGGTTCCAAAAAGAGCCCTTCCTGAAGAGAAAGTACCAACAGCAGTTCCTAAAGCTGTTGCAACACCAAAAGGTATATAGACATGCTTGAAGTCTATATACATTATTGCTTTGTATACATAACTTTACCTTATGCTTTTTTAGTCCTTTTGTGCACTCACCTGTTTGTCTGTGCAGTCATGTTAAAAGTCTTCTTCTTAGTCTTTTTAAGATGGTACATGATACTAAATGTTTAAACTGTTCTTTTAAAGCTGTTCCTGTTCAAAAAGTACCGATACCTGTTCTTAGAAAAGAGGAAGCTCCACCAGCTAGAGGTATATCTGTGTTCTGTATGATTAAAAGCACCTACGCTACCCTGCATATTCACTACCGTGCTTCCCTGTGTTTGTCTACCGTCTTTCTGTTATTAAAGATACTTTTTGGTGAATCTTACTACTAGACTTTGTCTTTTACCCTTTTCAACAATTCAGTCCTCTTAACTACAAGTTTATGGTCTATGTTTTGTTCTATTTACACTTCATGTGTCGACTTTTGCTTTCAAGTACCCTCTCTAATCTCTTTATCACTTTGTTATGTGTTTACATTTCGCTTTTATAACTTTCAAGCAGTACTTATGTTTGTTTTGTGGGATCAACTTGCTTTTTAACAAACACACTTGCTGCTAAGTGACTTTGCATGAAGGGGCTAGAAAGTGGCATTGATAGACATAATATATTTATAGTTCCTGAAGCTCCCAAGAAAGTGCCTCCAGAGGAAAGAGTGCCTGTATCTGTTCCCAAAAAGGAAGCAGTTCCACCTGCCAAAGGTATAACTGTGTTAAATTGTTGTGTCTTATGTTTTAGCCTAAGTGGTGAAAGTCTATTTTTATTTAGACTTGAATTATAGAACACAGTGTAATTTAAAAAAAATGTATTTAGTGCCTGAGGCTCCAAAAAGGGTTGTGGAGGAAGAAATTCAATTTGCTCCTAAAAAGAAGGAATTAGCAGCCGCAGAAGGTACTTTTGCACCTCTGAGCATGTGCCTTGCATTGTTGTCACTGATATTCACTGTTAATACCAGCTTTGGTTTATTTTGTGATATTTTCTTAACAGCAAAGATCTTAAAAATGTATACCCCTATATGTGTGTCATGTCCACCTTTACGTGTAGAAATACTAGTGATATACATGATTAGTGTTGTAAAAATCTATCTTTAACATGCCAGAAATTCCAAAGAGACCTTTCATAGAAGAAAAGGTACCTGAGGCTGTCCCTAAAAGGGTTGCACCACCAGGCAGAGGTATAACATAGCTGCAGCGCTGATCCCCTTTGTTCACCATGCTTATGCTATAGAAGAAGCTTTGATCAGTGAATTGCTATTTTGTCTTTTTGATTATGTCCAGTACGTCAATGTTTTCTGTACTCTTAAGTATCATGTTTTATGTTTTTATTTTGTTTTTGTTTTGTTTTTTACTTACAAGACATCACAACAGTAAAATGCACATTATTTTATGTTGTTCAAAAACAGCATAAATGTAGCATGTTAACGTACTTTTTTAAATAATGAATAAATGGCAGCTCTTACAAACTTATCACAGTAATTCTTTGGTTATTTTTCTTTGCTTGATTAAATATTGCTTATTATATCTTATTTCTCAGTGCATTTGGCATTTAACTTGGCATTTACCGCTGGCTAATACTTTCAGTCTTCTTAGACATGCAATAGATAAAATAGAAAGAAACATAAATCAATAAATATGTATTTTTTAAAGTGCCTGAAGCACCCAGGAAACCAGGTGAACCGGCAGCACCCAAAATTGCAGAAGCTGAGATCCCAAAAGGTATAATGCTTATGCTTTACATAATAAATTCTATACATTACTACATTATCAGGACTGCAGTGCCTTGAAAAAGTATTCACACCCCTTGACATTTTTCACATTTTTTCATGTTACAACCAAATACGTAAATGTATCTTATTGGTATTTTATGTGATAGACCAACACAAAGTGGCACATAGTTGTGAAGTGGAAGGAAAAGGATAATGGGTTTTCCACATTTTTTACAAACAAATATGTGAAAAGTGTGGCATGCATTTGTATTCAGCGCCCCTGAGTCAATACTTTGTAGAACAACCTTTCTCTACAATTACAGCTGCAATTCTTTTTGGATATGTCTCTACCAGTGTTGCACATCTAGAGAGTGAAATTTTTGCATATTCTTCTTTGCAAAATAGTTTAAGCTCTGTAAGATTGGATGGAGAGAGTCTATGAACAGCGATTTCCATGTCCTGCCACAGATTATCAATTGGATTTAGGTCTGGACTTTGACTGGGCCATTCTAACACATGAATATGCTTTGATCTAAACCATTCCATTGTAGCTCTGGCTGTATGTTTAGGGTCATTGTCCTGCTGGAAGGTGAACTGCTTCCCCAGTCTCAAGTCTTTTGCAGACTATAATAGGTCTTCTTCTAAGATTGCCCTGTATTTGGTGCCATCCATCTTCCCATCAACTGTGACCAGCTTTCCTGTCCCTACTGAAGAAAAGCATCCCCACAACATGATGCTGCCACCACCACGTTTCATGGTGGGGATAGTGTGTTCAGGATAATGTGTTAGTTTTCCGCCACACATAGTGTTTTGCTTTTAGGCCAAAAAGTTACATTTTGGTCTCATCTGACCAGAGCACCTTCTTCCACATGTTTGCTGTATCCCCCACATGGCAAATTGCAAACTGGACTTCTTATGGCTTTCTTTCAACTTTCTTCTTGCTACTCTTCCATAAAGGCCAGATTTGTGGAGTGTGTGACTAGTAGTTGTTCTGTGAACAGATTCTCCCATCTGAGCTTTGGATCTCTGCAGCTCCTCCAGAGTTACCATGGGCCTCTTGGCTGCTCCTCTGATTAATGCTCTCCTTGCCCGGCCTTTCAGTTTAAGTGGACAGTCAGGTTTTGGTAGGTTTGCAGTTGTGTCATACTCTTTCCATTTTTGGATGATGGGTTGAACAGTGCTCTGTGAGATGTTCAAAGCTTGGGGTTATTTTTTTATAACCTAACCCTGCTTTAAACTTCTCTGCAACTTTATCCCTGGCCTGTCTGGTGTGTGGCTTGGCCTTCATTATGCTTTTTGTTCACTACGGGTCTCTAACAAACCTCTGAGGGCTTCACAGAACAGCTGTATTTATACTGAAATAAATTACACACAGGTTGACTCTATTTACTAATTAGGTGACTTCTGAAGTTAACTGGTTCCACTAGATATTAGTTAGGGGTATCAGAGTAAAGGGGGGCTGAATATAAATGCAGGCCACACTTTTCACATATTTATTTGAAAAAAAATTTAAAACCATTGATCAGTTTCCTTCCATTTCACAATTATTTGTGACATAAAATCCCAATAAAATCCATTTACAATTTTGATTGTAACATGACAAAATGTGGAAAATTTCAAGGGGTATGAATACTTTTTCAAGGCACTGTATGTGTATCCCTTACAGTTTTTCAGAATTTGGTTGGTCTACAAAGAATTTAATTTTAAATGATAAGGTTATGGCCAAAATGTTATTTTATTTGACAAGACAATGCCATATTAGGGCAGAGCTTTAAGTTATTCTGATTTTATTTATTTAAAATCAAATAACGCATTTGGAATAAACTGAATGATTTTGGCTAAATACATTTTTAATCAAACTTTCAAATTAAAAACTTTCAATTTCACTCATCCCTAATTAATGCATATATTCCCAATAATTTAACCCAAATTAGACTATGTTTCCTATGTGCAAAATAGCTAAAGTACATAAATACTATTGTTAATCTTTAAAGTGCCAGATGCACGAAAGAAACCAGTCCCAGAGGAAAAAATTCCAGTTGCTGCTCCCAAAAAGCCAGAAGTTACTCCTTCAAAAGGTATTTTAGAATATTTATATGTAAATAATTGATTAACTATGTCATATAATATCTTATTCGAACTTTCGAACTTCCTGCCTTGCAAAGTCTAACAGCAAAAATAAGCACTTATTAAATCTTTATGTCGTTTTTTTATGTCGTAATATTTGTCTGTCTCTCACTTAACGTATATATATTGTTATTGTATTTATTTATTTATATAATAAATGTTGGTATAACTATTGCCAAATGTTGTTTTTGCATGTTTTTCTGACTGTCAAATTGTATGTACAAATTGTGCTTAATGTACAATAATGCAATCTTGTTAGATTTATTTAGCTTTCTTTATTTTAAAGCACTTAATACCAATTTCTAACTCTATGGAATGCTAAGTAGATTTTTGAGGGACAAGTGTGGGCAGCAAAGACTGATATTTAAACTAATGAGTGTTCAATATTGCAAGACTCACTTGTGTGGTCCTAAGCCAGAGCTGTAGCTTAATCTTGTCCTATGTGTATCCCCATTTCCACTTGGCCTGTACCAGTGGCTCTTAATTGTGTGGTTTTGTGACTTCTAATTCTGTGTTTGTGCAATGCTACTTCATGTTACATTGTTGAAATGTGTTTAAAGTTCCCGAAGCCCCCAGGAGGCCAATACCAGGGGAGAAAATATCCGTCACTGAGCCTAAATGGGAGGAACCTCCTGCTGCAGGTAAATTCTGCTGTATGGATTCATTTTGTTCCTGTGTTCTGCTTATAGTTAGATTAATTAAATCTCATCTGCACTTTATTCAATAAAAAAACTGAGCTATCTAATATCTTTAAAGTGCCTGGTGTGCCAAGGAGGGCTGTTCCAAGGGAAGAAGTTCCTGTAGTTCAACCAACAGTAGAAGAGGTTCGACCAGCTCGAGGTATTAGATGTTCTTGGCAGAAGTTTCTTCTTTTGTACCTAATATGTTGTTTCTTAGTTCTGTGTATGTAAGTGTAGTTACTCTTTATTCTTTTTACCAGTGTGTTTGTAAAGTGACCACATTTTGATTTTGTATTACAAATCGCTAACAACTTCCAAGCAATAAGCTACTCTTGTTGTGACTTCACTTAGACATCATATTCAGTCTTCATCTATAGCTCTTTTGCTTCAAAAACTGGTGTTTTTCTTTCGACCATGTAATTTAACTCACTGAAATAAAAATATATTCTTTAAGTGCCTGCCAAACCTGCACCAGAAGAAAAAGTGCCTACATTTGTGCCTAAGAAAGAAGAGGCTGTACCAGCTAAAGGTATATAGATTTCTTTATATCATCCACACTCTTATATTAGGTGTCCTAAGCTTAAAGAAGTCAACTTAAGAATCATAGTGGTACATAGCAATAACAGAAAATGAAAATTATGTATGTGAAAGTAATTTGTACAATTGTTGAAAACCTTGTGATTTTAAATTTGCATCATTTGGATTTACTACAGCAGTTCAAAGTGCAAAGTGCAGTAACCCATAGCAATGGATTGGATTTCTTACTACATGTATATAACCGAATGACTTTAATACGTTTCTATGATGTACTGCCTATTGCCTGTGCTGTTTTTTTCCTTTAAAAAAAATATGTAAATCTGGTTGCTAATGTAAACATAAAATTAGCTTAATTATTCTTTACATAATATCTGACACAAATAATATTTTTAAAGTGCCTGAAGCACCAAGGAAAATGCCTGTGCCTGTTTCTAAAAAGGAAGAGGCTCCACCAGCCAAAGGTAGTTTAACTTATATTTTAGCATTATTTTTTCAGAAGCTTAAGGCTCTGGGATTGACCGATCTTTTATATTGGTGGGATAATCGTATGTACCTCGACAACCCTATATGTGTTCAAAATTTGATTGTTTCTTTATATTCGAGATTTTAAGCCAATGGTTGTTATATCTATTATAGTTGCTTTCTGACCTGGCTTCTTAATTCTTTTAGTGACCCCCATCACTGGAGCTTGAAGATTTTAAGAAAATCTTCCTGGCGCCTTTTCAATTTCTCTGTAATAATGAAGTATCTCTAATCCCCAAATCCCTTTTAGATTTTTCCTGACATCTGTGTCCCATTAAAGACATTTCTCTACACTTCCTTTCCTGTTGACACAACAGGACATTTATGGGAAACCTCTCTAAAGTGAAGTAATTTCTCTCTTAGACAGCTGTCACCAGAACAGGTCCCACCATTGGAAGTTTTTCTCTCTATTCCTGTTCTGGTGACAACTAAGAATTTAGTATTTCCTCTGTTTCCTCCTGCAAAAAGGACAGTGGTCAGCAGGACAAAAAGAGAAGGGCATCTACCCAGCAGGGACAGCAATAATAACTTGACAGGGGTTCCATCCCCTCACCACTCGGTCCAAAACAAAAACAACAAAAAATTGGCTTAGATGGAATTTAATACATTTTACATAAAAACGTTATAATGTAATGTTTTACTTTATAGCAAGCTGAGACTGTAGGCTGGTCTTAAAACTGTGGTGAAGAAAGCTTTTTTTACTAGACTTCCTAAGAGGCAAAAGAGGCAGTTTTAAATTCAGTCTATCAGCATCTACCAAAGCAGACATACAATTTTGCTTGATCTGACCCCCCGAGGATTTAAAAGATATATAAATACATATATGGCAATTGTTATTTCAAGTCATGTTTCCTGTATGTTATGTTTGTGATAAAAGCCTTTCCTTTGTTGCAAACTTTGTCTCTGCCCTTTGAGTTGGCAGTTGTTAATTGTTTGTGTCTAATACTGTGCTACTTATATGATATGTGGCACTCATAGCATTTTGTTGCTATTTCAAAGTTCCTGAAGTGCCTAAGAAGGTGATCACTGAGAAAGTACATATACCTGAAAAACCACCCGCTTCCATTCCATCAACAGAAGAAGTCATACCACTTAAAGGTATATATTTCTTGCTAACACTGTTCTTATTGTTGAGTTTGAATTTTTTTTTTCTTTGTTTGGTAGTGTACCCATATATGTTTTGTGTGTTTACTGTATCTTTGTATGTTTTATTGTGCTTATCTTGTTTCTTCAAAATTTACAAATCTGTTGTGTTACTGTGTCTCAGTTCCTGAACTGGTTAGGAAACCAAAAATTGCTGGCAAGGTGCCGATGGCTACCCCTCAGAAACCTGAGGCTCCTCCAGCAAGAGGTATTTTCATTTTATTTTTTCTCTATATATTTTATTTGCTGAAGCTGGTATATTGCCTGCATTTGGCTTAATTTACTAAAATAATAGAAATAGCAGCCCATAATTTCCTGTGCTTCAGTCAACACTGCCAAGTGCATAAAGCCTACAGTTATCATAATATATATTCTAATCTTATCCTGCTAGAGACATTGACTAGGTAAATTGAATAATATATTTTCTAATAAAATGCCAAACTTAACTCTCTATGCAGTATGTGTATCTGTATGTTTACTGTCCTAATGTTTGTCTACTGTATGTGTTGTGTCTGCAATTATCTTATATAAACCTCCTATGTTTAAAGTCCCAGAAGCACCACAGAAACCAATTCCAGAAGCAAAGATACCACCATCCAAAGGTATAATCCCTTTAGAAAGTGGAAAATGTTGTCTTCTGTGTATAGTATGTAATACACATATGTAAGATTAGCTGTTGTACTGTAGTTTTATGGGTAGTTTCCCTTCCTTGTGCAAATAGGGGGAATTGTGTGTAAAAAGGGCACAAAGGCCAATTTCTGACAAAATTTGAGTAGTCACACCTTTTGCTATAACATGGCAACACAATGTTTTTCAAACTGCTTAATAGAAAATATAACCTAGCTTTCACTGAAAGCTTATAATTATATTCAGTTATACTCATTTGTCAAGAACAAACTGCAAATAAGTACCACAATGGTATTGTCTCCACGTCTCTTATGATTATGTCTCTGTTGTTATGTACAAACATCTACTAAACTCTTGAACTTTCTTTAATTCTTTGAGCAATTTGTTCATGTAAAAAGTTACAAATCTTCTTATTAATGCCTTTAAGTGCAAGCAATTCAAAAGAAACAAGAAGAAAAGATACGTATTATCTCCAAGAAGGTTGAAGCTCCAGCACCTACAGGTATATTGAGGCTTTGAAGAAAGTAGCTTTTGCCTTCCCTAATAATGCTCTTGCAAGCTTCTAATGATTTTAGGGTTATATGTGTACTTTTTATGACATTGTACCATGTACCTGTGTTTATATTTGTTAATCTACCCTTTAAAGTACCTGGAGTTACAAAGAAACCCATAGAAGAAGAAAAACAAATAATAATTGTTGGCAAAAAAGAAGTCACCACTCCAGTCTCAGGTACATTGTCTTTAAAAAAAAAATTGATTTTATTAACACATATGCCCATTCATTAAAGTAATTGTAAACGATCACCTTGTAAAGCAATCTATTCATTTTAAGATATAAATGAAATTCAAAACATTTTTGTATATATATATATATATATATATATATATATAAATTTAAAAAAACATTACAAATACATGTTTCCCCTTTTTTATAAGTGAACACATTACCTGTGTTCTCAGCTGCTAATAGCTGGAGGAACAAGAAGCAACAGTACACTGAGCTTTAGTGTAGTCAGTTTTTAACAGGAAAGCAGAGGGACTGGCAGAAACACCAGGGATTTCATAAAGGAAGCAATACAAAGAGAACAGGATACTTTTTCAGCGCACGTACATGGTACAGCAGGCACATATCAGGAATATGAAATTTTGGGGTAACAAACACTTTAAGTTCATATATTGTTGGATTAACATAGGTGAAACATTTACCTAGTGATAAAAAAACACAACATCTTAAATGCATATATATTTTTATTTATAGTGATACTGATTTCATTGTATATTTTTAAAATGTCAGTGGTGTCCAGAAAAATAAAAGAAGCCCAGGTAGTTACAATAAAACGAGAGGAGGAGCCGGAGATAATTGAACACCCAGCTTACAAACAAAAAGACGTATATGAAAAAGTATATATGAAGAAAGAGGCCACCTTCAAGGAGCGTGTGTATGAAGAAAGAGAAGAAATCTATGAAGAAGAAATTGTGGCTCCTGAAGAAGAAATTTATGAGGAGCCTGATGGGGAAGTAGAGGAAATCTATAAAACAAGGGAATATATTTATGAGGAAGAAGCTCCTGAAGAGCAGTATGAGGAGGCTGCTGAAGAATTCTATGTGGAGGAAGCTCCTGAAGAAACATATGAAGAAGAGATCACTCATGAAGAAGAAAGATATGAGGAAATTGTCTATGAAACCAGGCGAACAGCCTATGAGGAAGAAATTTACAAAACAGAGGAAGCTTATGAGGAGCCTGAAGTAGAAAAACAAAGCTTTTATCAAGCAGTAGATGTAGTTTATGAAGAGAAAGGTACATACTTCCTTCACTCTTACAATCTGTTGGCCTTGTTAACATAATTTATTGGGACATGGCACTTAAAATTTCTTCTTTTGCAGCAAAATTGTGATAAAACCTATTTTACATTTGTTGCATGTTTTCATTCATAGCATGGATTTTAAAATATGCAGTTTACTTTTTTAGATGCTTATTTCTGGAGATTCCAAAAATAAATCTAAAAGTGTAAAACTATTTTTTTCTAGGTATGTTGTATGAATGGGAACATATAACAAACATATAGTGGGGTAATCTTGGATTTGACTGCAACAGTGGAAATGCACTTTATGATAATATCTCTATTATCCTATATACATACATGCATAGACTTTAGTGTGTATTTTATACACTATGTCCTATATTTCACTGAGGTTGATTTACTAAAGGCAAATAGAAAGTTGCCTTTGCAAATCTTAGCCAATCAAAAGCAAAGTAATAAAAAAACAGATTTTTGCTGGCACATAATTGGATGTTGAAGGTCAGCATAGCTTATACTCATTCACTAAACTCTGGTGAAAATTCCACCACAAAGTGAAAATTCCCTTGCAAAATGAACAGCCAATTTGCCTTTAGACCCCTTTCACACTGGGGCGTTTTTCAGAAAAAAAACGCATGTAAAGCACCCGAAAGAAGCCTCAGCTGCAATCCCAATGTGAAAGCCCGAGTGCTGGCAGGGCGTCAAAAAAGTCTTGCAAGCAGCTTCTTTGCGGCTCTTTTGGAGAGGTGAATACACTGCTCCTAAAGCGCCCCTTCCAATTGAAATCAATGGGAAGCTCCTGCAAAGTGCCTGCAAAGTGCTTTTGGCAGCGGCACTTTGTGGGCGCTTTTATTTTGCCAATGGCGGGGGTTAAAAGCGCCCCGCTAGCGCTAAAAAAAGGCTGGTAGTTTAGGCGGTGCTTTACCAGCGTTTTTCGGGCACTGGCAGTGTGAAAGGGCTCTTAAAGCACTTAGGCTTTCACATTGGAATTGCAGATGAGGCTTCTTTCAAGCGATTTACAGGCGCTTTTTTAACGCTAAAACACCTGAAAAATGCCCCAGTGTGAAAGAGATCTTAGTAATCAACCCCACTGTGTCTATCAAAAACAGCTCTGCCCATAATTTTATGATTCCCCTAGAAAAAAAATATTAAATCATAAACATATACATAACAGTGCCTTTAAAGCCATTTTTTGGGTAGAGTATGGAATAGTTAATTTTTTTGTCATTTTATTTCCTGACTTCCTGTACGAATACATGGCAAAAAGTAAGGAATGGTCTCTGAAAAAAATTTAAATCCTCTCTTGGACACTTCCCACTGGAACAAGTGTCTCCATTGGAAGATTTTCCTTGTATTTTTGTTACATTTACAGCTCAAAGTCCTGATGACAATAATTCTAAGGACAAATAGAGAGAGGAAAACATTCCAGAGGGGAGGTAGCATTGTGAATTTTACAGAGGTTCTAACTCCTCCCTGCTTTATAAAAAATATAGATACACTTTAATATATACATATTCAAATTGGTGCACCATATATAAAATTTTCTTACAACAATATAATTACTCTTTTAAAGTTCCAAAGAAACCTGTTGCTGTTGAAAGGAAAGTAACTATAAGTAAAAAAGAAGTTCATCCAATTAAAGGTACATGGATTAGCTTTAAAACTATATTTGTCGTTGAATTGTGTCTACATTGTAGTCTTTTATCTGTGTGTGTGTGTGTGCGTGTGTGTGTGTTGTGTGTGTTTGTATATCTTCCTTTAGTACTGAAACTGCATCATATTTTTAAAGAATCAGAAAAACCTAAAGTAGTCACTCCGGCCGAAAAAGTAACAACCGTTGTCACTAAAAAAGAAAAAGTCTTTCTTGAAAAAGGTATTTCATGATGTGCAATCTTTCATATGTGTTGTCCAGTCTTCTTAATGTATTTAAATGTATATCTTTGTGTGTGTTTACTGTTTGTGAAAGTCAGTGCATAAAATCTACCTTCTTTTTACTAACCAGAAGGAGAGATAATTGCTCCAGCACCCACTCCTGTTCTCAAAAAAGTAGAAGTGCCTAAAAAAGTTCCACTTGCTAAAGGTATATAAAGATACATTTAAATATTTGTAAAAATAAATGTGTAGTATTACTACATTTAAAACAATGTGTTTACAGATAATTATCAATTAAATATATAAATAAATAATTAATAATTCATAATCAGCTATCTGGAGAAAAAAAAGAGATAATTTAATTTCTCATGAGCTTGTTGCAATGTAATTAAAGCTGCAAAGAACGATAATGTGATATTTAGAAATGCCTTTTTAAATTAAAAATAAAGGATACCACAGTGATAAAAAACAAACAAAAAAAGAAAAACAAAGTGGGGACCACTATAGAAAATTGGAATCTAGATAAATGCACATTAAGGTTCAGAGAAGTTCAGAAAATTATTGTTAGTTTAGATACTAAGTAATTTGGGCTCTTTTTTAATCACCTAAAAATAATTTATGAACTGCTTCATGGACAAACTGGGACTTTTCTTGTGCTTTATGTATATTCACTTGCACATTTTTGGCCCTTTTCATTTTGCTTTGTTTAGCAGGTAGCATCTTCTTTTATTTATTCTAATAGCCTGTGTTTTAGGCTTAAAAATATTTCAGTTATTTTGTTAATATATATTTTATTACATGTAATATTATTAATTAAATTTGTTAATCTATTAGTACTATTTTGTACATAGTTACATAGTTAGTAAGGTTGAATAACAACACCAGTCCATCCAGTTCAACCTGAGTGAGTGTCTACAATTGTCCCTATCCCTGTACATTGCACACTCACATTGGTCCCTACCCTCAAGGATCCAACAATCCAAGGTCCCCATTCATATACTAGGGCCAATTTGGGACAGAAGCCAATTAACCTACCTGCATGTCTTTGGAGTGTGGGAGGAAACCGGAATACCCGGAGGAAACCCACGCAGGCACAGGGAGAACATGAAAACTCCAGGCAGGTAGTGTCGTGGTTGGGATTCAAATCAGTGACCCTTTGTACCGCTAGGTGAGAGTGATAACCACTATACCACTGTTTAGATGTCATTTTATCATCCTTGTGATTACTGGCTGTAAATAACCGCCCAAATATAATAAAATTCATGACACATGCAGTACTTGGTTATGAAACAAAGTTTCATATTCTATTCTGTGGTGTTGTATGTTCTATTCTCTATGTAAATTTTTAAATGTCTTAAGTGAACTAATCTCTTTAAAGTGCCTGGAGAACCTGAGAAACCAGTTATTAAAGGAAGGGAAACTATTATTGTGTCTAAAAAAGAAGAAGTTCATATTGAAGGTATAATATGTCTTGATTTCAGCAGAATATCTTGTCTTCTCAGCATTGTCCTCATTACATATCTTCATCCATCTTTGTGTTCTGTGTTGTCCGTGATATCACTGAAACTCTTACCGTGTTCAAACACTTCAATATTCATCACTAATTCCATTTTGTTCTCTGTATTCAAGGCAAAAAAATTAGCAAAACGCATTCTCTGTGTTTGTCTTCTCTTAGACAAATGTCTTAAATGTCTAAATTATACAATATCTTTAAAGTTTCCGAGGACATTAAAAAAGCTGTTCCTGGAGAGAGGCTACCAGAGGAAGCACCAAAAGTTAAAGTTCCAGCAGCAAAAGGTATATTGCTGAAAATTCTTGTCTTATCTAGACATCTATATAGTGTACTATCTGTTTAAATGTATATTTATGTTTACATGTTATAGGTCTATTTGTAGAAAAATTTTATTATTAAGAAAAGGTCATCAGTTTAGAATTTTGGTGCAGGGCATGTGTGTCAGATTCTCTAAAATTCTTAATTTTATTTGAAAAATTGGTTCTTTGGTCTTCAGCAATTGTAGAACAAGAGGTTAGCTTAACATTCTTTCTAAAATGATTTATAAGAGCACTCAGTAAAGATTACATTTTAGTCTATCATTTTTTTTCTTTGATATAGCTTTGGCTAAAAGTGCAAATAGGCTAAATGTTTTTCTAGTCAATGCTGTATGGTAACGATTTAAGAATGCTCCTTATGCACGTTACTAATCTGACAAATATGTTAGCTACAAGAGACTTCATAGTCATAATAGTGCAGTTCACTGAGCTCCTAAAAGAACATTTCAAAAGTGCATATCCAAATGCTGAGCAATTCAGCATCGTGGATTGTTTTTGTGCATAAGTGGTCCTTATAAGGTGGTCCTTATAAGATCAAATGTACCTGGTATATGTAGACACTTTGTAACCCAGAATGAGCAAAACTGTGATGGCATCTTAGAGTGAATGTACTATGAACTCCCCCTAGGCCAGTAATGGCGAACCTTGGCACTCCAGATGTTTTGGATCTACATTTGCCATGATGCTCTGGCACTCTGCAGTGTAGTGGAGCATCATGGGAAATGCAGTGCCAAAACATCTGGGGTGCCAAGGTTCGCCATCACTGCTCTAGGCTATACCAGGCTCATATGGATGTCCTTTCTGTCCCAAAGCTTTCTGAAGTAGATGCTAATAACGGTGATAGCACTGCAATAAATGCTGTCATTACATCCAAAAAGGCTTTATGTATTTGCTTTATAGATAGTATGTTATGTGTTGTGTACAAAAGTAAAGGTAGCAGTGATTTCTTGATGGTTTGGCTAAAATAATAAGTAAAAAATTACTTTTTCAGCCTATCATTTTGCCAAATTTTAAATAAGAACTCCTAGCAGACTTCAATTTAGGGGAAATACGTGTAAATTACTTTACCTACCTGGTGGCCTGCGGAGGATTTGAGGCTGTAAAAACTCACTGCTCCTGCACAAATTTGACACTGCGCTTATTGTACTGTTGACCAGGAAATATGTATTGATTACTTAATTCAAAATGCTGCAGGGCAGAGTGTCATAAAGGTGGCATAAATGGGATTGCAGTGGCAGAGTCAAGCATTTGCAGCCTCTGATCTTCTAAAGCATGGTAGGAAGAAAAGGGTAATTTACACCATTTTCCAAATCTTCTAACAGAGTCTTTCTGAGGTTTACTTCAAGTATGGGTATACACTGTACATTTACATATGGTGCAATATGTATTACTCTACTAAAGCATACCTATAGCCAGAATTTTGGGAATGGTAAGAACCCTTGTTTTTATTGCTTTCTGTGTCCCCATTTGGTAGATATTTCCTCACTTCCTGTGCTGGTGACAGTGTAATCACTAGTTTACTAGTTTACCACTTCAGCTTCGGAAGGTTTACCCCCCTTCATGACCAGACCATTTTTTTGCGATACGGCACTGCGTTACTTTAACTGACAAATGGTCATGAGACGCTGTACCCAAATAAAATGTATGTCCTCAAATAGAGCTTTCTTTTGGTGGTATTTTTTGCGCTATAGACAAAAAAAGACCAAAAATTTGGAAATTCTATATTTTTTGCTATAAAACACATCCAATAAAAAAAAATCTTCATAAATTTAGGCCAATATGCATTCTGCTACATATTTTTGGTAAAACAAAAAGTGTATATTGATTGGTTTGCAAACTTTATAGCATCTACAAACTATGGGATATATTTATGGTATTTTATTTATTTATATTTTAGTAGTAATGGGGAAATTAGCAACTTATAGTGGGACTGCGGCATTATGGTGGACAAATCAGACATTAAGTGAGACTTTTGACACTTTTGAGGGCCAGTGATGTTAAAACAATGATCAGTACAAAAAATGCACTGTCACTGTACTAATGACACTGGCAGGGAAGGGGTTAACCTCAGGGATGATCAAAGGGTTAAATGTATGCCTAGGTTGTGCTTACTCACTGTGTGGGAGGTGTTTTGACTAAGGGAAGGCAAAGATCAATGTTCCTGCTTTGCAGAAACACATGATCAGTACTTTCCCCTTTGACAGAATGGCAATCTGTCTAGTTTACATAGGCAGACCACCGTTCTGCTCGTGTCCCGGACGATCTGCTGATTGGCTCCTGCTGTGTCCATTCACAGAGTATGAACAGCGTCTGTCATCTCCCCTACACAGTCCCCTCCCCCTTCATTTAGAACACACACTAGGGAACACAATTAACCCCTTGATCATCCCCTAGTGTTAACCCCTGCCCTGACAGTGACATTTTTACAGTAATCAATGCATTTTTATAGCACTGATCGCTGTATAAATGCCAATGGTCCTAAAAATGTGTTCAAAATGTGTTAAAAAAATGTGTCCACCATAATGTTGCAGTCCCTTATTTTGTAGATGCTATAACTTTTACGCAAACCAATCAATATAGGCTTATTGCAATTTTTTTAACCAAAAGTATGTAGAAGAATACATATCGGTCTAAACTGAGGAAAATGTAAAAAAAAATAGGGACATTTATTATAGCAAAACGTTTTTTAAAAAATTGATGCTTTTTTTGTTTATAGTGCATAAAAATTGCAATTGCCAGTTAAAGCGATGCAGTGCCGAATCGCAAAAAGTGCTTTGGTCAAGAAGGGGGTAACATTTTCCAGGGTTGAAGAGGTTAATTTTTGTCATGTGCTGTCTTCTCTCTCCCTTTCCCTCCCTGCCTGTCAGAAATCCCCAGTGGCCAGTGGAACTGAGTAACAGTGCTTGTAAAATCCTAGAATGCACTGCATTACAATATTATATAATGCAAACTGTGTATGTTTCTGCAATCTATGTGTGATAAATACCTTCCTATAGCGCTGCACGGGGCTTTTGTGACCCACTGGATCTCTCTTCCCCGCTCTCAGCACTGCGGGGGGCGAGATCCCCCGCTGACAGCTGGAGAAGAGGAGGAGAGCAGCGGGAGGTCAGCTGAGCTCTGAGCAGAGCTATAAGGAAGGTATTTATTACAAATAGATTACAGAAACATACACAGTTTATAAAATACTGTAATACAGTGCATTCTAGGATTTTACAACCACTTTAAACTAGGGCTTATTTTCTGGGTAGGGCTTATATTGCAGCCCTCCCTGAAAATCACAGTAGGGCTTATTTTCGGGGGAAATACAGTAGGATAGGGAAAGGCTTGAACCCCTAACAACTTTTTATTGCCATCTGTGTTCTCGCTGGAGATTTTTCTTACAAAGGTGACAGTAGGACATGAAACAATGGGCGAACACACCAATGGGACAGAGATATCAAATAAAAATCATGACAACAGTTCTAGCCATGTATTGCTCAAGCTAAACAAAATTTTTAGCTGCCTTTACACTTTCAATAAAACTTGTATAAGCCTAATTGATCACTATTGCTATACAGTATCTCACAAAAGTGAGTACACCTCTCACATTTTTGTAAATATTTTATTATATCTTTTCATGTGACAACACTGAAGAAATTATACTGAGTGTACAGCTTGTACAACAGTGTAAATTTGCTGTCCCTTCAAAATAAATCAACACACAGCCATTAATGTCTAAACCGCTGGCAACAAAAGTGAGTACACCCCTAAGTGAAAATGTCCAAATTGGGAAAATTAGCAATTTTCCCTCCCCGGTGTAATGTGTCATGTGGTATCAAGCGTGTGGGGTGGTAACCAGGTGAGGAGTACAAAGACAAGTGTGTCTTGCCTAGAGTCAAGCATGGTGGTGGGAGTGAAATGGTCTGGGGCTTCATGAGTGCTACCGGCACTGGGGAGCTACAGTTCATTGAGGGAACCATGAATGCCAACATGTACTGTGACATACTGAAGCAGAACATGATCCCCGCCCATCAGAGACTAGGTGGCAGGGCTTTATTTCAACATGCTAACAACCCCAATCACACCCCAAGATGACCACTGCCTTGCTAAGGAAGCTGAGGGTAAAGGTGATGGACTGGCCACGCATGTCTCCAGACCTTAACCCTATTGAGCATCTGTGGGGCATCTTCAAACAAAAGGAGGATGAGCGCAAGGTTTCTAACATCCACCAGCTCTGTGATATCATCATGGAGGAGTGGAAGAGGACTCCAGTGGCAACCTGCTAAGCTCTGGTGAACTCCATGCCCAAGAGGGTTAAGGCAGTGCTGGAAAATAATGATGGCCACACAAAATATTGACACTTTGGTCCCAATTTGGACATTTTCACTTAGAGGTGTACTCACTTTTGTTGCCAGTGGTTTAGATATTAATGACTGTGTGTTAAGTTATTTTGAGGGGACAGCAAATTTATACTGTTATACAAGCTTTACACTCACTACTTTACATTGTAGCAAAGTGTAATTTCTTCAGTGTTGTCACATGAGATATAATAAAATATTTACAAAAATGTGAGGGGTGTACTCACTTTTGTGAGATACTGTATATGGGTTTTATCACTATATATAGTTATATTTTTATTTATTTTAATGTTTACATACAGTTCCACAAAAAGCTTACTGTATATGTCCATGCTTTCCTTATTAATTGAAATCCTTGTTGGTATACTCTTGTTTTTTATGTGTTTTTTTTGTGATGTGTCGTTGTCAATTACTTTTTGAATCCATCTATTGCAAAAACCAACAAAAATAATTTATCTTTAAAGTGCCTGAAAAACCAAAGATATCTATGCCTGAAGAAAAGCTTCCAACTCCTACTGCAAAGAAGGAAGAGGCTCCTCCAAGCAAAGGTATATTACTAAAAAAAACAACAACCAGTTGTACTGGAAGCTGTGTAGTCTAGTATGCAGTTATTACCCTTATTATAGATCTAAGTAGCCAATCATTATGCTGTATTTTTAAAGTACCAGACGTACATAAGAGAGCAATCCCTGAAGAAAAGGTTCCTTCACCTGTGCCCAAAAAAGAGGTTGCAGCTCCTAAAGGTACAATTATTTATAATCTTACTTGGTACTTTACTATAGTTTATACATATTCCTAAAAACCAAATTATGTTCTTAAAGTCCCAGACATACCAAAGAAAACTGTTCCTGAAGAAAAATTAGTTCCTAAAAAAGAAGTACCATCTCCCCAAGGTAGACTATTTGTCATAAAGGATTATCTTTGCTTCACTTCCTTTTTGTGTTTTTTATTCATGTCCTCTTTTATCTTTATGTACAGTGTTTGTGTTTGTATTAGTATGTCTATTTTCTATTTCTTTAATATCCTAACGATCTTTAAAAAAATTACAATTTCCAGACAGTGCTAATGAATAAAACTTAGCTCTAACTACTAAACTATCCACCCCCTATTATTCTTCCGTGCTATTTAGTGCTTTCTGTAATGTTATTATTGATTGAGTGTTTTGTGTAATAAATGTCTTGATAATGTTCTTGCCACAGTCTTTTTTAGTCATTCTTACAAAAAAGTTTGATTTTTTTTAAAGCCCCCCAAGTGGTCAAAAAAGTAGGCGAGAAAGTACCAGTTCCTGTTGCTAAGAAAGAGGAAGCTCCTCCAGCCAAAGGTACTTTACAACTTGCTGGTCCTACTCTGAAACCGCTCTCATTACAGTATATTTGTTTGTATTGTTACGTTTATATTATTGTTTCTATGTATTACGTCATATTTGTAATTCTTCCTAATATGATAATATTTAAGTTAATACAAAAACATTATTTGAAGCCTGCATCTTTAAACTAATAGCAAAGTGCAGGTTCTGAGGCTGAAAGCTTCAATAAAAGCTACACTAATCAAAAGTATATAACTTGTCAAATATCAAAAGTTATTATGCTGTGTTAAAAGCTTTAATACAGTATATATTTTACGTATACTACATATTTTATTTTCTACAAAGTGACCTGCTCCTTTTATCTTTTTTTTTGTGCCCTTTGCATATAAATGCATATAAATGGCATTAACAAGGAATATAGTTATAATAATTTTATGTTTCCATGGCACTACTGTTATATTTTTATTCCTTAGTTCCTCTTGAAGTTTTTATTTGTTTACTTTCTAAGAATTGTATCTGTGTGTTGCCTTTTGTGTTGGTCTTTCTGCTAAGTCAATAATTGTTTTTAAAGTCCCTGAACTGAGAAAGAGGCCTGTACCTGAAGAAAAAGTACCAGTACCTACCCCTAAAAAAGAAGAGGTTGCACCTCCCAAAGGTATACCTCGACTTTTTTTATTGTCCATAGCTTATGTAAAAAGAGAGTCATTGTCATTTTTATCTGTGTATGTTTATTTCTGTAGTTATTAATAATGATATGTGTGCATCATTCTACCATACCTTAAAATATCTAAAATATTTAAAAGTGCCAGAGCCACGTAAGAGGCCGGTCCTAGAAGAGAAGGGACAAGAGGTCATTCCTAAAAAAGAGGAAGCACCTCCAGTTAAAGGTAGAGAAAGTACTTGTCCGTTTGTCTTTCTTTAATATCTTTTGTTATTTCAAACTATTTTCTTAAGTTCACTTACCTTATACGCATGTTACATCTTAGCATCTTCTTTTGAGTGGTTCACATTAGTTTAGTGTTTTTTATGTAGTTTTATTTTTTATTTGTGTCATCTTTTCCTTGTTTTGTGATTAAATTCTTAGTCTGTCACTGTGAAATATGTTAGCTATCATTAAACAGAGTCTAATGTTCTTTAAAGTGCCGGAAGCACCTAAGAAGATTATTCCTGAAGAAAAAGCACCAAAGGTTGTCCCACAAGCACCAACCCCTAAAGGTATTAAAAGAAAGCCTACACCTTCAAGATCAGATTTTACAGATATTTATATTTTATTTATCTTAGATTTGGGATACATTATATGTGCACTTTTGTGACAAATTCAGTACTATGATTAAATATTGGATTTATTTTATTTTATTTGCCATTCATATACAGAAGTACCTCTCAGGGTATGTATTCAGTAGAACCAAATCCCTGATTGATGGTGTACTGTATTTCAAACTGAATGTAAAATAGCACTCACTTGAAATTAAAGTGCTTAACACATTAATCAAGTAATACAAAACACTTCTTAAAACATCTTTATGCTGATTGCAAAATTAAATTACACTTTCTAAATGAGCACAATATATTTAAAGTGTTTGAAGTACCGAAGACTGTGTCACAAGAGGTGGAAGAGATTACTCAGTTACCTAGAAAGATTCCAGTAACCAAAGATATTAACCCAGAGATATCTTTAGACTCTGTGTTACTAAAATCTTCAAATTCTCTGTACGTTTGTCTCATTTCAGTGGTGTCTGTCTTTATGCATCAACAGCAGATGATATGTAGGAGAGTACAATATAGCATTCTTTGTATCTTTATTCTTGACTAGATACTACCCACAGTAACTAAAAAGTTATTTTCTGAAGAAACTGCTAATAAGCTATTTATATTATATTATATTAATATGTGTAGTTACAGTTTATAGTATTAATAATATAAATTTTATATATATATATATATATATATATATATATATATATATATATATATATATATACAGTAGATACATTTTATATATTATTGACAAAACTACCAATGAGAGCTAAGGGCTCCTCCTAGCTCTTAGAGGACCAGTGGATCTGCACAGACAGTAACTTCACTTTATAAATAATTTCAGTGTTAACATTTCCCTTTTCGTATATTCACCTTACTGATCCATTTAGTATATAATGATATATTCTCAACAAAGAAGGTGTCACTTACTAGCTAGTAAAATATACACAATATTTTTAGTGCCAGAGCCACCAAAGATGCCCACTCTTGAGGAAAAAGCTCCACCTATTCAAAAGAAACCAAAGCCAGTAGAAGGTACACAACAACTACACATATTTGTCTTGTGTGTATTTGTGTTTGAAAAAGAAAATATTGATATATTGCTAATATTTTTAAAGTGCCTGTTCCTGAAGAAAAGGTGATGCTTAAACCCTTTAAAAGGGAAGCACCAGCAGCCAAAGGTATTTTTTGTAATTGTCTTCTTATACACTGTTTGTTTGTATTTTACAATAGACATCCTATGCAGTGTAAAATTAACTTACTTACTAATATGATTATACTATCTTAAAAGTGGCAGAAGCTCCCCCTAAAGTTGCTCCTGAGCAGAAAATACCTACTCCTATTTCTAAGAAAGAGGTTCCTTCTGTTCCACCACCTCCACCTAAAGGTACTTTACTACCTAACTTTTTATTTTTATTTTATATTTATCCTATAATTCCCTCTAGTGTCCTGAAATAGTGACATACATATATATGATATATATAGTATAAAAGCACAATAGTATCCAACTTTCTATGGCTATATGAGTATAATGAGAGGAACTTTCCCCTCAATTGTTCTCATTAATTCCCTACTTAGGCTATATAAAAAAAATATTGACAAGATCTATAGATCAGTCTTCCTGTTTCTCTCCTAAAATAGCAGAATTACCAAAGAAAATGGTCTCAGTGGAACCAATACCTGCTCCCATGATGGAGACTACTCTGCCACTAAAAGGTACAACATAGCAGTGTTCATTTAGTTTATTAGTATTTTAAAACATTTTAGCAGTTATAAATAACCACTACAACATTCACATTTCTTGTAAGTGGCTGAAATGCCAGGAACTGTGGAGTTAGAGAAACCACCTGCATTTGTCCATATAAAAGAAGTAATCACTCCTGTAGAAGGTAGTTACCAATCCTTGCCACACTAGCTGCTTAAACCATGTGCTAAATATTTGATGCACACATTAGATATGTTTCTTGCTGGCAGGTGTGCTTTCAACGTATACATGTTTTTTGTTTATGTAATGTTACAAATATCTTAAAAAAAATAATATGTTTAAAGTGGTGGAAGAAGTGACCCAAGTTATTGAAGAAAGAGAAGTATCGCCTACTCTTGTGGAGAAGAAACATATTCCACCAAAGAAAGGTATAAAATCTTTCTTGTGTCATGTATGTGTCATATACTGTATGTGAATGTTGTATTTTTGTTTTATGTGTGTCATTGCTCTCTCAAATGTCTTCATACTAATATCTTTAAAGTACCTGAGATCCATCAACAGCTGCTTCCTGAGGAGAACGTGCCTCATAAAATTCCTAAAAAAGAAACAATTCCTCCAATCGAAGGTATTATAAATATTCTTCCCGGTCAAATATTCTTTCGTGTTGTTCATTCTATACTGTATGTGTCCTAAAGTTTGTTTAATAATTGTTTTGTGTCTTACTATAGTTGTTTGTGTATTAAGTGTTTTGTTCTCAAAGTCTTACTAATATCTTGATCCCTTAAGAACATATCCAAGAAGAAAAACTGCGACGTACTCTTCCTAAAAAAGAATTAGTTTCTCCAGCTCAAGGTAATTAAGTGTTTATTCTTATATCATCAATATATGTGTATGTGATTTTTCAATGTTCTGAGAGTTGATGTTAAAGCTATACTAATATCTTAAAAGTGCCCAGGACCTTGCAGGAAACTACTCAAGAACAGAAAGGTCCACATATACTTCCTAAAAAGGTTGTGCCTCCTTTAAAAGGTATACAGTTTATTCTCTAGATTTGGTTTGTAAATTTTTACATTAATCAGATACCTAATAGAATTTAAATATGACTAATATCTTTAAAGTTGAGACATACAAAAAAGCTATTGGAAAAGAGGACGAAGAAGTTATATCAGTATCTGAAAGAAAAACAGTTTTAGCAGCTGAATGTAAATCCTATTTACAAATTCTTACATTAGAGGCCAGCATTATTTATTAGACAGATAGTAACTATATTTAATTCTTACATGTAATAGATGTCCCACAAAGATTAGAAGAGAAATTGACTACTGTAACACACCCAAAACCAGTGTTACTTTCAATTGAAGGTACAGAATAAAAACACCAACATTGTTTTTATGGTTGAAATGAGTTGTTACATTTAATATATTTAGTAAATTGTATCTGTTTTAAAACAGAAGATATATTTCCGAGTGTGACCCAAAAAGAAAAAACAACTATACCACTTACTAGCAAAGTTGTTCCTGCCCCTCGAGGTATATCCTTTGCTGATATTTAACATTTATTTAAAACGAATGCATATTTATTTAAAGCAATGCTAATATTTTTCAAGTGACAGAGATCCCTAAAAAGACAGAAGAAAGGTTTTCAAGAGTTGCTGACAAAAAAGTAGCAGTCCAGCAAGCTAAAGGTAGAAGATTTTTTAAAATATTATGTTTATGATAAGATAGCTGAGAACCTAAGCTAACTGGCTGCTAATATTTTAAAGTTCCTGAGGCTCCAGAGATAAGGGTTCCAGAGAAGAAAGTTCTGAAGTCTAAGAAAGAAGCAATGCACACTGTTGGAGGTATATCTATTATAGATATATCATTATTATCATGGCATCTAGATGTTAAGTAATAAAATGGTATCTAGATTTAAATTAACAGATCATCATTTTTGATTATCTAAATCGGTGCTAATATTCTTTTAAATGGCAGAGATCCACAAAGAAGAAAAACTCCCAAGTGTTATTACCAAAAAGGAAGTAGTCCAGCATTTGGAAGGTAGATTATATCCTGTGCTTTTATGTGTTGCTATTGTTGAGAGCACACACTAGGTTTTGGGCTAATACTAATATCTTTAAAGTTTCTGAGGTGCCTGAGAAGCTTACCTCTGAAGAGAACATTTTTACAAGGTCTGCTAAAGATGTAAAGCCAAGTCTTGAAGGTATTTTAGTTATTGAAGAGTTTTTATGGATGTGACTGTACACTAATATTCAGAAATTGCTAAACAACACTAATATCTTTTAAGTGCCCACTGGAATTCCTAAGAAGCCTATACACGAAAAGCAAAAAACAGTTACAGATTACATAAGAGAAGTAATCCCTTCAGTGACAGGTATATGATCTGTGATTTTAAACCCAAGTAAATATTTATATAATGGGACCGGTTACATGCCCATCTATTGTTGCTGTCTATATTGTAATAAAAAAAAACTTTATTACCGCTCTTATGTAGTAAAACAAAGGCGCAAATATAGAAAATATGCTACTTTTTCATAACTGCTGTGAAAGTGCCAGCATTATCTTTTTGCTCAGATAAATAACAAGTATAAAAATTAATATAGGAAAGATTTTTATCAATATCAATATATTTTTTAAGAACTTGAAATATCAGAGGAAGAAGAGGAAGAAATTCCTGCTCATGTCCCTGAAAGTAAATATATACGGGGGATGACAGGTATGTCCACAGTTAAACATGAGTGCAGAATTCATTTAAAAGCTAAAAGTTCTATAAAAATCTATTTAAAAACAAATATTTATATTTTAAAGAACAAGAAGAGTCCCATAAATATCTGGTAGAAGAAGAATACAAATCTCTTCATAAAAAGAAAGCAGCTGTCCTTAAAAAAGGTATTTAACTAACATCTTAGCAAAGCCAGTGATGTATATTAGGTATGTTATGCTCAGAATCTGTTACTGTTTTGTCAATAACAAAACTACTAATATCTTTAAAGCACTCGAAATTCCAACAAGGATCCCACCAGAAGAAAAAAAGCAGGTTACAGTTCACAAAGGTGAAGTGCCTGTATCTGCAGAAGGTATATTCACAATCTTATCTTGTCATTCCAATAATTGTTTATGTAAAACTCTATGTTCATCGAACAATACTAATGTTATACTAATATCTTCATGACTAGAAGTACAAAAAAAGCCAACAGCAAAAGAAAAAGCACAAGTTTCTAGGAGAGAAATTACTTCACATGTGGAAGGTATATTATTATTATTACTATTATTATTATTATTATACAGGATTTAGATAGTACCAACAGTTTTTACAGCTCTTTGCAATATAAGGGAAACAGTACAGTAACAATACAGTTCAATATAAAAAGATTAGGAGGACCATGCTCATGGAACATTCTAAAAGGGAGAGAAAATTGGTGCAAAATGCTGTGAGGATGTGCTGATGGTGATGGTCAATGTTTTTAGGTGGTGGTAGGGTAGGCTTCTCCTAATAGATGTGTTTTCAGGGATTGCCAACATGGTAGGAGATAACTAGAGGATAGGAGAGGTTCTAGAGAAGTCCCGAAGGCAAGTGTGGGAGGAGATGACGAAGGAGCCAGAAAGAAGGAGGTGTAGGGAGAAATTAAGTGGACACTTTGGGAGATATTTGTGTTGTGGATGGCTTTGAATGTTGTAGTTAATATCTCCAAAGGTCATGTTACATGTAAAAGTGGCAATGTTTTCCAATATGAAGGTACATCATTTCCATTTCCAACATCATTACAACACTCAAAATGGTAAACTTTTATAGTCAATACCCAAATAATACTATCCTAAAATGTAATATGTCACATGATCCTCTGCACAGCAAATACTTTTTTTTGCAACTTAAAAATAATAAATGTCCATTGTTTTATCATTAAACCATATATTTATAGCCAGATATTGTAAGACAACCAACATCTAGAAAGAAACATTTTTTGAATTTCTGAAAGGTGTATAATGATTTTTAAAATGTTAGATTTCCCTAAAAAAAACATTCCCTGAAGAAAAGCTGCAAGTTGTTAAAACTAAGAGAGAGATTTCTACCTCTACAGAAGGTATTTCATCAGTATCTTGATGCTATTATACCATAACAATCCATTATTAAATCATATTATAAACTCATTACCAAAATAGAAATAGTATTGTAATATCTGCTTCATTTCTATTATTCATTCATTTACATTACTCCAGATCATATATTAAAATTACATTAATATATCTAAACTGTCAGATGTGCCTGAAGAAAAGCTGAAAGTTTTTCCAACTAAGAGAGAGATTTCTTCCTCTACTGAAGGGGTATCATCAGAATAATGATGTATCACCCCAGTCCATTATTAAATCATAATCTAAACTCAATACCAATATAGAAATATTACTGTGATATCTGCTTTATTTCTATTAGTCATTCATTTCCATTACTCTAGATCATACAATATTACTATATCAATATATTTAACATGTTAGATGTCCCAAAAGGAACAGTGTCTGAGGAAAAGCCGAAAGTTGCTAAAACTAAGAGAGAAATGTCTTCCTCTACAGAAGGTATATCATCAGCAACTTAATGTTATCATCCCAATCCATAAGCAAACCATATTAAAAACTCATTGCCCAAATATAAATAGCATTGTAATATCTGCTTCATTTCTATTGCCATTCAGTTACATTAATCCAGACCATAAAATAATACTATATCATTAAGATGTTAGATGTCCCTGTGTCCAAAGAAAAGATGAAAGTAGAAAGTAGTCATTCATTCCCATTGCTCCGGATCATATAATAATTGCTATATCAATATATTTTAAATGTTAGATGTTCCTAAAGGAACCTTGTCTGAAGAAAAGCTGAAGGTTGCTAAAACTAAGAGAGAAACTTCTTCTGTTACAGAAGGTATATCATCAGTATCTTGATGTTATCATCCCAATCCATTATTAAACCATATTATCAATTCATTATCAAAATAGAAACACTATTGTAATATCTGCTTCATTTCTATTAGTCATCCATTTACATTACTCCAGATCACATAATAATATTACATTAATATATCTAAACTGTTAGATGTCTCTAAAGGAACAGCGCCTGAAGAAATGCTGAAAGTTGTTCCAACTAAGAGAGAGATTTCTTCCTCTACAGAAGGTATATCATCAGAATAATGATGTATCATCCCAGTCCATTATTGAATCAATCTAAAAGCATTACCAATATAGAAATATTACTGTAATATCTGCTTTATTTCTATTAGTAATTAGTTTCCATTACTCCATATCATACAATAATACTATATCAATGTATTTAACATGTTAGATGTCCCTAAAGGAACAGTGTCTGAGGAAAAACTGAAAGTTGCTAAAACTAACAGAGAAATGTCTTCCTCTACAGAAGGTATATCATCAGCAATGTTATCATCCCAATCCATGAGCAAACCATATTATAAACTCATTGCCCAAATAGATATATCATTGTAATATCTGCTTCATTTCTATTGCCATTCGGTTACATTACTCCAGACCATAAAATAATAATATATCAATAAGATGTGAGATGTCCCTGTGCCCAAAAGAAAATATAAAAGTAGAAAGTAGTCGTTCATTTCCATTACTCCAGATCATATAATAATTGCTATATCAACGTATTTTAAATGTTAGATATCCTTAAAAGAACACTGTCTGAAGAAAACCTGAAGGTCGCTAAACCTAAGAGAGAATCTTCTTCTTTTATAGAAGGTATATCATCAGTATCTTGATGTTATCATTCCAATCCATTATTAAACCATATTATACATTCATTACTAAAATATAAATATTATTGTAATATCTGCTTCATTTCTATTAGTCATTCATTTACATTACTCCAGATCACATAATAATATTACATTAATATATCTAAACTGTTAGATGTCCCTAAAGGAACAGCGCCTGAAGAAATGCTGAAAGTTGTTCCAACTAAGAGAGAGATTTCTTCCTCTACAGAAGGTATATCATCAGAATAATGATGTATCTTCCCTGTCCATTATTGAATCATAATCTAAACTCATTACTAATATAGAAATATTACTGTAATATCTGCTTTATTTCTAGTAGTCATTAATTTCCATTAATCCAGATCATACAATAATACTATGTCAATATATTTAATATTTTAGACGTCCCTAAAGGAACAGTGTCTGAGGAAAAGCTAAAAGTTGCTAAAACTAAGAGAGAAATGTCTTCCTCTACAGAAGGTATATCATCAGCAATGTTATCATCCCAATCCATAAGCAAACCATATTATAAACTCATTGCCCAAATAGAAATATCATTGTAATATCTGCTTCATTTCTATTGCCATTCAGTTACATTACTCCAGACCATAAAATAATACTATATCAATACAATGTTAGATGTCCCTGTGCCCAAAGAAAAGATGAAAGTAGAAAGTAATTGTTCATTCCCATTACTCCAGATCATATAATAATTGCTATATCAATATATTTTAAATGTTAGATGTTCCTAAAGGAACCTTGTCTGAAGAAAAGTTGAAGGTTGCTAAAACTAAGAGAAAAACGTATTCTCTTACAGAAGGTATATCATCAGTATCTTGATGTTATCATCCCAATCCATTATTATAAACTCATTACCCATATAGAAATATTACTGTTATCTATTCTTCATTTCCATTAGTCATTCATTTCCACTTCTCAAGATCATACAATAATACTACATCAATATATTTAAAATGTTAGATGTCCCTAAAGGAACAGTGCCCGAAGAAAAGTTGAAAGTTGCTAAAACTAAGAAAGAATTGTTTTCCTCTACAGAAGGTATATCATTAGCATCTTGGTGTTTATCATCTCAGTCATTATTGAATCATATTGTATACGCATTACCCAAATAGAAATGTAATTTTAATATTTGCTTCATTTCTATAAGTAATTACTTGACATTACTCCAGATCATATAATAATACTATATCAAAAAATGTATAATGTTAGATGTCCCTGTGCCTGGAGAAATTCTTAAAGTTGCTAAATCTAACAGAGAAATGTCTTCCTCTACAAAAGGTATATTATCAGCATCTTGAAGTTATCATCCCAGTCTATTAATAAATCATATTATACATTCTTTACCCATTTTGTAATTTTATTGTAATATCTGATTCATTCCTGTTAGTCATTCATTTCCATTATTCCAGAACATAGAATAATACTGTATCAATATGTTTAAAAATGTTAGATGTCCCTAAAGGAACAGTGCCTGAAGAAAAGCTGAAGGTTGTTAAAACTAAGGGAGAAATCTCCTCCTTTACAGAAGGTATATCATCAACATCTTGATGTTATCACCCAAATCCATTATTCATTCATAATATAAATTCATTACCCAAATAGAAATATTGTAATATCTGCTTCATTTCTATTAGTCATTCATTTATATTACTCCAGATCATATATTAATACTATAAAATATAGTATAATATCTAAAATGTTAGTTCTCCCAATGCATGAAGGAAAACTGAAAGTTGCTAAGGCTTAACACTGTTAACACGGTGTGCAGCGTGGTTCGCAGCAGGGGTCCGGTGCTTCCCCGTTCACTGTTTCAGGTCCAAATTAGGTCTGAATTTTTGGCCAAATTCAGACCTGAAACTGAGCCAAAGATACACAGGACTCTTTTGCAGTGTACTTTATGCCCGTCCCGGAGATGTGTGAACCAGTTCCATTGAGAGTCAATCACACTCTCCTGGCATGTGAATTGGATGCAGGGAATATGGGTATAGCCGTATATATCCTCATATTGGTGTATCTAAGCCAATACATTAATCTCTGGGGTAACATTGTCTTGTTCAACATCAATCTTATTGGTCATTAATTCACACTGCCTATTTCCAGATCAAATGCTAATGATGTCTGAATATATTTATATTGTTAGTAGGCCAGAAACAAATGCAATCTAGAGAAAATCCTATGTTCGTTTCTTCCTCTGCAGAATGTACATCATGACCATTTTGATCATCACATACCAAACACATATTAAATCATATTACACACTCACAACCCAAATAAAAAAATATTATTTTAATCTATGATTTAGTTGGAGTCCCTAGATTGTCGGAGAGAAGCCACAAATCAATGTACTCATTGAAGATATTGATTCCAAGTTAGAAGGTTCAGCATACTTTGTCTTTTAACAGAAATTCTGCAGTCAGTTACTAATGACAATTGCCATAAATATTTGCCAGATTTGCTAAAGCAACCAACATCTGGAAATGAATGTATATTTTCCTTTTTTCTATAAGTTATATATTCATTCCATATTTATCACTAAAGCTCTCCAGGTTATGGATCATATCAATCATTTTAGTTGTTCTGATAAACAAATATGCTTCATATTAGTGTATCTAAAGAAGAAACCCCTTCCTCTCTGGAAGATAACTCATTACCACACAAGTCAAAGTTAGTTGTTCATTTGCATTTTCTATTTCCCAATCAAATCTAATAACATATTAATATATTTAAAATGTTAAATATTTCTAAAATAATGCTCAATTTTCCTAAAAGTACGAGAGAAGTCCTTTCATCTGCAGAAGGTATTTTTTACCATACTATCTCAACTCTCCATTAAATAATTAAATCATTTACTCATAACCAAAATAACAATATTATTTCAATCTCTTACTTAGTTAGAGTTCCTAGAAAATGTATCCCTGTAGAAGAGCCACAAATCTCTGTATTCATCAGAGATACTGATACCAAGTTAATGGTATACCACATTTTGTCTTTTAATTGAAACTCACCAGTTTTTAATTACTATTGCCAAAAAATACTTGCCACAGTTTCTGAAGCAGCCTTCTTTTGAAAGATATATAGTGACTCATAGTTCACTTTAAAACCAACCAGGCTTTTAATGACATCACTGATTTTCCATTTGTGCTATGATTAACCACTTTCAGACCGGACCATTTTTCTGGCTTAAAACCAGACCACTTTTTGCGATTCGGCACTGCGTCGTTTTAACTGACAATTGCGTGGTCGTGCGACGTGGCTCCCAAACAAAATTGAAGTCCTTTTTTTCCCACAAATAGAGCTTTCTTTTGGTGACATTTGATCACCCCTACGGTTTTTATTTTTTGCGCTATAAACAAAAATAGAACGACAATTTTGAAAAAAACACATTATGTTTTAGTTTTTGATATAATAAATATCCCCCAAAAATATATATAAAAAACATTTTTTCCCTCAGTTTAGGCCGAGATGTATTCTTCTACATTTTTATGGTAAAAAAAACACAATAAGCGATTATTGATTGGTTTGCACAAAAGTTATAGCGTTTACAAAATAGGGGATAGTTTTATGGCATTTTTATTAATATTTTTTTTTACTAGTAATGGCAGTGATCAGCGATTTTTATTGTGACTGCGACATTATGGTGGACACATCCGACATTTTTGACACGTTTTTGGGACCATTGTCATTTATACAGCAATCAGTGCTATACAAATGCACTGATTCCAGTGTAAATGACACTGGCAGTGAAGGGGTTAACCAGGGGTGGCAGTGTAGGGGTTAAGTGTTCCTAGGGGTGTGTTACTAACTGTGGGGTGCTGGGCTTTGTGTTAGTGAACACTGATCTCTGCTCCAATCACATGGAGCAGAGATCAGTGTCACTTGTTGAATGAATGAATGAATGAAATACTTGTATTTCTTACTTGTTGCTTGTTCTGCTAGGCAGAACAGGGAGATGCTGTTTACAACGGCATCTCCCCATTCAGCCTCCCCATGAGATGATCGCAGGTATCCCCGTGTCGATCGAGTCAGCGGGACCCACAACTGGACTCACGGGGGTACCGACTGGCATGCGAGCACGCCGCCGGCGGCACGCATGCGATGGCAGGGTGGCATATAGAAATGGATGTACCTTTACGCCAATGTGCCTGCCCGTGCCATTCTGCCGACATACATCGTCGTGCACCGGTCGGGAATTGGTTAAAAAAATAATACATTTGAATTGACAGATTTACTAAAAACACCAAGTACTGAACTAAGGTCACATTTGGTGCACTTAAAGAAGGATCCCTTTCCTTTCTGGAAAGTAACTCACTATAACATAAGTTATTATTTATATTAGTCATTCATTTACATTTCCTATTTGCAGATCACATACTAATACTGCATCAATATATTTATGAATATAAAATATGTTTTATTTTTTTATTTTAGATGTCATTAAAAGTAAGAGAGAATTTACTTCCTCTACAGATGGAACACCAGTACCATCTCAACCTTATCATCCCAACACTTCATTAAAACTATAACTACACTGATAATCCAAACAAAAATCCAAACAAAAATATAATTTTAATCACTGAATTAGTCTCTATTCCATGTTAGAAGGTATACCATACTTTGTCTTCTAAATAAAACTCACAGTCAATTAGTTATTAGTTATCATAATAGCAAATATCAGGAAGATTTTTTTAAGCAAACAAATAACTGTAAAGAAACTTTCTTTCCTCTTTGAAAGTTACATAGTAACATTTAAACCATCCAGTCTGTCAATCATATCATTAATATCCCAGTTATTTTATAGTATGAAAGGAATTCATTTCAATTGACAGATATAGCTAAATCCAGACCTGAAGAAAGGCCTCCTATTGGTGCACTTAAAGAAGGAGCTCTTTACTCTTCAGAAGGTAACATAGTATTACATAAGTCATCATTCATACTCATTAGTTATTCATTTACATTCTCTATTTCCCAATCACTTACTAATATGTTATCAATATATTTAAAATGTGTTTTAAGATGTCCCCAAAAGAATGGTATCTGAAGAAAAGCCCAAAGTTCCTAAAAGTAAAAGAGATGTTCCTTCTTCCACACAAGGTACATCATTACCATCTCAACCTTATCCCCCCCAGAAATACATTAAATCATATAACACACTCACAACCCAAATAAAACATATTATTTTAATCTCTGATTTAGTTGGAGCCTCTAGAAAAATTATTCCTGGATATAAGCCACAGATCTCACTCATAGAGGATACTGATTCAATTGTGAAAGTTATACCACACTTTGTATTTTAATTAAAACCCACAAATCACAATCATTGGTGGTCATTTAAAACCATCAAGTCTGTAAATGATATAATTAATATCCTAGTTATGGTTTAGTTAGAAAATAACTCATTTTGATTGACAGATATGGCAAAACCATCTGGACCTGAAGAACAACCTAATATTGATGTAGAAGTTCCTAAAAAAGGAACTCCTTCCCCTCTGGAAGGTAACTCAATATTACATAAGTCATCCTTCATATTAGCTATTCAATAATTTACATTTCCCTAGTCCCTCATCACATACTAACATTATATCAATATATTTCAAATGTTAGATGTTTCTAAAAGAATTGTGTCTGAAGAAAAGCCCAAAGTTTCTAAAAGTAATAGAGAAGCTGCTTGCGCTACAGAAGGTACATCATCCCCATCTCAACCTATCATCCGAATGTTTCATTAAATCATTTTACACACTTATGACCCAAATAAAAATATTCTTTTCATCTCTGATTTAGTTGGAGTCTCTAAAAAAGTGATCCCTGGAGAGAAACCACAAATCTCTGTACTCAGAGAAGATACTGATTCCATGTTAGAAGGTATACCACACTTTGTCTTTTTATTAAAAATCATAAATTCGTTATTATTTACTATTGCCCAAAATACAAACTAGATTTTATAAATAAACAAATACCTGTAAAGAATGTAATTTCTTCTTTGCAAATTACATAGAACCTCTGTGGTTGCCATTTAAACCACCCAGTCTGTAAATCATATCATTAATGTCCTGGTTATGTTTTAGTTAGAAAATAATTCATTTCAAGTGATAGATATAGCAAAACCACCCAGACCTTAAGAACGGCCTCATATTAGTGTATATATACTGTATATTATAATTTAGTATCTAGCAAGGGCCCCCTCTAGACACACATTTATGTATTCAGCAAAGTCAATGATTTTATGTTATAAGGTATAACATATTGTGTCTTTTAAATGTAACTCTCCAGTTAGTTACTAATTATCATTGACAAAAATACTAAATATGCACCATTGCATCTAAAATGCTAGATGGTGCAGAAAGACTAAGCCATGAAGATAAACCAGCAATTGCTATATCTAAACATGAAGCTGCCTCTTATCTCACAGGTAAACCACATCCTTTCATCAGCAATGTCATCCAGTAATTAAAAATCCAAAAATCCATTAAAATAATATCCTGTACATAATATAATAATTTAAATTAATATATTTTAATTTGTTAGGTGTGCTAAAACAAATTATGTCTGAAGAAAAACCCCAAACATCTATGATGGAACAAGTAGCTTTCTACAAGGAAGGTATACCATTATCACATCTTTATATTCAGCAACCTATCCATGAAAACATATTATTCATTCTAAAGTGAAACAATAATAACAAACCTACCTGTGTGAATTAGGTGAAGTCCTTGGAAAGATGTTACTAGATGAGAAACCCCAAAGCACTGTACCAAACCTAGATTCTTCTTCTACAGTAAAAGGTATACTAGTCACTCTTGTCTCATCACTCATGTCCATCCAGTCATTAGCATACATTGCAACAGAAATGTATAAATCTTGGTAGATATCCCAAATGGGAATATGACTGAAGGAAATCCCAACCTTTCTTTATTTAAATCAAAATATGATTCACACAAGCAAGATGCTTTATGATAATCATCATTATCACCTTTATTTGTGGCACATTTTATTAATCAGCACCCTCTCTATTAGACAACAAAACAAAACATCTGACTCTGGAAGAAAATACACAAGCTTCAACACATATAAATCAAGTTAGTCTCCCACAAAAAAATTATATTAGATATAGATAAGATAGATATAAATTACTGGACTGTTCATAAATGTCATGCCTATACAAACATTCATGCTTATGAATCAGATTCTCTTCATTTTTTTGTCGTAAGCGCTTCTCATGAAATCATTATTCTCTTTCCAGTTCACCATATACCAACAGCTCTACCCAACATTGTTTATACAGTGATAAATGTATTTGTTTCAATAGATTTCCAAAAAAGACATATCCCCAGGGAGAAACCACAAACTCTTTTATCTAAAAGAGAAGTTATTTCTCTTGAGGAAGGTAATTAAACTACTTTTTTTTCTGTAATTCTGATCAACAACCCATTTTTCACATTGAGAACTGCTTCAATGATACTTTTTGAAATGTCTTAATTAGTTGAGGTACAAGAGGGGCAGAGTCCTGTCAAGAAGCCAGAAAATATTATACTTAAAAAAGAAGTCACTCATAGGAAAGGTATGGAATACTTGTACCTTTATATTGTACCTAGCAATTGTAATTTTTAGTAGCTGGACAATTACTAATTTTAAAGTAATATCTTTAGTATTTGATGAACAAGGGAAGCTTGTCCAGGAAGAAAAAATAGTCACTGAACCAAGAGAATCTGATGTCCATATTGAAGGTATATTATATATTATGTAGTTAAAAGAAAATCTGACATAAAAAACACCGGAATAATTAACCAATGTAAAACTAATCTCTTTAGAAATAGGGGTCCAGAAAGGGCCGATTCCTGAAGGCAGGTTGCAGATTGATGTTCAATCTACTCTTGAAACTGAATATCATTATATTGAAGGTATATTTATACAGACTACACAATAATGTCAAGTATTATTGTGGATTAGCAACTAGCATAGAGGTAAATATTAATACAAGCTAATATCTTTAAAGAGCTGGAGTATCAAACAAGACAGTTTCCTGAAGAAAAGCCAGAGACTGCAGTGCAGTTACCCCGAAGAGATGCCAAGTCAATTAAAAAAGGTAGATCTTTACGGCTCTTAGCTGAAGATGCTTAGTCATTTATATATTCATTAATGTTTTTGATACATACTAATCTTAAACTAATATCTTTTAAGCAACAGTTGTTCAGGAAAGGCCAATAACTAAAGACAGACCAACAATAACTGCACCAGAGAAAAAAGTTGTTGCAAATCAAGAAGGTATAAGAGATCTTCTTTATCATTTTATCATAACCATTAACAATCTCTATGAGTACATTTTGAACTTAAACTAATATCTTTAAAGAGGTTGCAAGACAACTGGACTCTGAAGATGAGATTCTAATTTCTTTACCTGAAAAAGAAGTTATTTTCACAGAGAAAGAAGGTATATTATTGTGAAATTAAATTTTGACTAACCTTAACACCATTATAAATAATCATGTTTAAAATGGGGGAGATTAAAAAGGGAGTACAAAGAGAAAATACTAATTAAATGTAGTATATGTCTTGTTCCTTTTGTCTACCTATTCGTGTTGTCTTGTAATAGTTAAGTTACAGTATTGTTATCTTTAAAACAGTGGAACTGCCACAACCAACACCACTAAAAGAAAAAGCACCTACTACCATAGCCAAAAAAGTAGTGAAGCCTCCTGCTGAAGGTACTTCATCTTCTTACTCCATTGATTTATATCAGATCGATGTATATTGTGTTGTAGAAAAACAAATAACACAGAACTATTTTTAAAGTGCCTGCTGCTCCAAAGAAACAAATCCAAGAGCAGAAACCAGCTAGTCCTGTTGCTAAAAAGGAAGTAACAGCTCCTTTGGAAGGTATATCTTCATAATATCACAATGTGTTGTCTGCCTTGTATGTAGTCCATGTATACTAAAGCTAGCCTACTCTTTAGTAGCTGAAGTGGCTAAGAGGCCTGTTCCAGAGGAGAAGCACCTACCTGTTACTAAAAAACAGATTGTTCCTCCTGAAGAAGGTACATACATATATATATATGTATATATACTAGTTTAATAAGATCGTATGTATCATTTAATATTCGTGAAGGTTTGTTGCCTGCGTAAAAAACTAATATCTTTTTAAATATCAGCTGTCAAATCCTGTTGTCTACTTCACAGATATTTTGTCTGTCTGTAATGTTGAACATCTAACAACAAATTAATATCTTTAAAGAACCCACAGTGTTGCCAGCAAAACCAATTTTAGAAGAGAAAAGGCCTGCCACAATTACCAAAAAAGATGTAGAACCTTCCGTAAAAGGTATACGACCTTTAATGTTATTTTTTCTTTCACCATATGACTGTACAGTTTTTACAAAATATACCTAAAATGAAGTCAATATTTAAAAAACAAAAACAAATGTAAAATTAATTTTTAGATGTACAAAAGAAAGGAGTCACAGTTGAGAAAAAAACTATTTATGAGCCTACTGAGGAGGTACCTTCTGTGAAAGGTATATTATAAAGCTTTCATTCAGATTTATCATTAATATGTTTAGTAAATTCATAGATAACAGTTAAAAATAATTATCTTTTAAAGTCCCAACACAAAAGAAAAGGGCTATTGAAGAAAAAACATCAGTTCGCATAGTCAAGAAAGGCACTGTTCCAGGTATAATAAATACAATATAATCAATTTTTTTCATTAGCAATGCATTTTTTTTCTATATTGAATGTTTTAAATATCTTTTAAAGTGCCTGATGAGAAGCCTACCCATGAGGGGAAACCTTATGCAAAAGCTTCTCCTTTGACAGGTACTTAACATGAATATAATATTTTAGATTTTAAAAGACATTTTTGTTGAAAAATCATGGATATAAATATGTACTACCATAATATTTTTAAGTGGCAGACATTGTAAAGCCAGCTTCACCACTTGAGGAAGTACCTGCGATTCTTTCTGAGGAAGAAGAAGAGGAATATGGGCTAGAGGAGGAAGGTATAGGTCTATCAGTCTTATTAGTGTTAATCATCCTCTCACTTTTCAGAAAAATATGTTTATGGTTTTCTTCATAAGTATAAATTGTGAAGTAATCATACCTATTCCAAGAAACTCTGATTTTAAAGACTGACTTTTTAAGTCTAACTTTATATCCTCTCATATAGAACTCATCATAAAACAGTCATTCCTCTTTATGTCCAAATCATTTTTTAAAGACCTAGACTTTTTTGTCAATTTTAACTTCTCATTACATCTGTCTTTTTGCTTGTCTTTGTCTGAGTTTGTTTTTGTTTGTTTATCTGTAATGTTATTGTTCGTCTTGTCATCATTCATATATTCTTCAAATATTTCTTTATATGTAAATCAAGGATGGATGTTTTTAAATCGGTCGCTTGGTTCTTTGCTAAATATTGAAATCCTGTTCTTTTAAGATTATGAATTTGAGAAGACAAGTATTAGGACACCATCTCCCATGAAAAAAGAGGAGACTTTTAAAATTGAAGGTATTAGGGATTTTCCTATTAGCATTAATACCATACGTGCCATTACCAACCATCATTACATAAAATGCAGGCTTAGCATGCATATTCTGTTTATGTGATATGTGTTTGTTTTCACAGTCTGTGTGTTTTTGCTTGTAATAGTTACATTTCATAAAGGGGCTTATTCATCAAGAACCATCACCGATTTCACCATTTATTTTTTATAACCTCTCATTTCATTTCATCCATTGCTCACTGTCATTATCTTGTGTGTGACATCTTTACAATCTTTACAGATTACTTTCGAACAGGTTATTCTTTCACTTTCCTTGAAGAAATTTAAACGTTAAAATTCACAATGTAGTAAATATCCCCTTATTTTCTTTAAAGTTCCAGAGGACAAAAAGAAGATTATGCCTGGAAAGCCAACTCCATCTGAGCCTGAAAAAGTGGAACTTAAGCCTTTTAAAGGTAGAACATTTTATAGATTATATCTGCAGAAGAGGGCAAATAATTATCATTTACTTATAGATTGTGAGCAGCAAGCCATATTTATTATCAGGTTTCTTGGGACACTATTTAGCCTATCTGTCTATTTAGTATATGTACAGTATAAGTGTGAATATTTATCTTTAGTATTAATTTAACCAGTATATTGTCTAAATGTTTAATAAAAAAATATTTTTTCCAACTAATTGACATCCTGTATACTAGACCAAAAGCAAAAATCATTAAGCCTATACACAGTTTATTATTATTCATTTTTTGAATGTAAGACATGAAATAGTTATTTTCCTAACATGTCTGATAATCAACAAACCTTTAATAGCTGAAAAATATCATGATTGAGGCAAAATTACTCCAATTTGGTTGAAACATCTATTTAATGTGTTAAAGTTCATAATTAATATATACTATATTTTTGAATAAGTTAACACTAGATATAAATTTATGTTTTTTAAAGTACCTGAACCAGAAAAGAAAGTTATCCCTAAACGTAAACCAGTGATTCTACCTCCTAAAAAAGAAGAAATTAGTTTTAAAAAAGGTATATTAGTGTATTCCTATCATAGTATTCCAGCTTTTTAACTATGGAATCGGCTACTAAAGTATTAATCACTTAATGCAATGTTCCACTTATTGTTTTAATAGTTAAGTTAAATAACACGCAAAGGCAAAAACAAATATTTTTCAAATTTGTAATCAGGATAAAGCCAGAAAATTGCCATAATTGAACAAGCTTGCTTAAAGACAGAGTAAAATGTAATAATAGCATAACATGATTTTTTTTTATAACATTGAAGAACTACTAATAGACACTTTTTTAACTGGGGGAGTTTACTTGCAAATTGCTATATTGTTTACATTAATATGCCTCAAAAATGAAGAAAAATTAATCCAACTGCGTTAACATAAAAAGCAAACAAACTTAGTAAAGAAGTCTGTATTTGTGTATTATTTGTCTTAGTTTTTTTTAAAGTGTCAAAGTCTTTGATGATCGGTGTTGTATGTGCTTTGTCATGCTTAATGCTTTACACTCTGGAATGTGTTGTATTACAACATACTATATCTTTAGCAGTCCAGAGTGAAAAAAGCAATTCTTTGTCTTAAAGTTCTAAAACCTGTCAAAAAAGAAGCTGAAGAGCCTCCTGCTGAGAAACCAGCTGAGAAGTTTAAAAGGCCAGAACCTCCAGTGGAGAAAAAGCCTGAAGGTAACAAATGAATGTTATATCTTTATAACACTGTGAGCAGTGTGTTCTTTTTTTTATTAAGCATTGTGTGTTTTGTGTAGCTCTTATGTGTAAACAAATCTATGTAGAGTTACTCTGTACATTGTAGTGTTTCTGTATTATTGTTGTCTATCTTAAAAAAACATTTAGCACAAGGTAAGTTCAATGGCCCCAATTATAAAAATCAATATTATTTTTAAGTTCCTGAAGTCCAGAAGAAAAAGTTACCAGAGGTCACACCAGCTGTGAAAAAAGAGGAAATAAAGCCTGAACCAGCTAAAGGTATATGCATTATGGGATTGCCTGCAATTTGGACAACTGGCTAATCCTCTTTAAATGTATAAGGCATTGAAGTGTGGCCTAAAACATAAACAAGAAGCTGAATTGTCATTTGTCCATGTTAACCATTATCCTTAATTGCTTTAAAGTGAAAAAAAAATTAAAAAAAATCTTCACTAAAAATTTCTTAAATCATGCTTTTCTTTAATATTGAATAAAATGTGTAATTTCCTAACTTTGAAAGTATTTCACTAACTATATTAATTTTTAAACACTTTATCTCACTAATGAACCTATGAACAGTGTTATCAATGTTGCATATAACTTAATTAACAAGTCATAATATATTTAAAGTTGCAGCGGAAGCTAAGCCTTTACCAGTGTCTGTGTCCCCAAAAGAGCCATCCCCTGTACAAGGTAGGATTCAATAATATAGGAAGCCATTGGCTTTGTTAACCATAAAATGTATGCTTATATCTGGCTTACTATTACTTTCATAATAACATCAGTGCAAACATTAGTAATGTTCTTTAACCACTTCAGCCCCGGAGGATTTGGCTTCTGAACCACCAGGCCATTTTTTGCAATTCTTTAACTGGCAATTTATGTATTTTTTTCCCACAAATAGAGCTTTCTTTTGGTGGTATTTGATCATCACTGCATTTTTTATTTTTTGAGCTATAAACAAAAAAAGAGAGGCAATTTTGAAAAAAACACAATATTTTGTATTTTTTGCTATAATAAATATCCCCATTTTTTAAATGGAGATATTACATTTTTTCTCATCTTAGGCCAATATGTATGCGTCTACATATTTTTGGTTATAAAAATTGCAATAAGCATATATTGATTGGTTTGCGCAAAAGTGATAGCGTCTACAAAATAGGGGATAGATTTATAGCATTTTTATTATCATTTTTTTACTAGTAATGGTGGCAATCTGTGATTTTTTTTGGGACTGCGACATTATGGTAGACACATCAGACACTTTTGACACATTTTTGGGACCATTGGCAGTTATACAGCGATCAGTGCTATATTACATTTTTTCTCATCTTAGGCCAATATGTATGCGTCTACATATTTTTGGTTATAAAAATTGCAATAAGCATATATTGATTGGTTTGCGCAAAAGTGATAGCGTCTACAAAATAGGGGATAGATTTATAGCATTTTTATTATCATTTTTTTACTAGTAATGGTGGCAATCTGTGATTTTTTTTGGGACTGCGACATTATGGTAGACACATCAGACACTTTTGACACATTTTTGGGACCATTGGCAGTTATACAGCGATCAGTGCTATAAAAATGCACTGATTACAGTAAAAATGTCACTGGCAGGGAAGGGTTTAACACTAGGGGTGATCAAAGGGTTAATTGTGTTCCCAATGTGTGTTTCTAGCTGTGGGAGGAGGGGACTGACCTAGAGGAAATGACAGATCATGATTCTTAGCTATTAGGAACTCACAAACTGTCTCTCTTCACAGAACAAAACGCACATGTTCCTGTTCTGCCTCTCATGCCCGCGATCGCTCGCGGCCAGTGGTCATCGTGGCCGGCGGTCATCGCTGGTCATGAGCATTGGCACTATCACAACAAAGGGGCCGATGTATAGTTACAATGGTTTGTGAGATCGTGCCGACCTGCCAGTATAATTGTGGTGGCTGGTCAGCAAGCCGTTAACCCATTGTCACTGACCAAAGTACGGCTTTCAGACTTATTCAAAATGGTTTCTGTTTGGATGCCACTGAAGGATGCATATGTATGCTTTGTGCAATGCTATCAATCTAATAATTAAATACATTCAATTTGAAATGTATTTTGTAAGTATAAAGCTTATGCATAGTAACAATATGTATTATGTACACTAAATATTAACTTATCTTAAATGAATTTCAATTTAAAGCTGTTCCATCACCAAAAGGAGATGAAGCTGCCATTACAGCACCAGTTACAACTCCAGTTGTTGGAAAGAAAGCAGGTACATGTTCTGCGTTGTTTGTTTTAAATTCAGAAAATATAAAGCAAGTTCATTTTTACTTAGATATGTAAATACTCACATATATTCAAGTATATGTTTCTTACATTTTTATTTAGATTGAAGTGGCTTTAAACATCATAAAAAAGTTATGATGTTATTGCAGTAAATTGAGTCTATCAGTCAATGTATTTTTAATATTATATGAAACTGTATTTAGTAATTAAGGATTAAACTATGTTTAACTATACAAACAGTATCATAAAAATATGGGTTGCGCACGGGGCCCCAGATTTGTGACTTTTGTTTCCTGCTTCTAAAGTGAACCTGTTATTTGCACATGCAGAACAAGGAAACAGGCTTACATAGTTACATAGTGAAATGGATATTTTGATGATAGGCAACTCCTATCCTCATATTGATTAGTGGTTCCAAATTAATAACTACTGCAGTAGGTAACAGACACAAAAGATACGCTCAGCATCTTTCCAAATAACCGTTCTCCTTTATTATGACGCATGTGAAGGTTTTTATACACATGATTACGTAGGTATCACATTAATATTACAATTGTACGTTTATGGTAACATTAAGGGACATTAGTATATGTATAACATCATGTCAGCACCCTTGATCGTGACTTTACTGATGCATCATGCTCACGGGACTAAGTGTTTGTTTACATAGTGAGATAGTAGAGAATCCATCAATTGATTACTGTATTTTTATCTGTGCTGTTTTGTACCTGATGCTTGGTTACTGTGTTTTTTCTTACTTTGTATGTCTTTTTGTGTATGTATAGATTTAAAAGTGTAAGATTGTTTTGGTTGTCTTATTTGTTTCGTACAGTAATGTGTGTGTATGTTTTTTCTGTCTGTTTTTCTCTGCATTTTGTTTTATGCATACAGTCTTAAATAAAATTTAAACAAATCTTACTTTTTAAATTAAATGTTAAACCTTTAGTCACAGAGAAACCCGGAGTGCCGATAAAAATAATGCAAAAAGGTCAAATACTGACAGAAGAAAGCAAAGTAGAAGCAGTCCGGAGAGTGCCTTTTTTCTCTGGTGACATTTTTATTCCTATTGAAGAGGATGTAAGCCTTAGGGCAGAAAGACTGTTTACAGATGTTATTGAAGAGGAAAGAAAGATTTTTAAAAAGGAAGAAGGAAAGATTCATGCAGCTTCTAAGGAAAATATTTTTGAACAATGGGAGTCTGAAGAAATGATTGAGTATACAGAAGAGATTGCCAAAAAGGAAGGAAAAGATGAGCCACAAAAATATTTAAAAACAAAAATTACAGTAGAGGACAAGAAAAGATATAAGCCAGCTAAGATTTCTGTTGAAGAAGAGCAAGAGGAAAGAGATACATTCTACCAGCCTGACATTAAAGTTAAAGAGCCTGAGAATATTATTACACACAAAAAAGATTTAGTTAAAGTAGTTCCTGAAAAGCCAAGCATCAAAGTAATGCCAAAATTAGAGGTAAAGGTAGAGGGCAAAGAAAAGAAAATAGCTGAAAAGAAAAAAGATAAAGAAATAATTGGTGTCTTGCCAGAGGCAGCAGAGAAGATCAAAGAGGGTAAAATAGAAAAGAAGACGATTGCTGAGCATAAACTTACTATTTCTTCTGGGGAGGAAGAAGACAAAGAGAAATCTAGTAGTGCTGCAAGTGAGGAAGAATTAGAGATCTATGAGGAACAAATTAAAATGCCAGCCCAAAAAATTAAAGATGCTAAATTAGATAAAACTGTGAAGAAGGACAAAAAAATTATCGAAAAAGCTATACCAAAAGAATCTGTTGTTTCTTACAAAGAAAAGGTAGATAAGAAAGGTGAAAGGCATGAAAAAATAAGTAAAAAGATTCCTCAGTATGAACCCGCCATATCTCCTGGGGAAGAAGAAGGAGAAACAGTAGAGCTTAGCAGTCCTGAAAGTGATGAGGGTTTAGAGGCCCACATTCAACAAATTGAAACACTCTTTAAAAAACCTCAGGAGACTAGATTAGAAAAACCTGAGAAGAGTGGAAAAATTATCAAAAAGGGTATAACAAAAGAAACTGTTTCTCACAAAGAAACAGTAGGTAAGAAGGATGAAAAATATGAAAAGATAACAAAAAAGATTCCACAGTATGAACCTACTCTTTCTCCTGGGGAAAAACAAGATGATAAAGTTCAGCTTAGTAGTCCTGAAAGTGAAGACATTTTAGAGGCCCACATGGATCAATCTGAAATACCCATCACAAAACCTAAGGATGCTAAAGTACAAAAAATTGATAAAACTGAAAAATTGCTGAAAAAAGATATAACAAGAAAACCTGCTGCTTCTTACCAAGAAACAGTAGACAAGAAGGATGAAAAACATAAAAAGATAGTAAAAAAGATCCCTCAGTATGAGCCCACTGTTTCTCCTGGGGAGAAAGAAAAAGTAGTGATTAGCAGCCCTGAAAGTGATGACATTTTAAAGGCCCACACACCTATCAAAAAACCTAAAGAGACAAAATTTGATAAAACTGAAAAATTAATACAGGATAAAACAAAAGAACAAAACAAAGAAATAATAGATAAGAAGGATGAAAAGCATAAAAAAATAAAAAAGATTATTCAGCCTGAGCCTACTATTTCTTCTTCTGAAGAAGAACATAGCAGTGCTGAAAGTGATGAAATATTAGATGCCCAAGGGGAAAAAATAATAATACCCATTAAAAAAACTAAGGAGGGTCAATTAGATAAAAATAAGGAGAAAATTAAGAAAGTCACAGAAAAGGGTAAAATAAAAAAGCCTGCTGTTTCTTACAAAGAAGATGAAAGAGTAGAAATAATCAGTGATGAGAGTGATGATTTACCAGAGATCCAAGATGAATATGTTAAAAAACCTAGCAGGAAAGTAAAAGAGTCTAAATTGAGCACAAGTGTGGAGAAAGCAAAACAAATAAAAAAGATTCCCACTAAAGAACCTGTTGTTACACCCAAGAAAACAGCAACTGAACCATTAGAAATTATCAGTGCAGAGAGTGATGAGCTACTAGAGGATCTAGATGAGCATGCTGACAAACCTACAAAAAAGATAGATGAGATTGGAACAGATACAATCTTTGAGAAGACTAAAAAAGTTACTAAAAAGATGCCAATAAAAGAGCCTATTGCGTCTCCAGAGGATGCACATTATGAAAGAAAAAAAATAAGTAGCATTGAAGGCAAGGAATCTTTAGAGGCTCCCAAAGAAGTGAAATTGCTACGCCAAAAACCTACTGAAAAATTAAAGGAGGGTGACAGTGTTCTTGCCAAACCCAAAAGTATTTCTAAAGATACAGAACCAGATAGGTCAAAACTATTACATAAAGATGAAAAGGCAGATTTACAAGTTGAGGAAATAGCACAGAAAAAAGTCACCCATATAGCAGAACAGGGAGATACATTTAAAGAAAAGAAACATGCAGACCTAGGTAAAGAAGTATCTGATAAGAAGAGTATTGAGGATCTTAAGAAAAAAGAGCAGCTCTCAGAAGATATTGCACACAAGGGGGATGTAATTCGTTCCAGCAGATCGCCTAAAGATACTAAGCAGGCTCCAATAATACCTGTTGTAATTGCAAAAGGAGAAAAAGTAGCAGGTGTGCATGCTGCAATACCCACTGTTGAAATATCAATTGAAGAAGCGCCTTTTGTAGATGAGATTCCTTCATACGATGCCAAACAAGAGAGAGAACAGGACAGTAAAGTATTTGGGGAATCCAAAGTTACAATGGAAGATGTCCTTGAGTATCCAACAGAGAGAGTCATAAAGATTACAAAACCTGAAAAGAAGACAGACACGGCACACCTTCAAGAATCAGCAGCAGAAGCTAAAAAAGAAAGTCTTTCTCCAATACAGCAAATTAGTCGTTTGAAAACCCCAATTGATAAAGACAAAATATCCGTAAAAGTACAACCTGAAGAAAAAAAGCCTGTAATTCCAGCTCTCAAAAAGGTGCAAAGGATTAAAACCCCTCTGCCTTCAGAGGAACTGCTTCTACCTGGCAAAGGGATTTCACCTAAAGATGATAGATCTTTGAAAGTGATTAGCAGAACTAGCACTCCTACAGACAGAAGAAAGGTGGAGCAAAAGAAATCCTTAGACAAAGAGACTCCTCAAGATGAAAGCTCTTTAAAAGTGATTAGCAGAACTAGCACTCCTGTTGATAGGAAAAAATTGAGGAGCCCACTTAAAGATAAGGATTCAGCATCTCTGAAAACAGAAACAGATTCCAATGACATGGAGGAATTAGAAGAAGATGAAACTTGGGAACAAGAACTTGAAAGTACTTCTGAACAGACTGACTATGGCTCTGAAGAAGATATACTTAGTGAAGACAGTGGACAAGGAAGGAAGAGAGCCAGAGAAACGCCAGGAAAGGCCATTGGTAGACGAGGTGAGAAGTCTCTGCAGGAAAAGGTCTGCTTTTAAAATGTCATACGCATCCATCATTTTCATTCGTCATATGCACTAAATAAATTTGGATGGAAGGCTTGTCCCATATTTGTTGGAAGAAACTGATCATCTGCTTCATACCCATAAACTTGTTTTCATAAGCATCTTTGGAGAAGAAACATGACCATGTGTTATCTGTCTCATATTAAATTTCAACATTAAATGTCTTCACTCTTCATGTTATAGAAACATACTTGTTTCTTAATGTTTCATTGTCTGTCTTCATGTGTGTGCATTTTGTTTTGAGAAAATTATCCACTCACTTTTGCATTTTAGATCATAATCTAACTTCACTATTTTCATGTACCACAGCCTAATATTTGTATTATGTCATTTCATTCATGCTACATACGAAGAGTTTTTTGGGATCAATGTATAATTCATCATATTGAGATTGCACCAGTCTTCCTCACAACTGCTAGTTTAGGCCACTTGTTTATGTATGCACTTTTAAAAACATTTTTATGTCAGAAAAAATATTTAAGAATTCCGCATTAAAAAAATGGCTTGAACAGTAATTAAATGTACTAACATCACTGTTTCACTTTAGATACTAAAACACCAAAAGAGGAGGCTCCTAAGGGTAAACTTCCATTTAAAGGTGAGAATAGTTTGCTTTGGATTTCACATGCTTGTCTTTGCAAAATGTCTGTATTAGTGCTGTTAAGGTAAAACTGTTATGAGAGAATATTTGAGTGGCAAATGCTGAACTTCTAATAAAATGCTGTTTGCATGGCTGTCATGTTTATCCTTTAACTTCAGAGCTGAGGCAAGCATGCAGAACGTATTTCAAGTTTGTTAATCAAAAAAATGATGCAAGAGGATCTAAATGACAACTAAGCAACTAGCATGTTCAAAAGGGCATAATTAATGACAATCCACATTATTTTCTCATGACAGTTTCCTATAAAAAAACTTTTGAAACTACCATCCTATGATTTACAAATCTGAGAGCCAATATGTGAATTACTTCCTTGCTTTACTAACAAAAGCTGTCCTAATTATATAAACCATTTATATTTAAATTCCTTTTATTATATTGTGCACTATTCTATGACTAATTATGTGTGACTTTTTATATATTAACCACGTTATAGTATAGCCAGTATTTAAAATGCACTGGAAGAAAGATGTAAGATTTATACAAGCATCAGCTTCTCAGTTTTCCCATGTCCACATCTAAATTTTAGGTATCAAAAAGACACCTTCACCACTAGATGCTGACAAGAAGAAACTTCGCCCTGGCAGTGGTGGTGACAAACCTCCAGATGAACCAGCATTCACTTACCAGCTGAAGGCCGTGCCATTGAAGTTTGTCAAGGAGTTGAAGGACATTGTGTTACAAGAAGCAGAGTCTGTTGGGTCTTCAGCAATTTTCGAGTGCCTTATTTCACCCTCTACTGCTATTACCTCCTGGATGAAGGATGGCAGCAACCTCAGAGAAAGCCCCAAGCATAAGTTTATTTCTGATGGCAAAGACAGGAAACTTCATATTATTGATGTGCAGCTTTCGGACACTGGAGAATATACCTGTGTAGCAAAACTTGGCAACAAGGAAAAGACATCTACAGCCAAACTTATTGTTGAAGGTATTACATTTTATTAAAAAGGGAAATAATATCTGTGAAGAATGTTTGTTTATTTTGTACTTGGAATGAATATTTTTTTTTTAAATAATATTGTGTGCCACAGTGTTAAACCTTCATGACAAAGCCTGTTTTTGTACTTTTCTCAAGCCATGTTTATGTAATACATATAGTATCACATTTACATAAAACTAATCTTTTACTTTTTCATACAGAATTGCCTGTTAAATTTGTAAAAACTCTGGAAGAGGAAGTCACTGTTGTGAAAACGCAGCCTATGTATCTGAGCTGTGAACTTAATAAAGATAGAGACGTAGTCTGGACAAAGGATGGCAAGAAGCTCAGTGAGACTTCACCTGGCAGATATCAAACAAATATTATCGGGTTAAACCGTACTCTAACTATCATGGATGCAGATGATACAGATGCTGGAGTATACACTTGTACCGTAGAAAGTGCTAACATCAAATGCTCCTCAAATGTCAAAGTTGTTGGTAAGTCAAAAACATTTAAAAATATTCATATTTCAAATATGTACCTAGTGGCCTACAAAATACAATTTCTTAATAAATGCCAACGCCTTTTAAACCTACAAATAAATAAAAATAAATAAAAAACCAGGATGGGTGGCATCAGTGTACAACAACATTTTTTCTCATTAGGTCAGCACTGAGTTCAAATTAAAAAGAGGAGCTTTTGCAACACATATTGCTGGTAATAAGTTTATGTATTTAAAACAACAATACAAAATCATTTAATTGTACTTTTTTCCTGGCAGAGGTAATTCGTGACTGGTTGGTCAAGCCTATCCGTGACCAACATGTTAAACCCAAAAATACAGCAACTTTTGTGGCAGATATTGTTAAGGACACACCAAACATCAAATGGTTCAAGGGAGAAGAGGAGATTCCAGTAGAACCAACTGACAAAACTGAGCTGAAGAAAGAGGGGAATAAAATATATCTGATTATCAAAAATACTAGTCCAGACGATGTAGGAGAATATTCTGTAGAGGTTGAAGGAAAACGTGTCACAGCTAAACTCACTCTGGGAGGTAAGTAAACTTTTTTTTTTTTTTTTTTATAAATTAAAGAAAGTTTGTTTAATTGTTGTGGAACAGCAGCCTGTAGTGCTGTCAGTAAACTTTCTTTTCTTTTACCTAAGAGCGGGAAGTTGACCTTCTCAAGCCAATTGAAGATGTTGTGATTTATGAAAAGGAATCTGCTTCCTTTGACTGTGAAATATCTGAGGCAGATATTCCTGGAGAATGGAAATTGAAAGGAGAGACTCTGCGGCCATCACCTGTAAGATACTACAAAAAGGCCTATATTTCAACATGTAACAGTATAATAAGCAGATATGTGCTAAATGCATAATAGTTTATCATAAGTCAGTTTTGTTTGCTTTGGTTTAGCTAGACATAAATAATGATCATTGTCTCATTTTAGAGACATTCCTGGTCTCCAGCACACTTGCTTAACTTAAAATATATGTAAAGCAGCATATTGGCTTAGTGGTTAGGACATCTGCCTTGCTGTACTCGAATCCCAGATAGGACACTATCTGTATTGAGTCTGTATATACTTTCTGTGCTTTTGTTGGTTTCAGCTGGATACTCTAGTTTATTCACTTGAAAGATGTGTTGATAGGGTTATTGACTCCCGCCTAAGTTGGCCCTACATTTGTGTCTATGTGAGAAAGGGACTACAGGCATACCCCACTTTTAAGTACACAATTGGGTTTATTTACTAAAGCTGTGAAAGTGCGAAATCAGACTCACTTCTACATAGAAACCAATCAGCTTCCTGGTTTTATTACCAACGCTTAATTGAACAAGCTGACGTTAGAAGCTCATTGGTTTCCATACAGAAGTGAGCCTGATTTTGCACTTTCCAGCTTTAGTAAATAAACCCCATTGTGTACTTAAAAGTGGGGTATGCCTGTATAGATTGTAAGCTACCTGAGAGCAAAGACTGATGTGAATATACAATATGTAAGTGTTGCATAAATTGTTAGTGCCTATATACTGTAAATAAAATAAACCCAAGACTTATTTTATTGTTTTGAATGAAATGTGAAAGGGTTAGAACCTCTGTAAGTTTTATTTTCTGTTTGTGTCTCTGCTAGGGAGATTCACCCTCACTATTGGTCCTAGTAACCATTGGCCATAGAATTGAGAGGAAATATTTCAATGGGTAACCTATTCTAGTGACTGTTGTCTAAGAGGGAATAACCTTGATTAAATCCTGCTGTTGACAGAAAGTAAAGAAAAATCTCCCCAATGGAAAAAAGACAGAAATAAAAACTGATTGTGTTAATGATTCTCTGTTCTGTTAAAAAAGTAAAAAATTGATTTATGTACACATTAAATAAAATCCTAAACATAAGATACATTTATTTTCCAAATGTAATGTTCAACAGCAAAAAGATATATGGTTTAACTTAGGAAGCAGAATTTGTTATAAATATCATTTTAATGTGTCCTCATATTCACATCTATTATCAATGTCTTTGTTTCCTAGACATGTGAAATCAGAGCTGAAGAAGGAAAACGTTTCCTCACCCTCCATAAAGTCAAAGTTGAACAGGCTGGAGAAGTTCTATTCCAGGCTTTGAATGCAGTTACCTCTGCTGTTCTGACTGTAAAAGGTATGCATGTCCTGGTGAAATTGTTGTCTGTATACATTACATGTTCTACTTTTGTTTAACATCTATAAACCACATTTTGTCTTCAGAAATCGAGCTCGACTTTGCTGTTCCTCTGAAAGATGTTACTGTTCCAGAGAAGCGCCAGGCTAGATTTGAATGTGCTCTTACTCGAGAAGCAAATGTCATATGGTCAAAAGGCCCAGATATTATCAAGGCCGGTGACAAATTTGACATTATTTCTGATGGAAAGAAGCACATCTTGGTCATTAATGACTCTGCTTTTGATGATGAAGGGGAATACACTGCAGAGGTTGAAGGCAAAAAGACAACAGCCAAGCTCACGGTTGAAGGCAAGTCAGAACTGACAGTAGAGATGAGAAAATTATGGAAAATTATATTTTATGAATCCCCTGAAATCAATTATATAATAATTGTTTTGACCCTGATTATGGTTTCTGTAATAAGAAAAATTTAAATTCTCCATCTCACTATAATAATTTTGGAGTGCCTCAAGAGATTTTTACCTGGCAGGAAAAGTGTGTTAACTAGTGATACTTTTGTTGCAGGCATCAGACTTAAATTTATTTCACCACTTAAAGATCAAACCGTTAAAGAGGGAGAAACAGCTCACTTTAATTTTGAGCTTTCCCATGAGAATATGCCCGTTACTTGGTACAGAAATGATAAGAAGCTTCACACAAGTAGGACTGTTCTTATCTCTGAAGAAGGCAAGACTCATAAGCTGGAAATAAGAGAAGTGACTCTTGATGACATCTCCCAGATTAAGGCTGAAGTCAAAGATCTACATACATCAGCAAAATTAAAAGTATTAGGTATGATATATGTTATATGGCAGTCACACAAATGTTACTGATAATTATATACAACTATACAGTTACAATACTTTTGGCACAAATAATACATCTCTCTGCCGAGAACCACTGAGTATTACTTCTTCCTTTTTTGGTTAAGCACAAAAGTTTTCTTTCGGCTTTCTTTCCTCTTCTGTAATGCTTGGTACAGCATATGCTGTTACACCATGCTCAGTAAAACACTCTTAGCTTAAGTATCGGAGCAGATTTAATGAAACTGTGACCATCTACTGCAAACATCATGATGAAGATGAAAATGCTTTTAATGTACGGTAGATTGCTTAAACCTTTAGCGCTTCTTTTCTTCAGTTTCCTGAATAATTCTTCATCTTCTGGTCTTGAATTACTCTATTTCCTTAGTATGATATTTTAATTAAAAAGTGCAAAGCTGATGCAGATGCTGGTTGCTTATTGATTCCTATTACATTTCTAATATGCACTCAGCGTGCCTATCAGTTTTCCCAAATATTATTGAAAATTATTTCCATTCTGAATCAAATCAAAAACAATTTGGCTAAACATGTTTCCAAGGTGTATGTTTTTATTAGTACTAGTAAAAGTGTTGGAAATATTAAAAAAACAAAGCTGGCAGTATTTGCATGAAAGGTGTTTAGAGGGGATGACAGGAGGCAGTGTGTGCAGGAGAGAATTGTGGCGGGTATGACAGCTGGCAGTATGTACAGAAGAGAAGTGCACAGGGTATGACAGGGAGCAGTATATGCAGGAAAAGAATGAAGAAATATGAGAGTGCTCGGTTATGTCCAGCAGGGTTTTCTCTTACTGGGGTCTCTCTGCACCCACTGGTTGCTGGAGGTGAGATGGCTGGGGAGGACTAATATTTAGAGGTGGTTAAGACAGCCAGGGAGGGAAGTGTGTCACCCAGGGGTGAAGCAGCCAGGGAGGGATGTCAGACTAAAGTGCCAGACTGAAAGATAAAATAGGCCAGTTTAATTTATAATTAAATTAAAAGGATTTTTTTGGTCTGGCGCTTCTTCCATGTCTGCACTTTTTTATGTTAACCTGCTGGTGTACCCATTGGAGGGTAGCCTTGTCTGCCCTGAGCAGCCTAATGTGAATCAGTGGGCTCTACAAATGTTTTTGTCCTCTCACTACTTGGTATAAACTTATATCAAAGTTCCAGTACCTCTTGGGGGACTTTTCTTTTCATTTGAGGGATGTCTGTTTGTGAGTGGGAATGTGAGTTGAACAGGGAGTTGAGTGGTAGGTAAAACAGCCAGACAAAGATACCTTTCAGGTTGTAAGGCAACAATATGCCAATGCGGAGGGGGAATAGAGGCCAGTCAGAAAAGGAACAGGAGGAGCTGCCAGGGAGGGATGTCTGAGGGGGCAGTAATGTAGGCTTATTGATGTGGAAAATCCATGCCTGCTCTCAGGCCTCCCTGAACACGGTATGTCAGCATAATGTGTTCAGAAAACAGAGAGACACAGCTGTCCATACGTGCACCGGCACCTGACCTGTGTGTAGATGTTTTATGGTCGAGCCAGAAGTTGTAAACCAGGGCAGATCAATAAGACCTTTCAATGGGTTTTTACAATCTTGTTGGCGCAGTGAGTGTAGTCATAGCAAATCAAGAGGAAATTGAGGCACATTGTGTGATTTTGGTGCAGAGGAAAAGAAACAGGAAGTGGAGATTGTGAGGTCACTAGGTGGTCAGGACCCCTGACTTAGGCATTATCCTCAATGGGAATATTAAAGGATAAGTTCACCTTTTTAAAAAATTAAATAAATGCACATCTTTTTGCAGGTAAAAAATGCGCATTTATTTATTTTTTAATTGGGAAAATGGAAAGCATTGCAGGTGCTATGCAGGGCTCTTGCAAGCTCTGTGTGTAAGCTGTTTGGCTGTACATTAACAGGAAGCATCAATAAACTACCACGGCGCTTAACAGCGGCGTGGTAGTTAATTGAGAACTACAAGCCAACATCTGCAAAGGCTGCCAGATCTTGTGATTTTCAAGAACTCTGTGAATGAGTGATGTGGCTGAGCGGGCGTTCTCTAATTCTAATAACCCTTTTCTAATAACCAAGCATTACTCACAAATTACAGTATAGCTGAGCACTACTGACAAACAACATACCATATTTATCGGCGTATAACACATGGCAGCGTATAACATGCACCCCAAGTTTAGGAGGGAAGTTTAAGGAAAAAAAACTTACATTTAAATGCCCATCAATGCAGCCGTATCAGTGTGCAGTGCAGCCTTGTCAGTGCAGCCTTGCCCCCAGTGTCTATTGTAGCCTTGTCAGTGCAGCCTTGCCAGTGTAGTCTTGTCCAAGTGCAGCCTTTCCCCAGTGCAGCTTTGCCCCCAGTGTCCATCGCTTGGACGATTTAGAATTGGCCCCGCCGAGACTTGCCAGAGCGGAGCGAACGCCGCCGATATCACAGGGACTGGACGCAGTCATGCCCAGTCCCACCCTATGATGGACATAACACAGGTCCGATGGCGGGACTAGGCATGACTGTGAGCGGAGCCGAGAAGAGCCGAGTATACTCGGCTATGTGTATCTCAGCGGTGATCGATCCGCTCCGCTCACAGTCAGCGGAGCTCGGCAGGGGATCAGTGGGGATCGGCGTATAACACGCACCCACAATTTTCCCGCAATTTTAAGGGGAAAAAAAGTGAGTGTTATACGCCGATAAATACTATAATTACTAAACCCTTTCACTTATTTATTCATAAACAGTGTCAAAAAGTATGTTATGTCCTTGTCCATTTTCTCTTTCTGTAGATTTCAAATAAGCTTTGAAAAGTCATAGCTTTGTTCTGCTAGGTCTATATCTATGTAAAGTGTGTGTAGGTCATTTTTTTGTTTTATATCTGTATACTTTTAATTTTAGTCTTTAGGCTTTTTTTTTATATTTTTGTGCAGTCTTTGTCTTTTTTATATGTATTTTACATGTTTGTATGTTTTACTTTTAAATGTACCTAGTTTTTTTTGTCGTTCTGATTTTGTCTACATTGTTTACTATGTTGTGGTCATTGTAAGTATCTTTTATTATGTACTGTGTATATTACGGTAGTTATGTTTTTGTGCTATCTATGTTTGTACTTTATTGAATGCTATCTATGTTTTGATGTCTAATGTCCAATTTAACAATGTGTGTTCTTTTACATGTTTTTTATATGTTACAGTACTTTGTCATTTGTCTTAAAGTCAGGAACGGTCCACATGCTTGGCGGTATGTTACCTCTCCCCATTTGATGTGGTATACACCTTATTAATTATTATGGGTGATCTTTTTGCAGAGGCTGATCCTTACTTCATTGTAAAACTGCAAGACTACACTGCAGTGGAAAAAGATGACATCACTCTTGAGTGTGAGCTTAGCAAAGATGTACCAGTAAAATGGTTGAGAAAAGGTGAAGAAATTAAGGCCTCAAAGACTGTGACTATCAAGACTGATGGCAAACGCAGAATCCTGAAGATCAAGAAAGTTGAAGAAAAGGACAAAGGGGATTATGAATGTGACTGTGGAACTGACAAAACTAAAGCAAGCGTGAACATTGAAGGTAGACTATCAGCTAAGGAAGTTATTCAATTAAAGTCCATAAAATCCTTGCTGTTTCCTTGCATTATAACACATTAAGGGAAATTGATCAAAACTGGAGAAGCTGTTTGGGGCAACCAATCAGCTTCTATCTTCATTTTCAAAGCTTAACCACTTCAGCCCCGGAAGAATTTACTCCTTTCCTGACCTGAGCACTTTTTGCAATTCGGCACTCTGTTGCTTTAACTGACAATTGCACGGTCTTGCGATGTGGCGCCCAAAAAAAATTGACGTCCTTTTTTCCCACAAATAGAGCTTTCGTTTGGTGGTATTTGATCAATTTTGAAAAAAACGCATTATTTTTTACATTTTGCTATAATAAATATTCCCCAAAAATATATAAAAAAAGTTTTTTCGTATTCTTTTACATATTTTTGGTAAAAAAATCGCAATAAGCGTTTATTGATTGGTTTGCGCAAAATAGGGGATAGTTTTATTCATTTTATCAATACATTTTTTTACTAGTAATGGAGGTAATCAGTAATTTTTATCATGATTGCGACATTATGGCGGACACATCGGACATTTTTGACACATTTTTGGGACCATTGTCATTTATACAGCAATCGATGCTATTGAAATGCACTGATTTCTGTGTAAATGACACTGGCAGTGAAGGGGTTAACCACTAGGGGCTAGTGTATGGGTTAAGTGTGCCCTGGGGAGTGTTTCTAACTGTGGGGGGTGTGGCTGCATGTGGCACATCACTGATCTCTGCTCCTGATCACAAGGAGCAGAGATCAGTGACACTGTCACTTGGCAGAATGGGTAGATGCTTGTTCACATTACCATTTCCCCGTTCTTCCTCTCCATGAGGCATTCGCAGGTATCCCTGCTACGATCGAGTCCACAGGACCCGCGACCCAACTCAGGGAGCTTGCCACAGTCCGGCTAGCTGCCTTTTAAAGGGCCACTAACAGGTATGTTAGTTTGCCTGTACGAGACCTTCTGCCAACGTATATCGGCGTGAGGCAGTCGGCAAGAGGTTAAAGTGATACTAAAATCTCATATTTTTTTCATTTTAAAATAACAAACATGGTATACTTACCTGCACTGGTTTTGCACAGAGCAGCCCAGATCCTCCTCTTTTCGTGTCCCTCTTTAGCGATTCTAGCCCCTCCCCCTGCCGAGTGCCCCCACAGCAAACAGCTTGCATTGGGGACACCCGAGCTGAGCCACAGCTCCATGTGTACATTCAGAAATGGAGTTGTGGCCTGGCCCTGCCTCCTCTCTCTCTCATTTTGATTGACTTTGATTGACAGCAGCGAGTCCTGGCCAGCCGAGTCTCTCGTGCAACATTGCTGGATCGAGATGGGCTCAGGTAAGTTTTAGAGGGGCTGAGGGGGGTTGCTGCACACAGAAGGGTTTTTATCTTAATGCATTAAGATAAAAAAATCTTCTGACTTTACAACCACTTTAAGTGAACAAGTTGAAGACATAAACTGATTGGTTGCCATGTACAGCTGCTCAAGTTTTGATAAATGTCCCCCATTGTTTTTGTGGTTTTAGCACGCATTATTAAAGTAGAGCGCCCCTTGTATGGAGTGGAAGTGTTTGAAGGTGAAACAGCTCGTTTTGAAGTAGAAATCTCAGAACCTGACGTTCATGCCCAATGGAAACTTAAGGGAGAAGTATTATCTCCATCTCCGGTAAGTTATGTCTGTAAAATAATGTTAGGAACACATAAACTGATTGCTTTTGTTTGCTTATATACACTGAAATGCTATTTTGATTTTCATTATTACAGTAAAAAAGTTACTTTTCTTTAGTTTTCAGAAGGTGCTTCCTTATATGTGTTAGTTTCATTAACTAACTATATATTTTACATAGTTTATTAATTAATTTTGCTTTTTGGAATGGAAGGATTGTGAAATCATAGAAGATGGAAAGAAACACGTCCTTATCTTGTATAACTGCAAAATGGACATGACTGGGGAGATTTCCTTCCAAGCTGCCAATGCCAAAAATGCTGCCAATCTCAAAGTGAAAGGTATGATGTTATTTTATTACTACATGAACCAGAGGCCCTCTTTACAGTTATAAAACTTGGTTTAAATACATCCAGATAATGCTTTTTCATAATGCATTTAACTATTTATTCTATTCTATTCTTGGCATGGGCACATGGGATATATTTGAAGCCTTTTATAAAATGTAACCATTTACATTTACACAATCTAGGAGGCTCAAAATGGAATGTTCTTACCACAGTCTCAGAAACACACATGCTCTTGAATACTACACAGGAGTTGATTAAAGGGAACCTATCATTTTTTAAGATTTTTTTTAGATGTGTATGTGAAAAAAATCAGTTTATTGTATGTAACCTTTCTTATAGGTGTAGTGCTTTAGGGAACATCCATGTTAAAGTAATCTTGTCAGGGGTGTAAAATCTGACTGCAACAATACACTGTGAAGGAAGAAGCCTCATACATAACCTTTAGTGGCCAGTGAAACATTGCAGAGTTTTTTGTGCCACTACTATGCAATACTTCTATATGTTAATAGTGCCCAGCCCTCACCCCCACCCCCACAGGGTTTTAATATTTCACCTGACAACACCTACATTAATACTCCGTCCTGTAGTAATGAAGGCATGTCAGCCAGGTAACTAGTATTTTTACACGTACAGTATTAACATGGCAGCCTCCATATTTCTTTAAGAAACACAGTGGGGATGAATTTCTCAAGGTAAATAGACTGTTCACTTTGCAAGTAACTTGTGAGCCCTTAATAGTGAATGAGGTGACCCCCTGCGGACTTCTATCATCCAATTATGTAAAAATAAAAAATATTTTTTTTTTCTTGCATGTAATTGAGCATTTGTTGCAAAGTAAATTTTGAACACATTTAATAAGTTAAGCAAAAACTCTCTTGAAAAGTGAACAGCCTATTTACCTTTACTAAAGCAACCCCATTGTTTCTATGTAGAATATACAGTATATGTATATAGCATGGTAATGTTACCGATAGTCCTAACCTGTCCATGTAGTTTTCCCTGTAATCCAAGCAACTTTATTAAGGATACATTCTGCTGATTCCTATACAGAAAAATAATTATAGATAACATATTTTTATCCTGCAGATAACAATTAATAAAAAACAATAAAAAAATACTTATTTATGGCTTGTCTTGCAGAACTTCCACTCATCTTCATCACTCCACTTAGTGATGTCAAGGTGTACGAAAAGGATGAAGCAAGATTTGAATGTGAAACTTCAAGATTGCCTAAGACTTTACGTTGGCTAAAAGGCTCCCAGGATCTCACGGGAGATGATAAATATGAACTAATTGCTGAAGGCACAAGACATGCTCTGGTCCTCAAGTCAGTTGCTTTTGAAGATGAAGCTAAATACATGTTTGAAGCAGAGGACAAGAGAACCAGTGGCAAACTCATAATTGAAGGTTTGTTTCTGTTTTATAAAATACACACTGTGGCAGGGTGAGCCCATGCCATGGTCTAAAATGGCAGTCTAGGCCAGGTTTTGCAGGAAACAGGCACACTAATGGTGCAAGTGTGTGCTGGGTTCATATTAGAGCCAGTATTAGAGCTCAAGGCCCCACCCTCCCGAGGGGGGTCAGTGTGTGAAAGGAGCATTGAGAGGTAGACACTTGCACCATACTGTCCAGGTCAGGACAGACAAAGGATTGAGCCTGTGAAGGATGTAGCAGCTGGGGACCAAAGGATAAGAAGCCAGGCTGACAGAGGTACAGCGTTTTGAGAACGAGCACTGGAACTGTGGGTTTGACAGTCAGATGGACTGAGGCATGAGGCTCAGGGCTGAAAAAGAGCCAGGATGCTGAATCCTTTGTTATGTTTCGATAGTGTTATGATAGTGAGAACCCCCTGTGTGAGAAGATATCCATGTGTGAATTTTGCATTCTTTTAAATAAAAGTGGGCAGCAAAAAGCCCCGAAATGTACTCCTGCCGTGGAGTAAATTCACTCCCCAAATTGTCACATCACCAAAATAAATTCATAACTAATTAAATTATTCATTTCTAAATGATTGAAATAAATCTTACATTTTATTTTAGATAACGTTGTCTATAAAATAGCATAAATAGTTTTTATCAATATTGATGATATGTATCGAATCTTTGGTTAAATTATTACCTATTGTTTTCATTTTTTTAAATCAATTCTGTGGAGGTGGACTTAAACAATAATTTGTGTACACTTTCATAGGTATTCGTCTTGAATTTGTGACACCACTTAAAGATGTGACAGTTAAAGAGCAAGAAACAGCTGAATTTACAATTGAGTTATCTCATGACAACATACAAGTTAGCTGGTTTAAAAATGACCAACGTCTACATCCCAGCAAGCTGGTTTCAATGCATGATGAGGGCAAATTCCATACCATTAAGTTCAAGGATGTCACTCTGGATGACACTTCACTAATCAAAGTTGAGGCCATGGGAAAAACCAGTGAGGCTAAGCTTACTGTGCTTGGTGAGTTGTGACTAACTATATAAGTGCATAAATCAGAAAATTCACTGGATTGTGTAGGAATATATTTTTTTATTGATGTGCATTATATGTATTTGTCACAGAGGGAGATCCATACTTTACAACCAAACTATCAGATTACACTGCTGTAGAGAAAGACGAAGTGGTCCTGCTTTGTGAGGTCAGCAAGGCCAAAGCACCAGTGAAATGGTTCAAGGATGGACAGGAGATAATTCCATCTAAGAATGTAGTCATTAAGGCCGATGGAAAGAAACACATTCTCACAATAAAGAAAGCTTCAAAGAAAGACATTGGAGAATATGCTTGTGATTGTGGAACAGATAAAACTATTGCCAGACTGAACATTGAAGGTAAGACTTATGATCCATAAGGTGTTTTTTTTAAGTTTCAATATGATGGTGGATGCTTAGGTTCAACTTTAACTTGCTTACATTATCCCTTAGATCGTGACATCAAGGTTGTCCGTCCTCTGTACAGTGTGGAGGTTATAGAAACAGAAACTGCTCGCTTTGAAACTGAGATATCTGAAGAAGATGTCCATGCTAATTGGAAACTCAAAGGAGAAGCATTGCATCCTTCTCCAGTAAGCATTAATCCATTTATACTGAAAGCAATGTGTGATGTCATAACATAACTTAATGTAAATAGCATCTGGGCTTCTGGTAAACATATGCTACAGAGAAGGCATATAATAAAGAAAACCCCTGCACGTTTTTATTATCAAGGTTTTTGTGTATTGTGGAAAGGTGCCATCAAGCAATGCCCACCGATAGTAGCTATGTCTCTCCTCTCTATAACTTTGCCCAACCCTTTTTATTCAATTTTTCATTCTTTCAGTTTATGAAATTACTGTCACACTCAACACTCCTATGAGTGATTCATATTGCATTGACATGGAGGTATCAAAAATATGGAAACACAGAGGACTAAAATATTTCCAAAAATCACTATAATAATTACTGGATAAACCAAATATATCTACTGCAGCCACAATCTTTCCTTAAAGTTGTGTTTTCATAAAGCAAACCTGCACTTTAACAATTCAGGGCAAAAAAGTGTGCTAGATAGAAGAACCCTAGCATTTTTGTTTTTGCCTTCTTTTTGCTCCCCCACCTCTCTATTAAAACACTGGGTGGGTCTAGGTTTTAGCCTATAAATGTGCTGCATAGAAAACAGATATTGTGAGAAAGTGAATGTTAGATAAGTGCAAGGGTGCTTTCAATCAGTGAACCTATTGCATTGCCCTGAATTGGCAAAGTTTAAAGGGTTAGTTATCCTTTACAGAAAAATTGTTAAGGTGACGTAACAACAGACCCCCTCCCCACTTATCCAGTCCCTGCTGAACTTACCTACTGCGATCTTCAGCTGTCTGGTTTCCTGCAGCCACTCCACTAGTCCAGGGATTATCCCTGCTGCTATCTTTCTTCTCCATCTAGCATGACTGGGACAGGACAGATGGATTCTGTACAGTTAGCGCAGTCCATGTGATGGCGCTGACCAATCAGAAACTATCTAGTCCACCCTGGCAGGGCTGGACAGAGAAAAGACCAGTGGAGCAACTGCAGGATCTCTTACAGTTGAGGATCACTGCACAGCAGGGACTGGGAGGTGTGGGTGTGAAGGGAGTCTGGTGTTAGGTCACCTTTACAGTTTTTCAAACTAACCATTTAAGCAGAGTTTGTGAACTTCACAGAGTTTTGCTTATTAAATGTTTTTAATCAGGATGAGTTTATCTGAGTCTATTTATATGAGTATGATGTGCAAGAAAATTTAGGAGAGCGTGTTTTAGATTATCTATATATTTGGGTTATCTATATTTCTATAGGTTTAAAATAAAAATGACAAAAACAAATAGCAAGAGTAAAAACTAGGCTACTAGGCTATTTTTTGCTTTTTGGGTTGTTCAATGTTGCAGGTGTTAAACTCAATATATTGATTTATTATAGGACTGCGAAATCAAGGAAGAAGGCAAAAAACACTTGCTTATCCTTTACAATGTGCGAATGGACCAAGCTGGTGGTGTGGATTTCCAAGCAGCCAATGCAAAGTCCAGTGCACATCTCAAAGTGAAAGGTAATAACTTTTTTAGGCTTCTCAAGTAAACTGAAATCATTTAATTGCTATGTGTTACTACAGCTTTAATTTATTTTGTTTCTTATACATTGCCCTCCTGATTATTGCTTGTATATGTCCATAGATAACACATTTTAAACTTTTATCAAATATGCAAAAAGGGGCACTGTTACTGTTACAAAATTTTAAAAAATATCTTCCTCTATATCTAAAAATTTACTAGAGGTATAGTTTAAAAAAATAGTTAGCTAAATTAAGTGTTGAGTCAAACCAGTGTTGAGTCATCATGGATAGCCTGGATGTTTCTGTAGTAAGTTGTTACGAAAGAAGATTGTTACAAAGAAAGACTTGCTGTGTTGGCATGTTAACTGCTGATAGAGAGAGCATTATGTTGTCAATTTCAGAAAATGCCAAGAGATTGATTGACAGCAGTGGATAGGGTAACCAGGTGGCAGCTGTCCCTGTCCAATAGGTCCTTTACTATTTTAGAATGGATATGCTATATGTAGCAAGAGGCATATGGTTAATGGGTGGGTGTACTGCTGACTCTGTTCAGTGTAAGAAGACACCATATGCAAATTGAGGCTCCACCTATTTGTGATCCCAGGAGGCCAGAGTCCAGTGGTAGCCCTTAAATAGTTTCAGTGCACTTCTCTGCATCCTGGAGGAAAGCCACAATGGAGTTTAGAGAGTGAGGGGCATTAGCTTCCCTAGAAGCAAGGACTTTAATGAAAAATGTCTTCTTCTTTTGGAAAAGCCCGTCTTATTGGCCTGCTAAGGCCCTTGAAGGATGTGACCGTGACAGCTGGGGAATCAGCTACCTTTGAGTGTGAGCTCTCCTATGAAGGGATACCTGTGGAGTGGTTCCTCAAAGACCAAAAACTGGAATCCAGCGATAAGGTAAGACTTTTTGAACTTTCAAAATATAATATGTGGATTTTAGTGAAGACACATGCAAAACATATAGCAGAACACGGAGTATATTTTATGCATATGAATGCATAGATTCTAAACAATTTTTCACATTTTTGTTTTCTTTACACAAACTTGAAAACAACTTTTGCACTGAAACAAAAGCATTTTCAGGGACAAAATGTAAACACTATTTTTGTTTTACAACTGTTATAATGCTACATCAGGGCAGAACTGTTAATAATGTTCTCTTGATGAGGTGCATGCCTCTCTTGATTGGTTTTTCATTCACTTGATAACTGTAGTAAAGTATTGTGCATATATGGGGATTAGCCGGCTTAAAATTCCATTTCAGGCAATTGAAAGCATAACTTTGCAGGCAGATTTGCACTCTAGGGCCCCTTTGCCTGCTATTTATATCCCAGCTTCAAGTGCTTCTTTTACATTTCAAGATACCAGAGGTTGTCAGCCTCTTTCAGCAATGTCACATTATCTATTGACTCAAATGTTCACAATCATGCTAATCATTTTATTAAACAATTATGAATGTTTATTGACATTGTTGAATGCGTTTGTTTTATTTACGTTTTAAATAAATGATTGAATTGTAATAGTTATAATTCTCTTTTTAATAATTAAGGCATCTGTTGGCTAATACTAATGCATTGTAGTTAAAATGTTTTGTTTTATCAAGTTTGTATTGTGTTAAATATGAATAGAGCGCCATGTATGTTTTTTGTGTTTATTGCATAAAACACATTGGAGGTCTTCTCACTGTAGAATGCCATATTGTGTAATACAAACGGTAGCCACTCTCAGCTCTCATATCATGGAAACTGTAAAGCTAATACATTTGTATATAAATTGAGAAAAGGGTTATTATTGTTGCTGAAATATATTGGGAACGTGAATAACATAATGGAAAATAAAATTAATACATACTGTACATAGATTCATGAACCTGATTTAAAAGAGTTAGATATTGTTTTGTAACCTGTTTAGGGTGGAGGTAGACACATGAGACAGAGAAAGCATGTGTAAGGCCGCGTACACACGGGCAGATTGTCTGCCCAACTAAGTTCGGCAGACAATCCGACAGACAGTCCGTTCAAAATTTGCATGAACGGACTTGACCACACACGATGAGCAGACAGTCCGCTGAAAGCGTGCGTGATGACGTGTACAGCACGTACGACGGGACTAGAAAAACGACGTCCTATACACTGCAATGCAACCTTCGGACGTGTAAACCCTTTCTGAGCATGCGCCATACTTAGTCCGTCCAACTTGCCTACACACGAGCGGACTGTCCGCTGAAACCAAGTTTGGACGGACAAAACCAAGTTTGAACGGACTGTCTTACGGAAATTCCGTAAGACTTTGTTCGTCAGACTGTCCGCTGAAAAAGTCCGCTGAAGCCCACACATGAGCGGATTGTCCGCTGAAACACTGTTCAGCGGATTAAGTTGGGCAGACAGTCCGTCCGTGTGTACGCGGCCTAAGATTATATATTTACTTCAGAAACATTAAGTTCAACAACATTATATTATATATATATATATATATATATATATATATATATATATATATATATTATAATATATTATATTATACATAACACAAGTTCAGAAAGTAAAATATGTATGCTTACTGTAGTACAGTAGCTAACCAAAATCTTTATCAAATTTAGTTGTATAAATTACAGTGCTTAAAGTGGTTGTAAATCCTGTACTACCACTTTTACCTACAGGTAAGCCTATCATAAGGCTTACCTGTAGGTACTGTGAATATCTCCTAAACTTGCACCATTTAGGAGATATTCACCATAGACGCGTGCACTGATGTCATCGGCGCATACACACTTTAGAAACGGCTCGATCGCGCTGTTTCTAAAGGGCCTGTGCCTGGGAGTGACGTCATTGCGGCTTTGGCCAATCACAGCACTAGAGCCCGCAAACCCGGAAATAACTCCAGGAGGCATGTTGCCGGTCACAGCGGTGTATGGGGACTGCTGAAACAGCATTGATCTAAGGTAAGTATTTCATAATGAGCTAGTATGCAATGCATAGCTCATTATGCCTTTGTCTTACAGATGTTTGTTTTTTGTTTTTTATAACCATTGAATTATTATAAAATAGAAAGGCATAACCTACAGTAGTTTAGAATAAATGTATTTGATTTTAATGTTATTTTTATATATACATTACAAATACAATTTTAAATATTGCAAATGTAGTTTGCTTTTACATCACAAGTGCATAACATGTGGAAAACACCTTTTTTTCTCCCTCATAGATTGTGACACGTGCTGAAGGAAGGGTTCACACAATTACTCTGAGGGATGTGCAATTAACGGATGCTGGAGAAGTCACACTCACTGCAAAAGATTTTAAGACACAAGCCAACCTAACTGTGAAAGGTACACTTTTAGTTTGATTTTTTTTTTTAAGGGACCTTGCAGCAGAATGTTTTCTAATGGGCTTTTTTAATCATTCAGAACCTCCAGTTGAATTTACTAAACCTCTTGAGGACCAAACAGTAGAGGAAGAAGCTACTGCAGTACTTGAGTGTGAGGTGTCCAGAGAGACTGCTGAGGTTAAATGGTTTAAAAATGGACAAGAAATCCACAAAACCAAAAAATATGATATCATCGCTGAGGGAAGAGTTAGAAAGCTCATCATCCATGGCTGCACACTTGATGATGCAAAAACATACAAATGCGATGCCAAGGGTTTCACAACATCTGCATTCTTGAACGTGGAACGTAAGTTCCAACTTCTTTTTTTGTTTAGATTCATATAGAAGTTTAAAGTTTTAGCAGAAATCGTAAAAAAATCAACAGTAAAATATTAAAGTGAATCAGTAAAGTACATTTTGCCTTTTTGTTTACATTTTCAGCTCCATTTGTGGAATTTAGCAAACCTCTTACTGACCTTGAAGTTAAGGAGAAAGAAACTGCCCGGTTTGAGTGTGAAATTTCACGTGAAAGTGCCAAGGTATGTGTTACTGCAAGTTCTTCTGAGGTAGCATAATTCAGGTCCAACTTATAGCAGTTTTACTGCTACAGGGTGGCACCTGTGCACCAGATCATAAATATATAAAAATAAATATATATATATATATATATATATATATATATATACATGATCCGACACCTCCGAGTAGGGGGTGAGCATGTGCGTCGCCAGCGTCTCGCTTCTACTGTCATTACTCCAGCACCCGTCGATGATTAAGCAGGGTAAACAAGGCAGATCGCTGTTCTGACTGGAGGGAAAGGATGGGGGGAAGGGATGGAGTTATAAAATCCATCTCTTCCCCTGGAAAAAGCACCTCGCACAGTATAGTAAAACACTTGTTAGGTACACAGTTAACCCTTTGACCACTCCTGACTTTAACTTTCCAGACAGTGTCATTAGTACAGTGACAGTGCATATTTTTAGCACTGATCACTGTATTAATGTCACTGGTCCCCAAAAAGTGTCAAAATAGTCAGTGTCAGAATGTCTGCCACAATATCACAGCCCTGCTATAAGTCACTGATCACCACCATTACTTGTAAAAAATCAATAAGCCAAACAATCAATACACGCTTAATGGGATTTTTTATCAAAAATATGAAGATGTATACATATTGGCCTAAATTTATAAAGAAGTTTAATTTTTTTTAATTTATTTTATAGCAGAAATTCAAAAATATTGTTTTGTTTTGTTTTTTTTCAAAATAGTTTTTTAGTTTATATCGCAAAAAATTAAAAATGGACATACATTTATTTGGGTACAGCGTTGCATGACCATGCAATTGTCAGTTAAAGTAACATAGTGAAAACAATATATACTCACGCTATGGTAAAAAATAATAAATTGTTGATGTAAATAAAACTTGCAGCTGCTGTACACAAAGTGCTATTCACTTGATAATATAAATACTACAGTGCTTACGTATAAATAAAGAAAATAACCATCAAAAAACATATCACAATTGTGTTATTATATATTCTAAAATTATCCTATTAAATTACTGTAGTGCTCTAAAACTTCAAGCACTGTATAAGAATACAACACTTGAAATGGTGCAAAATTAATAAGTAAACAACAATATATGAGATGGTATTGTATTATTGCAAAAACTTTCCAATAAAAGTGCTCTTGTGGTCCAATCCACTGAAAAGTGCAAAGTGCTTCAAACTTCCACTCTGTGATGTGACATGCTCTCCTTCAGTGTCCGCACTCACCAGATGGACCCCTAGCTTTTCAGTCTAGGGATCAAGCAAGCTGAAATCTGGCTGAGGATGATGATTTAAACAGGTCCACAGGAGATCTCTCCCAGCATGGCTAAAGTGGAAATATTCACCAAAAAAAAGGAAAGGGAACTAATAATGAAGTTCTGTATGATAGGTGTTTATTGCGCAAACAAAAAATTCCTACTTACAAAACTCCAAATTTCAGTGAGAATGTAAACAGGTACAGGGATACAATTCTGGAACGCCGCATCCAGCATGCGTCCCACCAAAAACGGAAGTGGTGCCATCTGGACTCAGCAACGGAAATGACGTCAATGCATTTTGTCCCCCCACAAGGCGTCATCAAGGGTGGTCCTTGTATTGTTGCAAGCACTGTAATTTATTTATTGCTGTTAAGTAACGCAGTCCCATATCACATAAAATGGCCTGGTCATGAAGGGGGTAAACCTTCCAGAGGTCAAGTGGTTAATGGGCTAATGACATGTGATAAAAAAAAACAACATAATTAAGTAACTTTGAGGACAGAATTATATTTAAGTCATACAGTCACTGTATGCATCAGAGACTAGTAGTGTCAGGTGATAAGTGAAGCCATAGGGTCATGTTTTGGAATTCTAAGACTCCATTGTGTCATTATTTATCATTCACCCAGGATGGTTAAAATGTATTTACTGATGTTGATTTAAATGCGCATGCAATAGTAAAACAACATCCACTTTTTTTATTTGGATTACTTTGATCACTTTTTTTTAATTGCCAGGTGCACTGGTTCAAAGACGGAATTGAAATTCGAAAGGGCAAAAAATATGATATTATCTCTAAAGGAGTCACACGCACCTTAGTAGTGAACAAATGTGTGTTTGATGATGAAGCAGAATATACCTGTGAATCGAGAATGGCCAAGACCTCAGGGTTGCTTACAGTCATTGGTAAGGCCAACAATAAACAACAGTTTCTTATTAAAATGCCTTGCAGGCCCCAAAACCATTACATGTTATACTTTACTACTCGATTCTCTGTGCATGCCACTAGCAGTAATATGTAATGTCTACAAAAATATATTATTTTGCATATAATAAGCATTTAATGTAATGCGTGTCACATATTAACTATGTTTGCATGCATCTTATTACATTTCAGAGGAAGAAGCTATTTTCACCAAAAATCTACCCAATATTGAAGCATGTGAATCTGAATCTGTCAAACTGGTCTGCGAAGTCTCCAAGGCTAGTGCTGATGTGTCCTGGTTTAAAGCAGACTATGAGCTGCCAGATGGTGGAAGATATGAACACATTGCTGAGGGCAGGAAGAGGATCTTGATAATCAAGAATATCCGTTTGGAAGATGCCGGCGAATACAACTGTAGACTGCCAAATTCCCGTACAACAGGCAAACTTGGAATCAAAGGTAAGAGAAATCATGGCACTATGCAAGATAATGCCCAATACCAGTTACTTAGGAATGTCATCTAATGCAAAGTTGTTTCCTTTTTAGAACTTGCTGCAGAGTTTATTTCCAGACCACAGAATCTTGAAGTACTTGAAGGTGAAAAGGCAGAGTTTGTCTGCTCTGTTTCTAAAGAAGCTTTTGAAGTACAGTGGGTTAAGAATGACACAATTCTTGAAGCTGGAGATAAATATGACATCACATCTGATGGCAAAAAGCGAACGTTGGTTGTTAAAGATGCAGTTCCTAAAGAAGATGAAGGAGTTTATGCTGCCATGATTGGACAATCCAGGGCACCGGCAGAATTGACAGTAATTGGTAAGCTAATACAAAGTCAGTATGTTAATTTTGGTTTGTCAGTGACTTGAAAAATGATTAACAATTATATGTGAAATTTGGCAATGGGTAAAAATTGGCAATAGGTGTACACATTTACAATGTGAGGAGGTCCACTTAGAAGGTGAACATGAATATGTGCAGTATAAGTACTGAACATACATTAATGTAAAACTAATGGGAACGCTTTTTTCTATATGCATAGTAAGGGAAAGTTATAACCCCTGTCAGGTTTTTTTCCCTCATTGTCACTAGCGTCACAAGAACTCTATTTCTTTTCTTATGAAGCCCAAAACTTGGGATTTTTTTCACTTTCACTTTCAATGATAACAGTAATGATAACATAAATGGCGACACAAAAATCAATGAAAACTTGACAGAGGTTTTTTATTCTTTTCAAAACTAAACAAAAAGTTTTGCCTTTAGTTACACTTTAAATTCCAATGTAGGGATACCCAGTGATTATATTCCTATAAGCACTATGCTTTGTGATTACCCTTTGCAGGTATGTGACGCCAAAACTAAAATACAACTGGTATCAGATTATTTGTAATGTATTCTGATATTTTGTGGTTTAAGCTTTTTTATTATTGCTCTATTAATTGCCTTCAATGTCAAATCTTTTTGTAAGCATCCTACTGTTTATAACTCTGTTTCATGGAGAGTTTTTGCTCCTTAGCTTTTAGAAAAAAGGATTTCATATATATTATTATTATTTTAATAATAAAAGCTATACTTTTTGCAAATTCTCTAATAGTTATGATTCATAACTGTTGCTAATTTTCTGCTAAACACTTTTATTAATTAATATATGGCTTAGCGATACAGTAGGGAAATATAGAGTTGCATATGTAAGAAGTACAAATGAAAATTATGTAGTTAATGTATGTTGTTTTTAATGCATAATTTTACATTACAGAGAGACTCAGGATCATTACTCCCCTAAAGGACCAACAAGTTAAAGAAGGAAAAGAACTTGTCTTTAACTGTGAAGTTAATACAGAAGGGGCCAAAGCCAAGTGGTTCAAAAATGATGAAGCAATATTTGATAGTCCAAAATATATTATGGTACACAAAGATCTGGTCTATACTCTTAGAATCAGGGATGCTCAGTCAGATGACCAAGCTAATTACTCAATTTCATTGGCAAACCACAGAGGTGAACATGTCAAGTCTGCTGCCTCCCTAACAGTATTGGGTAAGTAACTACTACTATTGTCGTATTGTAACAAGTCATCCCTCAGGGTTAGATGGCATTGGGCTAAACTATATGAAATATTTTCTATTTCAGAGGAGGACTTGAGAATTGTGGAACCTATTGAAGATATTGAAACAATGGAGAAGAAATCAGTCACATTCTGCTGCAAAGTTAACCGTCCAAATGCAACAGTCATGTGGATGAAGAATGGCCAAGAAGTTGTTCTGGACAGAAGAATATTGTATAAGGTTGACAAGTACAAGCATTCTCTTATCATAAAGGACTGTGGATTTGTGGATGAAGGAGAATACACAGTCATTGCTGGACAAGACAGGGCAGTAGCTGAGCTCTTGATCACAGAAGCTCCAGCAGATTTTGTTCAACATCTCCAAGACCAAACTGTTATTGAGTTTGAGGATGCTGTTTTCACTTGCCAGCTCTCAAAAGAGAAAGCCGCTGTGAAATGGTACCGAAATGGCCGGGAACTTAGAGAGAATAAAAAGTGAGGAAACATTTTAAATCATATTCTTTTTTTATATCACCTTCTTCATAGTTATAATCTAATTTTCTTAACTCACCCTATGTCTTTGTTAAGGTATCTATTTGAAAAAGATGGAAGTCTCCACAGACTTATTATTAAAGACTGCAGACCAGAGGATGAATGTGAATATTCTTGTGGAGTAGACGAGAGAAAATCAAGAGCAAGACTTTTTGTTGAAGGTAAGGGAAACAGTTTGTCTTTGTGCTGACGAAAAATCCAGTCAAATGGGATTTTTCTACATGTATTTTATTCTTTCCTTTTATTTCTAGAAATCCCGATTGAGATTATCAGACCACCTCTTGACATTTTTGAAGCTCCAGGCTCTGATGTTATCTTTGAGGTTGAGCTAAATAAGGACAGAGTTGAGGTGAAATGGCTCAGAAATAACATGATCATTGTCCAGGGAGACAAACATCAAATGATGAGTGAAGGAAAGGTCCATAGGCTACAAGTTTGTGAAATCAGACCCCGTGATCAGGGTGAATACAGATTTGTTGCTAAGGATAAAGATGCTAGAGCAAAACTTGAACTAGCAGGTACAGTATATTTATATCTATGCATGCAAACAAGCTCAATATACAAGTGTAACATTGTCATATTTACATAAATCTGGTGTTATGCGTGTATAGATTTTATGCAAAATTTTTATTCTTTTTTACTTTTCCAGTTTAATTAAGCATATTATTGTTAATTCTAATATTGTTATTCCAATGATGTGAAATCAGTCATTGCGTTAATATATGTATCCTTCATTATTAACAGCTGTACCGAAGATAAAGACAGCAGATCAGAACATTGTAATCGATGCAGGAAAGCCACTTACAATGTCTGTGCCATATGATTCCTATCCAAAAGCAGAAGCTGAATGGCGTAGAGAAGGGGAAGGTTTGTCTGATGTAAATGTGGATACTACAGCAAATACAACAAGCTTCAGGATTCCTGAAACAAAGAAAGCAGACAAGGGTCATTACACAATCGTCCTGCAAAACAAACATGGCAAGGCAGAGGCACACATTAACCTAGATGTTATTGGTATGTTGTACCTGCCAGTACCTTAGCAAAAATTTAAGAAGCCACATTTTGTTTTGGTGGCAGTACAGCTTAAGTGTTTTTTTTTACATTTATTTCAGATGTCCCTGGACCTGTCAGAAATCTAGAAGTGGTTGATACATATGATGGGGAAGTCAGTCTGGCTTGGGAAGAACCAGAGTCAGATGGTGGCAGCAAAATTACTGGCTATATTGTTGAAAGGAGAGACATCAAGCGTAAAACGTGGGTCCTTGTTACTGACCATGCAGACAGCTGTGAATACACTGTCACTGGACTTCAGAAGGGAGGTGTAGAATATTTGTTCCGTGTCAGTGCCAAAAACAGAGTTGGTGCTGGTGAACCTGTGGAAACAGACAAACCCGTTGAAGCAAGAAGCAAGTTTGGTAAGTCAAAAAATATGCACCATATCTGGTTGATTTTGTAAGGATTTTTTTGATCTGCAACTGGAATATTGATTGTTATCTATATTACAGATGTTCCTGGACCTCCTCTCAATGTGGCCGTTTGCAATGTCAATCGCTTTGGTGCATCACTGACTTGGGAGCCACCAGAGTATGATGGCGGAGCTGAAATAACAGCTTACATTATTGAGCTGCGTGACAGAGCTTCTATCAAATGGGACACAGCCATGATCACCAAGCCTGATGAACTGGGAGCCACTCTCAATGATGTTGTGGAGAACAAAGAATACATTTTTAGAGTCAGAGCTGAAAACCAAGCTGGAATTGGCAAACCCAGTGCTGCTACACCTGCTGTTAAGATCAGAGATCCAATTGGTATGTATATATCTATGATCATGTATTGCAGTTTAAAATGTAAAGAGAATTTGTAGTATTGGAGAAGATGGCATGCTGCCAGGGAGGCTGTTGAGGAAGATGGTCATTGGCTTGTTTTATCAGCTGCTAGTTTTAGAGTATTTTAAAGGGGTAATATTAAGCCCTTCTGTTCATGCCAGTTAAACTCCATTTACTCAAATCAGCTAAACCTACAACCTGTTTACTAAATTCCACTCCTTTTGAATATGCATGTTGCAAAAAGGTTAGTGTAATTGTGATGTTCTTAGATGTGAAATAGCAGCTACAGGTATCACCCCTAACTGTTTCAAAATGTATCTTAGATGTGTTGCCATAGTAGGATGACATGCTAGTTTAGATGGGGCCTCAAACATGATACTTCTAAAATACAATAACATTTCCATTACTAAATAACTAAGCAGATTGTGTCACCTGCCCTATCCCCTATAGCAGGTATATTAGCATTTGCTTGCTAATAACGTATTTATGTGCTATCAGTGCTATCCAACTATCATAGACACTCTTTAGAATTCTCCTCTGTACGACAAGTGGGAGTACAGGTGACAGGTTCATGTCAGGAATCTCTTGCATGGAGTCTTCAGTGCATGTTCAGCCCCTTGTTAGGTACAACACTACTGGTGATGTGACTGTCTACATATGGTCATTGGACAATGATGCCACTAGCATCAAAACCCCTTTGTTCACTTTCAGCTGTCAGCTGGAAAACATCCCGACAGTTAAATGGGGTCAGAGATGAGTCATCTGTTGCTATGCTGTTGCTGGTATGCTGCCAGCATCATAGCAACCAGTGAACCCTATGTGAGAAGCTGTCATGTTTATGACAGCTTTCAAGCATAAAATGCCCCATTTTCAGCACTAGCATCTCTCTGAATGCCAACATAGAGTTGGTGTTATTTACCACCATTTTCTTTAAAAATCTGCCACAGCCATAATTTCAGATTCTAAAAGTGGTGGTAGCAAGAATTACCTGAATTTGGCGCATGTGAAGGCTTTCCTGAATTAGGTGCAGGTCACTAGGGACCAAAGATGTGTGGTAATATCGTTATTAAATCTCTCCCATGTGTATTTTCAGAAAAACCAAGCCCTCCAATCAACTTGACTCATTCAAATCAAACCAAGTCTTCTGTTCAGCTCACGTGGGAACCTCCTCTTGAGGATGGTGGAAGCCCAGTATTAGGCTACATTATTGAACGATGTGAAGAAGGCACTGACAAATGGATACGCTGCAACATGAGACTTGCTCCTGATCTTACATACAAGGTACATTCCTAATTTCTCTGTTTCAGTACTCTAAGTTTACAAAAAGTAAGCAAATTACACTAAAATCTGATTTATTATCATCACCAGACCCATGATCTTGGAGTATTTGTATTAATTCTAAATACACCAAGATTTTTTTAGAATATATTTCAAGAGTTATAGAGAACTTTTAATTCTGCTGATTCTGTAGCTTGTTCCAATCTATCAGCTGAATGAATACATATAAATCTAACTGGATAATTAAGATTATATTTTTCAGGTTTTTATTTGCACAAATTATTAACTTTATTATGGTATATCTTAAATAATTAGGTAACTGGTCTCAAGGCTGGAGCAAACTATTACTATAGAGTATCCGCAGAAAATGCAGCTGGCATATCAGATCCTACAGAAAGCTTGGGACCTCTTACAGCAGATGATCCTCACAGTAAGTTTTAGTGCTTATATGTATTAAAGAAGTTGAATTTGAGTTGTGTAATTTGTAAAATCATTCCATTTATTTTATTTTTTGCAGCACCACCCACTCTGGACTTAAGTGCCTTCAAAAAGGGTTTGGAAGTAATTGTCCCCGAACCCCTCAAAATACGTGTTCCAATCACAGGTTATCCTACTCCAACAGCAGTATGGTCAGTGAATGAAGCAATATTGGAAAACAATGATCGTGTAAAGATAGAGACCACTGCTGCCTTTGCAGAGCTTGTAATTTCCCCAAGTGAACGCCCTGACAAAGGAATCTACACATTAGAGCTGACAAACGCTGTAGCATCAGTATCTGGAGAAATTGATGTGAATGTTATTGGTAAGAGCTAATGTTATTTCTTAGAAATTTTACTTTTTGATATATTTAAAATAAACTAACTTACAGAAACTTTTTTTTAGCTCGTCCAAGTGTTCCTAGAGAACTCAAGGTCGGGGATCTTACAAGAAGCTCTGTCAACCTTTCCTGGGAAGCTCCTGAGAATGATGGTGGCAGCCCTCTTACTGGGTACCTTATTGAGAAACGAGAAGTCAACCGCAAAACATGGGCTAGGGTATGTATTGACTTCTGTATTAATGTGGATTTTAATTGCATATCTAACTTTCTAACTAAAACATTCCCATTGTCTAAATATTGTTGACTTTTAAACAGATAAAAGGACCTGTGTCAACAGGTATTAGGCTTGTGTAAATGGGTAAATGCAGCTTGTTTTTGACATTAGTTTGTGATGCTTCTAAAATCCTTCACAAATGAAAGGTGCAGTTGACCTACAGTTGACCTCCTTCTGACCTGCATTTGATCTATTGCAAGCTTCTTTTGTATTCACATACACTTGTGTGGGAAGAGAAGTAGTTAATCGACATAGACCCAAAATAACATAAAGTAATATCTTCAAATATTGCTGTATTTGTAGTAGTTAGGATACAATTTTACGGATAACAGCACTATATTGCTATAATACTAAATGATATTATATTACATTATGTTATAGGTTATGGACAATGTAATCGATCAAGAATTCACCATTTCTGACCTTATTCAAGGCAAAGAATACCTGTTTAGAGTGTCTGCATGTAACAAGTGTGGACCAGGAGAACCTGCATACATTGATGAGCCAGTAAACATGTCTGCACCAGCAAGTAGGTGGAAGTTTTTTTTTTTGCCCTAAAGCATAAAAAATACATATATATACACTATTTATTTATATACTGGAGACAGCAATGGGCAAGTAAAATCAGGGTCCTAGACAAATGTTTGCTTGTTTATTTAATTTGCTTATGCTTGTTTTATAACTTTTAAATTCAATTGTAATGTGATGGCACAATGAGTAAACATGCATAAAGTACCTAGATATTATATTTCTCTGTTTACTAAAACCTACTTTGTTTGACACTTCTTGATATAGCTGTTCCTGACCCACCTGAACATGTTAAATGGAGAGACCCATCAGCAAAAGGCATCTTCCTTACTTGGGAACCACCAAAATATGACGGTGGTTCACGTATTAAGGGATACATTGTGGAGAAATGCCAGCGTGGCACAGACAAATGGGAAATGTGTGGTGATTCTGTGATAGAAACAAAGTAAGAACGAGTGGCCACAAGTATCAGCTAGAACATTTGTAAGCAATTTGTGGATACTGGTGATTCTAATATGTTACAATGCCCACCTCTTTATAGGTTTCAAGTTGACAATCTTACAGAAGGGCAGTGGTATGCCTACCGTGTAAAGGCACTTAACAGGCTTGGTGCTAGTAAACCAAGCAAGCCAACAGATGACATACTAGCTACAGATCCCAAAGGTATGAAATATTTTCACAATGATTATCTGATGCTATATTGTGTTATGTTTTAAAAAACAAATATTTTATATGCATATATATTTCTCTTTTTAACACCACTGTCCATTTTTTCATACAGAGGCCCCAGAAATTTTCCTGGATGTTAAACTGCTTGCAGGTTTAACAGTGAAGGCTGGAACTAAAATTGAATTACCTGCCATGATTAACGGCAAGCCAGAGCCAAGAATAACATGGAACAAAGCAGACACTCTTTTAAGAGTTGACAAGAGGATACACATTGAATCCAAGCCTGGACATTCTACAGTTACCATTTCTGAGAGTACACGAAACGACTCTGGAACTTACATTATTGAAGCCGTAAACACCTCTGGCCGTGCTTCAGCAGTTGTTGAAGTTAATATTCTAGGTATGCTCCCTCTAAACCACTACAATTCTTCTTTGACTTATAATCAATAATCTGTGACAGTCTATGTGTGTTTTGTGAGTTGCAGCATCATTTATAATAATTTTGCTTTTATGTACACAGATAAACCTGGACCACCTGCTGCTTTTGATATTTCTGAGATAACCAATGAATCTTGTGTGTTGACATGGAATCCTCCAAGGGACGATGGTGGATCCAAAATCACAAACTACATCCTTGAACAGAAAGCTGCAGGAAGCGAAATCTGGAACAAACTGTCTTCAACCATTAAAGAAACTCGCTATAAGGCTACGAAATTGACACCTCTAAAGGAATACATATTCAGAGTCAGTGCTGAAAACATGTATGGCATTGGAGAGCCAGTCCAGTCTCTCTCCATGGTGGCTAAATATTCATTTGGTAAAAAAATACTGATATTTTATATGATAATGTCCAGTTACTAAGCTTTTAGTACCAGTGAGAATCTCACAATAGTTGTACTGATTATTTTTTGCAGATCCACCTGGCCCTCCAACTCGCCTTGAATCTTCTGACATTTGTAAAGATGCAGTTACATTGGCCTGGAATGAGCCAGATGAAGATGGTGGAAGTCCCATTACTGGATACTGGGTTGAAAGACTTGATCCAGAAACAGGAAAATGGATTAGATGTAACAAGACTCCTGTGAAAGATCCTACATACAGGTACACATTCTTTGGCAAGCCAAACACAATGATTTTATCCAAAACTGAATATTTTAAATAATTGCAGATTATTATTTAGAAATCTGTTTAACAATTTTGTGAACTTGAAATTCTACTCCGTAACAGAGTCAAAGGCCTTACCAACAAAAAGAAGTATCAGTTCCGTGTTCTGGCTGAAAATATTGCTGGTCCTGGAAAACCAAGTAAAGAAACTGAGCCAATCTTAATAAAAGATCCAATTGGTATGTTTATTTTAAGTGTACACATTAACAAAAATGCTCTTGACTTAACCTATTACAGTTAGTCTATGGTATATTTATTTACTTTTTATTTTCTTTTGTTCTAGATCCACCTTGGGCACCAGGCAAACCAACAGTTAAAGATGTTGCTAAGACATCTGCCTTCTTGAACTGGCTGAAACCAGAGCATGATGGTGGTGCCAAAATTGAGTCCTATGTTATTGAACTGCTGAAGACAGGCACAGACGAGTGGGTCAGGGTGGCAGAGGGTGTCCCTACCACAGAGCACTTTTTGAAAGGCCTCATGGAGAAGCAGGAGTATTCGTTTAGAGTAAGAGCTGTAAACAAGGCTGGAGAAAGTGAACCTAGTGAGCCAAGTGATCCAGTACTGTGCAAAGAGAGACTGAGTATGTTTTCCTTTTTCCTTTACCCTCTGAACTACAATTTGTTTTACATTTTATTTTGAAAATATTCAGTGTTTCATTAATAATTTGTGTTTTGCTATTTTTATTTTAGATCCACCTTCTCCACCCCGTTTCCTTGAGGTTATTAACATAACAAAGAATACAGCAGATCTTAAATGGACTCAACCTGAAAGGGATGGTGGCTCTCCAATTACCAACTACATTGTTGAGAAGAGAGATGTTAGGCGCAAAGGCTGGCAGACAGTAGACACCACTGTAAAAGAAACTAAATGCTCAGTGACCCCTCTGTCTGAAGGCTCCCTTTATGTATTCCGTGTTGCAGCTGAAAATGCAGTTGGACAAAGTGACTATTGTGAGCTGGAGGACTCAGTACTGGCCAAAGATACATTTAGTAAGTTACCTCATGTTTTGCTGTATTTACATAACATAATGCATTTATTGCATTTGGAAAAAATTCTGAAATAATTTATTATTTTAACTTTCATAAAAGTTTTTTTTACTTGCATTATTTTGTATGAAACACCTTAACATCTTAATAATCATTTCTGCTTTCTAGCTACTCCTGGACCACCATATGCACTTACAGTGGTAGATGTAACAAAGAGACATGTTGAACTGAAATGGGAAGCCCCAAAGAATGACGGTGGAAGACCTATTCAAAGGTTAGTTATCAGGAAATTACACATATTTTTTTTTCCACTAAATTGTACTGCAAAGCTTAATCATCATCACATTTTCATTTTCATTCAGATATGTTATTGAAAAGAAAGAGAAGCTGGCTACCCGTTGGGTAAAAGCTGCAAGAACTACTGGACCAGAGTGTCATTATAAAGTAACAGATGTTATTGAGGGCACAGAAGTTCAGTTCCAAGTTCGTGCAGAGAATGAAGCTGGAGTTGGTCACCCAAGTGAACCTACAGACATATTGGCCATTGAAGACCCAACAAGTATGTAATGGTACATCATAATATGTCAAATTCCTCAGAGTAAGCATTCAAAATTATTATATATATAAATATTTCTTGCTGTTTTTAAGGTCCCCCATCACCACCTCTTGAACTACATGTTACTGATGCCAGTAGAAACCATATCTCCATTGCTTGGAAGCCTCCAGAAAAGAATGGTGGCAGTCCTATCATTGGATACCATGTTGAGGCATGCCCAGTTGGCACTGAAAAATGGATGAGAATCAATTCTCGACCAATTAAGGACCTAAAGTACAAAGCTGAAGAAGGTATTATCCCTGATAAAGAGTATATCCTCCGTGTCAGAGCTGTTAATGCTATTGGTGCTAGCGATCCATCTGAAATTTCAGAGAATGTCTTCGCTAAAGACCCAGATTGTAAGTTTATTTTCTCTTCTAATTAATTTTTGATGTTGAAAAACAATATAGTTATTTTATTCTGAATCATTTCTCTGATTTACTAACAGGTAACCCAACCATTGATCTGAAAACTCAAGATATAATTGTGGTAGAAGGAGAAAAACTCACTATTCCAGTGCCGTTCAGATCTGTGCCTGCACCGACTATCAACTGGCATAAGGATGGAAAAGAAATCAAAATAGCTGATAGAGTTTCTGCTAAGAGCGACTATACCTCTGCCACTCTAGATGTTTCTAATGTTGTTCATGGAGATGCTGGAGTCTATACTATTACACTGGAGAACAAGATAGGCACAACCACAGGATCAATCAATGTTAAAGTTATAGGTAATGATTCCTGATTTATAAACAATAGAATTAATCAATGTTTAAAAAAAAAACACAATAATTAGGTTATGCCTTGCATTTTAAAGGACTACCTGGTCAATGTAAAGAGATCAAGGCAAATGATGTTACCAAGAATTCATGCAAAGTATCTTGGGAGCCTCCAGAATATGATGGGGGAACTCCTATACTGCACTATGTGCTTGAACGCAGAGAAGCTGGAAGAAGAACATACACAACAGTGATGTCTGGAGAGAACAAATTAACGTGGAATGTTAAAGATCTGATACCTAATGGAGAGTACTACTTCAGAGTCAAAGCCGTAAATAAGATTGGTGGAGGAGAATATCTTGAACTCAGAAACCCCATCATTGCAGAAGATGCTAAGCGTAAGTCATGTTTTGATTATCTGCAGAAAACTAAAATACACAGGAGTTTTACACAATATATTCATTATCTGCATTATTCTACAGAGCGGCCAGATCCACCTGTGGATGTTGACACTCATAATCCAACTTCAAAGACCATAACCATCACCTGGAAACCTCCTCAGTATGATGGAGGCTGCAAAATCATGGGCTATATAATTGAGAAGCTACCTAAAGGTGGTGAAAAGTGGGAACGATGTAATGACTCTCTTGTACCTGTGCTATCTTACACTGTTAAAGGTTTGGAAGAAGGAAAAGAATACCAGTACCGTGTATGTGCAGAAAATATAGCTGGTGTTAGTGAGCCTTCTCGTGCAACCCTAGGAATTAAAGCTGTAGATCCAATGGGTATGACAAAAAAGTTCTGAAAACGTGTTAAAGTTTTAAACATACAGTAGGTCACATGAGCACTAATATATGTATATTTATGTTTTATTACTTTTCTATCAGATCCTCCAAAAGTCTTCCTTTCAGGCAGTTTGCAGTCTGGACTTTCAGTCAGACAAGGAGATGAAATAGTTTTGAATGCACATATCACTGGTTCACCATATCCAACAATTACATGGCTTAGAAATGATGAGGTAATAAGACCGGAGGAGATAAAGAAGAGAGTGGAGAAAAGAGTACCTAGAAGGAAAAAGGAAGCAGTTGTAGATGAGCCATTCCACCTCAGCCTGCCGGAGCGTTTGACAGTTGACAACAGCAGACAAGGAGAGTCTGAGCTGTCTGCCAGAGACTCAATTCGTGAGGATTATGGCACATTCACTATAAAGGTTGAAAATGACCATGGTGTTGCCAAGGCTTCCTGTGAAGTAAATGTGCTAGGTATGCAAACCTTTATTTTCGTGAAGTATGACTGTTATAAGCAGCATTAATATATTGTCAATAATAATGCTACTCCTTGCTGATATTACAGTATGGTGTGTCGTATTATGGTAATTTTGCTAACAGTTTTTATCTTTCTTTTTATGATTTTCAGATGTACCTGGACCTCCTGTGAACTTTGTATTTGAAGACGTGAGGAAAAACTCTGTTGTATGCAATTGGGAGCCTCCACTGGATGATGGTGGTAGTGAAATCATGAACTATATCTTAGAGAAGAAGGATAATTCCAGGGCTGAAATTGGATGGGTGATAGTGACATCCACATTGAGACACTGCAAATATCCAGTCACTAAACTAATTGAAGACAAGGAATACATTTTCCGTGTAACAGCTGAAAATAAATTTGGCCCCGGACCCCCATGTGTCTCTCAGCCACTCCTTGCTAAAGATCCATTTAGTAAGTATTTTCTGCCTGCAGTAGGAATTTTTATATAACATTTATTAAAAAAAAATAGAATATGCTTTTACCAAGAAAACAGAAATTAGCTAAATGCTTGCATTTATCCACAGCTCCTCCAGACGCACCAGAAAAGCCTGAAATTGATGATGTTACAGCCAACAGTATGTTGGTCAAATGGAAGGAGCCCAAAGACAATGGAAGTCCAATTTTGGGTTACTGGATTGAGAAACGTGAAATTAACAGCACCCACTGGGCTCGAGTTAACAGAAACCCGATTAATGCTCTTGAAACCCGAGCTGATGGCCTTCTGGAGGGCCTTACATACATATTTAGAGTGTGTGCAGAAAATGCAGGTGGTGTTGGAAAGTTTAGTGTACCATCTGATCCAAAGACTGCACAAGATCCAATACGTGAGTAACATACTGCACAAAATCAAAAACAATTTGGGCTGTAAGTACTACTTTACCCCCTTATATTTTCTTTTTTTTTTTATAATAGTGCTTCCAGGACCTCCAGCTCCAAGAGTTATTGACACAAGTTCATCTGCTATTGAGTTAGAATGGGATCCACCTCTTTATAATGGTGGTGGAGAGATTATTGGCTACTTTGTTGACAAAGAGCTTATGGGCAGCAAGGAATGGTCACGCTGCACGGACAGGCCAATTAAACTTCGCAAATACACAGTTAAAGGTATTAGAGAGGGAGCAGATTACAAAGTCCGTGTAAGTGCTGTAAATTCAGCTGGAGAAGGGCCTCCAGGTGTAACTGAACCCATTACAGTGCTAGAACCACAAGGTATGTTTTTCTTATTTCTTGAAAATTATATATGATGGTGATTTTGCAATTTTTTCTGTATTCCATGCTCAGGGGATATTTAACCACAACCTTTTTATTTAACTTTAGAACATCCGGTTGTTGAATTGGACCTTTCAGTAAGAGATGGTATTCAGATTCTGGCTGGCCAGACTCTAAAAATTCCTGCCACTGTCTTTGGACGCCCTGCACCTAAAATTGAGTGGAAAATAGAAGATGGAGAACTGAACAAAGAGACAGCTGAAATAATTAATGAGGGCAACTCGTCTGTACTTACAATTGAAAATGCAGATAGAAAAGACCATGGAAGATACATTATCACTGCTAGCAATGAAAGTGGTACCAAATCTGCTGCAACAAGAGTTGAAATATTTGGTAAGAAATGTAGTTTCTAAGAACACAACTCTAATACTTTGAAACATCTTAATTTTGCTTGAAATTAAAAGCTAATACAATGATACATTGCTTACAATGTTCCTGTTTTCCAGATGTGCCTGGACCAGTAACTGAGCTAAAACCTGTAGTGGTTAACAGAAAGATGGCTTTACTTAACTGGTCTGATCCTATTGATGATGGCGGCAGTGACATTACAGGCTTCATAATTGAAAGGAGGGATGCTAAAATGCACATTTGGAGACAGCCAATTGATACAGAAAGATCTAAGTGTGACATTACAGGCCTTCTAGAAGGACAAGAGTATATGTTCCGTGTCATTTGTAAAAACAAGTTTGGCTGTGGTCCACCTGTTGAATTGGGGCCAATTCTTGCTGTTGATCCCCTAGGTAAAATAAAATAGGATTTTTTTTTTTTTTTTTTTAGTACAACATTTATATATTTACTATTAGCAACTATCTGAGTGTTAGATTGACTCAGTTTTGTATTTGAACAGTGTCTCACATGTATTTTTTTATTGTAGGTCCTCCTGGTTCACCAGAAAGATTCACCTACACTGAAAGAACAAAGTCATCAGTTACACTGGACTGGAAACCTCCTCGTAATGATGGTGGCAGCCCTATTATAGGCTATATTATTGAGAAACGTCGACATGATACCACAGAGTTTGAAAGATGCAATAAAAGGCTGGTTCCAGAGACCTCCTTCTTAGTAGAGAACCTCGCAGAATTGCATATGTATGAATTCCGTGCCAAATCTGTCAATGAAATTGGGGAAAGTGAACCTTCTCTGCCTCTCAATGTGGTTATTCAAGATGATGAAGGTATATTCTGCAATTTGAGTTGTAGTTAATGATAGCCAAATAGGAGTTTGTTATTATGTTTATTATTTTTGCTGCTCTGTCTGATCTGTGGATAATCACAAAGGTCATAAATCGAATCAATTAAAATCCATGAATTGTATGAATAGTTGGTGATTGGATAAAAAATAATTTTTGTTACATCATATTATGAAAAAAAATGTGCAAGTTACGTATTCACATGCTTTGAAAATTGATCAATATATTTGCTAGAATAAAATAATCTTAGAAGTAATTAAAATGTTTGGCAACTAGTCATTCAGCATAATCTTTCCTTCACAGTTCCCCCTACCATTACTCTCCGTCTGGCTGTCAGAGGTGACACCATTAAAGTTAAGGCAGGAGAACCTGTCAACATCCCAGCGGAAATCACTGGTCTACCAATGCCAAAGATTGAATGGTCCAAAAATGAGGTAGTTATTGAAAAAGTACCACCAACGATGAAGATTGCAAAACAAGAACTTTCAAGAAGTGAAGCTAAATCAGAAGTTAGCATTCCCAATGCCCAGAGAAATGATAAGGGAACCTACATAATTACAGCTTCAAACCGCCTTGGAACTGCAAATCGGACTGTCAATGTGGAGGTCTTTGGTAAATATATTATTTCAGTTTCTATAAACAAAATTTAATTTGTTTTTTTCTCTTATAAAACTTTTTTTAATTGCTTTATTTAACTAGACCGTCCTTCACCACCAAGAAACCTGCAAGTGATTGACATCAAAGCTGAATCCTGCTACTTGATCTGGGATGCGCCATTGGATAATGGCGGAAGTGAAATTACCAACTATATAATTGATAAGCGAGATGCAAGCAAGAAGAAGTCAGAATGGGAAGAGGTTTCCAACATTGCAGTTGATAGAAGATATGGCGTAAGTTAATAATTTATGGCAACAGATTGGTCATCTTTATCCTTTTGGTATATAGCCATAGTAATAAGCAAACCTCATTTTAACTTCTTTTATTGATTATTTCAATATCTTTGTTAATAACTATATTGCCAGCTGCTGCTTGCATATACCAATTAGTTGTTAGCATGTTTTTTTTGTCTAATGTTAATCTACTATGTTTAAATGGAGGAAGTGTTACTAGTTTTTTTTCCAATTAATAAAATGGAAAGTAAATGAACATAAGTGAAATCCAAATCAAATCAAAATTTGGTGTGACCACCCTTTGTTGTCAAAACCACATCAATTCTTTTAGGTACACTTGCACACAGTTTCTGAAGGAACTCAGCAGGTAGGTTGGTCCAAACATCTTGGAGAACTAGCCACAGATCTTCTGTGGTTGTAGACTGCCTCATATCCTTCTGTCTCTTCATGTAATCCCTAAAAACTCAATGATGTTCAGATCAGGGCTCTGTGATGGTCAAACCATCACTTCCTGGACTCCTTGTTCTTCTTTATGCTGAAGATAGTTCTTAATGACATTGGCTGTCAACCACTGCGTTTACAATCCTCAGCATTGCTCATTTCTTTGTGCTTCTTCAAAAGAGCTTAAACAGCACATCTTGAAACTCCAGTCTGCTTAGAAATCTTTGCCTGGGAGAGACCTTGCTGATGCAGTATAACTACCTTGTGTCTTGTTGCTGTGCTCAATCTTGCCATGATGTATGGCCTGTGACATGAAACTGTCTTCCACAACCTCACCTTAGTAGCAAAGTTTGGCTGTTCCTCACTTGCTTTTAAGCCTCCTGCACAGCAGTTTTTGTTTCAGTTAATGACTGTGTTTCAACCTACATATTAAATTGATGATAATTAGCGTCCACATGTTATAATTGGTTAACTATATACCTGGCTCTACTCCTTCAAAATCTCTGACTTTGTGTAAGTGTAAAGCCCCATACATACTATCAGATCTTCTGCTGATTTTTTTCTTCAGATTTCCCAAAACCATATAATATGAGGTCAAACCTTAGGAGTTTTAATGTGTATGCAATCAGGCAGGCCCTTCTACTACATGGTTTTGGTAAATCTGAAGTCAAAAATCAGCAGAAAATCTGATAGTGTGTATGGAGCTTTAGAATTGATGCTGGTTTGAAGCAAAGGGCAGTCACACCAAATAGTCTGTACATTTTGTAAATTGCTAGAAAGAAATATAATGTTTACAACACCGAGGGATGCTAATAAATGCATCATTGATTTATTTCAGATCTGGAAGCTCACAACTGATGGAGAATATCAATTCCGTGTTAGAGCAGTTAACAAATATGGTATCAGTGATGACTGCCTCTCTGACAAGGTGGTAATAAAGGATCCATTTGGCCTTCCTGGAGCTCCAAAGAAACCTAAAGTGTCTGACTACACCAGATCCTCTATGTTAGTATCCTGGGAACCTCCTCTGGACAATGGTGGCTCTCCAATCACTGGCTATTGGCTGGAGAAGAGAGAAGTTGGAGGAGTATATTGGGGACGTGTAAACAGAGCGCCAGTCACTAAACCTGCCGTGAAAGGTCTAGAATTCAATGTACTGCGCCTGATTGAAGGTGTGGAATACCAATTCAGGGTCATGGCTGTCAATGCTGCTGGAGTGGGCCCCCCAAGTGAGCCATCAGATCCTGCTCTGGCTACTGATCCAATCTGTAAGTATGAGTTGAAAATCTGTAGCACTTTAACACATACATTTGTAAACTTGTTTTTAGACCACTACATAACATTTCCATAGAATTACTGTTGAATGAATGCTTTAAAAAAAAATGTTCATTTAAATAATTAAGTTAACAGAATTACCAATGCAGTATGACAGTTTACTTTTAGAATTCAAATTTAAAAGTAGCAGATGCTACAGAGACTATAATAGTTAAGAGTTTGCACTTTTAAGAGATTAAAAAAAAACTCAAATCCTGTCCTAGATATTTATACTACTGGGTAGAATGTCTCCAAATAAAATAAATATTATTTTCTTAGAAATCCATTTTAATACAATTCAAAACTGCTAAGCTGTGGTGCATAGAAATTAATGACATTTTGAGTTGGGGCATTTCTATAAATTTACAAATATAGGGGAAAACAGTGCCTTGCATTGTAAAAACACAAGGCACCATCCTCCAAAGCCTGCTCAGAACAGACACTAGCAGATTGTGTGAATAAGCCCTTAATAATAAGGTTGATTTGAAATACTTTTATTAGAAATACTATATTAGAAATGGTTACATAACATTACAAGTATTTCCAAAAATACAAAACACATTTGTAAAAAATATATATATATTTTGTGTTTTTGATTATAGTTGCTCCAGGTGCTCCATCTTGCCCAGATGTGAAAGACAAAAGCAAGAACAGTGTGTCTCTTGCCTGGAAAAAACCTGAAAAAGATGGTGGCAGCCCAATAAAGGGCTACATGGTTGAAATGCAGGAAGAAGGCAGCTTGGAATGGAAGAAGGTCAATGAACCTGACAAGCTCTTTCCCACTTGTGAATGTGTGGTCCCCAACCTTCAAGAACTCAAGAAATACAGATTCAGAGTTAAGGCAGTTAATGCTGCTGGTGAATCTGAGCCCAGCATGGCAACTGGAGAAATACCTGTGAAGGAAATACAAGGTACAATAAATATAGTAACTGAACTTTATTTTGTTTCATAATGTCAACCTAAAGTGTATTTCCTCTTTTAGACTCAAATTTGAGAAACCCCCACTATACCTTTGCTTTATGTTCCCCATTTACATGGCATACCTAAAAATAATGATTTAAAAAAGTCTTACCTTTTTAGTTGTTTCTTTGGAGAAGTTTTTTTACATGAGACTCTATAGGCACCTTGAAATTGTTCAGAATAGCGTGCAATTAGGGACAGGTGTAGAATAGTGTTAATTTTGACATAAAATTTCAATTTAGTTTTAGTCATAGTCTTTTGACTAAAATGCCATTTTAATTTTAGTCATATTTTAGTAATCTGAGTTGTTTTAGTTTTAGTCATATTTCAGTTGACTAAAATCTCCAGTACAGTTTATTCGACTAAAATCTTCAGTACATTTTAGTCTACTAAAGTAGTTTAAAGTACTTTAGTTAAATTGTAATGCATTATTTAAACATTTCTCTAGAATTGCCAAACTCTTTATATACTCCTGGAGTAAAAATCTAATATCATGTTATTATTTATGGTATTGAGGTTTAAACATGCACTACAGGCACAGATTTAGCCATTGTGATATATAACATCTTTATAAATAAATCCAAGTTTCATAGACAAAAATATTACTTTTTGACAAACAGAAGTGCAACTTTAAAATATAAAACAACAAAAAAGTTGTAAATTCTATTGGCTGTATTGCCATTGCACATATTACCTGAATATATCCAACTTTAAATATTAAGAAAAAAACAAGAAAAGCCTTTTTCTTTCAGCAGCTTAGTAGATGCCCCCTACTTATTTTTATGTGGTTGTGCAGCATTAATTGTTACGTCAAATTTCAATTTATGACTAAAACTCATATCGATTTATGACTAAAGACCATAGTCTTTTGACTAAAATGCCTTTTTAGTTTTAGTCATATTTTAGTCATCTGAACTGTTTTACACTGGTGAGGGGACAGTTTATTTTTATGCATGAATATACAATTTATCACCCCAGTCTTGAGATCTTTACCCTATTGTTAGGACAGACATCTAGTTTGCAACTAATAATATTTGTCAGCTTAAAACAGACATGGTTAGTTATGGTAAACATAACTCCCCAGCCCCTTCCTTAACATTACATAAATGGGGAAAGCCAAGCAGGAATCTAAAGTGAGTAAACTGGTAAGCAACAATTTTTAATATTTTATTTTTAGTTATGCTACATGAATGGTAACCAAATATATAATTGTACCAAATATAACCAAGTATTATACCAGTTTGATTGCAGAAGTATAATGTTCAAACATGTAAGGTTTAAACGTGTGTTTTATTTACCCCTCTACAGAGGAGCCGGATATCTCAATTGATCTGAAGGCACAAGACTATCTGAACTGTCGTGCTGGTAGCCAAATCAAAATTTCTGCCATCATCAGGGGCCGCCCTGTACCCAAAACATCCTGGGAGTTTGACGGAGTGGCACAGAAAGAAATAAAGGTAAAATGAGGCACAATGAACCCCAGAAATTGATTTTCTTATAAATTAGTTTTACAGTGGCATTCCACCTTCTTCCACATTATTTCCTTCTTCTACATGTAACAAATACACTATAACAAGTTAGCAGTTCAGTATATTCTATTGGGAAAAATGTAAATTGAAACTATAGTATATTTTTATTAATGGTAAAAAAAAATCGGAGATTTACAGAGTAAAACAAATATTCATACAGTTCATCTCATGTAGATGTTTGCAGTGAATCTTTAGCTATAAGGTCCATTAAAAAATGTTTTCACACAAGATACACACAACTTTCATCAAGGTTTAACATTTTTACAATTGAATCTAATTAGAAAAATGTGTGAATCTTATGTGAACCCTGTGTGAATCTTGTGTGAAAACATTTATAAATAGACCTATGTGTTTGGATATAGTCACCATTATCATAAACATAGTAAAGGATTTCCAGTATAAAAAAAAATATTATTAAAGATACTACTTATACGTATATAAGTTGTAGTTTTTGAAGGCTACATTCCAAAGTGATGGTTTAGTTTTGTGTTGACTCTAGAAAATTAATTAATCTGCTTTGTTTTCGACACAACAACAGTGAGGCTTTCCCTCAAATAGTTCATGTTTTATCTAAGCAAAAATTCCAGAATGAAGGCCCCACTCTGACCTTTCCTTGATAATTTGTTTATTCTACATTATGGATAATTTATCTGAGCAAAACACTACCATAGTTGCCATAAAGGAATTTTAGTGTAGCCATCTCACCACTGGAGTTTAAGAGAGAAAATAAGTAATTATGAGATTCAACTTTCCAATCACCACACTAAAAGATATCAATCAAATTACTACTACTGCAACAGATTATCATACCATCAGCATACAAATAAGTGTTCACTGTTTTTTGCATATACATACCTGAACTCAGTATATATCCTTTTTCCCACACAGGATCAAGTCCACAATATTCCAGTTGATTCACAAGTATGTAGTTAATATTTTTATTTAGTAATTATTGTCTCTAGTGTTTTTCATATGTTATATACAAGTAAATATTAAACTATTGAGAAAGAATAAATTATTCTGATTTTTTTTCTTTAGGTTGAAGCAACTGACACTACTTCAGTTATTATAATTCCTGATTGTAAAAGAGGACACTCTGGAAAATACAGCATCACTGCCAAGAACAAAGCTGGCCAGAAAACTGTCAATGTCAGGGTCAATGTTCTGGGTAAGATTATATAGATTGAGTAAATGTGCAGTTCTTGTCATCGTGCCTTAGGGAAATACATAAAAGATATGGTATATTTAATAAATATTTTACACTACAGATGCTCCTGGGCCTCCAAAGGATCTAAAAGTTAGTGATGTCACTAGATCTACTGCTAAACTCACATGGAAAGCCCCAGATAATGATGGAGGAGACAGAATTAAGAACTACATCATTGAAAAGAAGACAGTGGAAGGAAAATCATGGGGCAAGGTTACTACTGACTGTGCAGGCACTTCATTTACTGTACCTGACCTCATTGATGGACAGGAATATTTCTTCAGAGTAACAGCAGAAAATAGATTTGGCACTGGACCTCCAATTTCAACCATCCAGAGAACAAGAGCAAGAGATCCTATCCGTAAGTATAAATAAAAGCTATGGCGGCTGGTTTATTTACAACTACTGCCATTGTTTAAACTTGACAGTACTTTTTTTTTAATTAAACTTGACAGTAGTTTATGTTTTTGTTCTGTAGATCCACCTGAACCACCAACTCGTCTAAAGGTTGGCCTTGTGACAAAGAATTCTGTGGCACTAACCTGGAGGCCACCGAAGAATGATGGTGGGGCACCTGTAACCCATTATATCATTGAACGCTTAGTTTGGGATCCAAGTGGAGAAGGCAAAGAAACCTGGAAGCAATGTAATAAACGGGATGTGGAAGAAACACAATTCACTGTTGAAGACCTGAAGGAGGGTGGACAATATGAATTCCGTGTCAGAGCTGTGAATGAGGCTGGAAATAGCAAACCTTCTTCAACTGCTGGCCCAGTAGCTGTGAAAGACCAGACATGTATGTTAAAAAAATGATTCTGCTATGTTAATATGCAAATTATTATATAATTCTTATATATTTATTGATATTTTTCCATTTTCTTTCAATAGGCCCTCCTTCAATTGAGCTTAAAGAATTTTTGGAAGTTGAAGAAGGAACAGATATCAACATTCTAGCCAAGATTAAGGGTTGTCCATTCCCCACATTGAAATGGTACAAAGCACCTCCAAACAAGCCAGATGACAAACTACCAGTGCAGTATGACCAGCATGTTAACAAAGTCGTTGGTGAAAATGACTGCACATTGGTAATTCATCAGTCTCGTAGAAAAGATACAGCCTTATACACTCTGACAGCTGAGAACAATCTGGGTGCTGATTCCAAGGAAATGCGATTGAATGTACTTGGTAAATAAAGACGTTTATGTTGTTTATTAGTATTTGTTTTTGCCACAAATATTAATAGTTGGCTATTTAAGGCTATTTATTTAATGCTAGTTCAAAATGTATGATGTCCTGTATACTTCATCAACCAACCAGAAATATGTTTTCTTATCATAAACAAATTACATTTTGTTTCTTAAAACAAGTTGACAAAGATGCTCATTTAACTTTTTTTACTAAATCCAGGAGGTTTTAATAAGTTCATTTCAATTTTTTTTTTCCTGCTTCTAACAGGACGTCCTGGACCACCAGAGGGACCAATTAAATTTGAAGAAATAACAGCAGAAAACATGACGTTGGCTTGGCTTCCACCAAAAGATGATGGCGGCTCTAAGATTACAAATTATGTTATTGAAAAGAGAGAAGCAAATCGGAAACTTTGGTCCCCTGTAACTATAGAAGCTAAGGAATGCATCTACACAATACCAAAACTTGTTGAGGGTCATGAATATGTGTTTCGCATTATGGCACAGAACAAGTATGGTGTTGGTCTTCCACTTGACAGTGAGCCTGAAACCGCAAGAAACCTTTATTGTAAGTTTATTATTTGGGCATGCTACGCACAAATTTATTTTAATGTAAACAATAAAGATCATGGATAGAGAAGTTTTTACAAAAATGTAAAAAGAGATTTGTTTTACTAAATAAAAATATTAAAGATGTACATAAAAGATGTACATAAATAGTATGTGCTTACCAACTATGTAACTATTGAGAACCTATAGTGACATGTACACATATAAACACACACCTATATACAGTAGGTTGAACTGGATGGGCCTGTGTCTTTATTCAGGTTCACCAAGTATGTAACTATGTAACATGCAGTCAAACCAAATCTATCTATATCCTGCTTCAAGTATCCCACAAAGTAATATTCATCTACCCACTCAATGAAACAATAATTAATTCAAAATTAGGGAGTTTGGAATTCTAATTGCCAGGATGCCTTCTTCAGTCAATGATCAATTGCACATGCATATATAGAGCGCAGGCAGTTGCTGGTGTCTTCTTCTTTTACCCAGCTTTGTTTCCTCCAAAGCCAGACTTACTGTCCAGCTACAGTAAGTTCTCAATGGGAATAGGAGCTCCTTTAGCATTTAAATGCAGTAATCCTGCATCTGACAAAAATGGCATTAACCCTTAAATATCTACACGTGATAATGATATTTCCATAACATACTTATTCTTTGTATTTATAGCTGTTCCAGGACAATGTGAAAAGCCATCAGTCAGCAGTATTACACGAGATTCTATGACTGTCAACTGGGAAGAGCCTGAATATGATGGTGGCTCACCTGTGACAGGCTACTGGCTGGAACTTAAAGAGACCACAGGAAAGAGATGGAAGAGAGTAAACCGTGACCCAATCAAGATTATGACATTGGGTGTTTCTTTCAAAGTTACAGGACTCATTGAAGGATCTGATTATCAGTATCGTGTGCTGGCTATAAATAGAGCTGGAGTTGGCCCTCCAAGTCTGCCATCTGATCCTGCAACTGCAAGAGACCCAATATGTGAGCGCACTAAACCTTAGCAGATATCTAACTATTGTTTTTTGTTTGATATATATATATATATATATATATATATATATATATATATATATATATATTCATACATGTTTACATATATCTTTTTTATAGCTCCACCCGGACCACCAATTCCAAAAGTTACTGATTGGACAAAGTCTACTGCTGATCTAGAATGGGTTCCACCCTCTAAAGATGGTGGGTCTCCAATTACAGGATATTTTGTGGAGTACAAGGAAGAAGGAAAGGAGGAGTGGGAAAAGGTTGGTAGAAGACAGTATTAAAAAAGCATGTAACAAAGTGGTTCTAAAGACCTACCTAAAATAAGAAATTAGGTTTATATTTACCTGCTTGGTGCACTGGTATTGCTCTCTGCACCTCCTGTCTTGTGTCTGCCTCTATAGCAAGCCACTTGCTGTGGGGGCAGTTGTGCACCTAAACTGGGCTGTTTGTGTACATAGACACACACTTTATGTCGTTGCCCCCCCCCCGTGTTCCCACCTCACTGGATTTTATTGACAGCAGCAGGAGCCACTAGTTCTCATTGCTATCAATCTGCCCTGGGAAACCAGGGAGCGAGAGAGCAGCGTTGCTGCAGATGTATTGGCACAGGGCTGTATTGATACAGGACTCAGTTAAGTTTTATGGATGGGTGAAGTAGTGAATGTTTTTTTTACCTTAATGCAAGTAATGCATTAAGCTAAAAAAAAAAACCTTGTGACTTTAAAACCACTTTAAACTATAACTATGAAAAAATGTATGGCTACATTAGAATATTTTTTGTTTTGTGTTCTTTAGCAGACTCCGAATGCATTTTCGTCAGAATTTTAGGTATTTTCAGTATCATTGTAACAAATGATAACGAGTGTGCAGAATCTGAAAACCGAAAGATCCAAGATAAACAAATACTTTATTCTCGCTTTTATTGTGACAACAGTTCAATATAGATAGGAGATTCGACATGACGCCGAAAATAGCAATCTGTGTCCATTGAACCTGTGGTCGAATGTGCCTAACCTTAGCACTATTAGTCCAAGATTATTCTACATAGAGAGAAAAGATTCAACATAGAAAGAAAAGTTTTGACATAGAGAGAAAAGGTTTGACATAGAAAAGATTTGACATAGAGAGAAACGTTTTGACAATAGCAAAAAAGGTTGAATGTGCCTACCTAACTCTATTAGTCCAAGATTATTCGACATAGAGAGAAAAGATTCGACATGAAGATTCGACGAAGCAGTCGCCGCGAGTGGACATTTATGGTCAAATGCTCCGCCCATAGGATATAGAAGAATTTTAATGTTGGTTGACTAGTAATAATAATTAATAAATATAATTTTAACTAGTGTCATACAACATTAGACTTCTACTATAGCTTGTAGGCGGAACATTTGAACGGAAATGTATGATTGCGGCGTTGTAAAGTTTAGCTGCTCCGTTGAATCTTCTTAGAACATTCAACAGACACCATAAGCCTTCAATTACAGATTTGACCTTAATTATTTCGGATTTTCGGACGAATGCATTTTTTCGCAAAACTAAATAAATAAAAATGAATTTCGGGAGTAACTATATAAATTTATTTTTCGGACGAAAACGAAATTCCGAAACAAAATATTTCAGTGTGAACATATCTATTCTTTAGCCATCACTCATATCATTATCTCAATTAACTGACATTTAAATTTTTAAAGGCAAAAGATAAAGAAATCAGAGGAACCAAGTTTGTTGTACCTGGGCTGAAAGAAGGAAGCTTCTATAGATTCAGAGTAAGAGCTGTCAATGCTGCTGGTGTTGGGGAACCAGGTGATGTCACGGATGTTATTGAAGCCAAAGACAGAACAGGTACCTAATTTATAGACCTACAATACCTATATGTGACATGGTCAATATTTTTTCGTTAGTTATATATTTTTAAATACTAAATTTATTAAATCTATAATCAATATGTAATATCAGCTTCCTAGTGAAATTACCTGTAAACTGCTTCTCTTTAATGTTTACAGTTCTACCTGACATTCAGTTGGATGCCAGTGTTAAAGACAGAATTGTTGTCCATGCTGGTGGAGTAATCCGAATCATAGCTTATGTTTCTGGAAAGCCAGCTCCAGAAATCTTGTGGAACAGAGATGAAAGAGCTTTGCCTCCAGAGGCTAATATTGAAACCACAGCTATCAGTTCATCTTTGGTCATTAAGAAATGCCTGAGGAGTCACCAAGGCATGTATACTCTGGTTGCTAAGAATGCTGGTGGTGAAAGAAGAAAGACCATCATTGTTGATGTATTAGGTGAGCAGTTATGTTTGTGTTACAATTTGCACATTATCTATAGTAAATAGCATTATAATATCACACCTAAAAATTTTCTGCCTTTATTTATTTTATATAAATTTAAATTAAGTATAGTAAAATACAGTGTATCACTGAACTTCTTTCATCATTTGCAGATGTTCCTGGACCAGTTAGCCAGCCATTCCAGACTGAAAATCTAACAAATGACTCTTGTAAGCTGACATGGTTCTCTCCTGAGGATGATGGAGGCTCAGCAATAACTAATTATATAATTGAGAAACGGGAAGCAGATCGCAGGGGATGGACTCCAGTGACATGCACTGTAACAAGGCAAAATGCAGTAGTGCAAGGACTAATAGAAGGAGTAGCTTACTTCTTCCGTATTGCACCAGAAAATATTATTGGCATGGGTCCATTTGTTGAGACTCCACGAGAAATTGTTATAAAAGAACCAATGTGTAAGTTAGAAAAGCCATATATATATATATATATATATATATATATATATATATGTATATATATATTATTTTTTATTATTATTTCTGCTGTTATCTTAAAATGTAACATGGTGTTTCCTTTTGCATAAAGCTGTACCTGAGCGTCCTGAAGATCTTCAAGTAACTGCAGTTACAAAAGAATCAATAAGCCTAAGCTGGAATCCACCCAAATACAATGGTGGATCTGATATCACAATGTATATACTGGAGTGCCGCCTTATTGGCAAGGACAAGTTCTATAGAGCCACAAAAGAAAAGCTGCTAAATAGGAAATATGTCCACGATGGACTGAAGGAAGGTGACACATATGAATACCGCGTCAGCGCTGTCAACATTGTTGGACAAGGCAAACCTTCATTCTGCACTAAGCCAATTACTTGCAAAGATGAACTAGGTATGATGCCCTCTGGGTCCCTTTCAGCTCACTTTATTTTTAAAATTGCTTTGGATTTTTTAGATAATAAACATTTTTTTATTTTGTTACCAGCTCCACCAGCAATTGAGCTTGATTTCAGAGATAAACTGATTGTAAGAGTTGGAGAGGCATTTGCAATGACTGGTCGGTACTCAGGTAAACCAGCTCCTAAAGTTTCTTGGTTTAAAGATGAAATAACAGTTAAGGAAGATGACCGCACAAAAATCAAGACCACTCCAAATACACTCTGCTTGGGAATACTTAAATCTGTAAGGAAAGATTCAGGCAAATACTGTGTGACTGTTGAAAATAGCACTGGAGCAAGAAAGGGACTGTGTGAAGTGATTGTTGCTGGTAAGGTTAACACATTCATTAATATGTAATTGAAGCATGTTTACAAGGAAGTTATTGTTCCATCAAATGTTAAATGCTTTCTTGTTTCTACTCTTTCTTTTGAATAGATCGTCCACAACCACCAGTTGGTCCTGTCATTTTTGATGAGGTTCATAAAGACCATATGGTTGTTTCATGGAAGCCTCCTCTTGATGATGGTGGTAGTGCAATAACTAACTATATCATTGAGAAAAGAGACACAAACAGGGATCTCTGGATGCCTGTAACCTCGGCAACCAACAAAACTACCTGCAAGGTTCCCAAACTGATTGAAGGAAGGGAATACATCATTCGCATCTGTGCAGAAAATTTGTATGGTATCAGTGATCCCCTACTGTCAGATGAAATGAAGGCCAAAGATCGCTTCAGTATGTTATCATTTACACTGTTAAAATGCACATTTATGTAGCGATATGCCGTTTTATTAAATTCATTTTTATTCTGTGTAGGAGTTCCAGAGGCACCCGAGCAACCACTTGTCAAAGAAGTTACAAAAGAATCTGCTCTAGTCTTATGGAACCGACCACGTGATGGTGGAAAACCTATATTTGCCTATATTGTGGAAAAGAAGGAAACTATGGCCAATAGGTGGACAAAAGTGTCAAGAGAGCCTATTTATCCAGATACACAATTCAGGGTAACAGACCTTCTAGAGGGATGTGAATATGAATTTAGAGTATCAGCAGAGAATGAAGTTGGTGTTGGTGATCCAAGTCCACCATCCAAACCAGTGTTTGCCAATGATCCAATAGGTATGAGAATAATTTTATTATTTCAGCCAACCAAATTATAATTTGTATTTCAAATATTTTCTTTGGAAATGATGTCACATTTTTCAGTTTTTCACATATCTACTTACACCAAAAATAATGAATGGATAAGAACTGTATCTGAAGTGTTTAACCACTTCAGCTCCGGAAGGTTTACCCCCCTTCATGACCAGGCCATTTTTTGTTTTGGCAATACGGCACTGCGTTATTTGAACTGACAATTGCGCGGTCATACAACGATGTACCCAAAAAAAGTTTGTCCTTTTTTTCCCAAAAATAGAGCTTTCTTTTGGTGGTATCTAATCACCTCTGCAGTTTTTATTGTTTGCATTATAAATAAAAAAGACAGATAATTAAAAAAATATGTATATATTTACTTTCTGCTATAAAACATACCCAATAAAAAATGTAAAAAATCAAATTTCTTCATCAGTTTAGGCCAATATGTATTCTGCTACATATTTTTGGAAAAATAAAATCCCAATAGGCGTATATTGATTGGTTTGTGCAAAAGTTATAGCATCTAAATCTATGGGATATTTTTCTTTATTTCTTTTTTTTACTAGTAATGGTGGCGATCAGCGACTTCTAGCGGGACTGCGATATTGTGGCAGACAAATCAAACCTAACTGATACTTTTGACACTTTTCGGGGACCAGTGACACTAATACAGTGATAAGTGCTAAAAAATATGACACCGGCAGGGAGGGGTTAACATCAGGGGCAATCAAGGTGTTAAATGTCATTCTAGGGAGTGCTTGCTAACTGTTGGGGGGGTGCTTTGACTGGATGAAGGTAAAGATCCATTAGCTTAGCATAAACACAGGATCAATACATTTCCCTCTCACAGAATGATGATCTGCCTGTCTCCCAAATGATCAGTGGGTCACAGACCCAGAAGTGTCAGATCACGTACTAGGTATATGATCTGGCACAGAGTGGCTGCGACGCCTCAGTCTAGGTACGGTGGGTGGTCTGCAAGCTGTTAAAAATACTTTTTTCAATTTACAAGACACCTACAGTGTGTAATTTACAATGTTTTATATCTGATACACAATTTCGTGAAAATGTTTACTTTAAAATGAATCATTTAAAATGTTATCAAATGTTTAATTTTACTTTTTAGTGAAACCAAGTCCTCCAGTCAACCCAGAAGCCATTGACAAGACCAAAAATTCAGTTGACTTGTCCTGGCACCCTCCAAGACATGATGGTGGAGGCAAGATAATTGGTTACCTTATTGAATACCAAAAGGTTGGTGAGGAAGAATGGATGAAATCTAACCATGCCCCTGATGGCTGTCCTGATACAAAACATAAAGTAGTGGGACTCACAGAAGGTGACACATACAAATTTAGAATCAAAGCAGTGAATTCTGCTGGAGAATCTGAACCTGCCTATGTCCGAGACCCAGTGCAAGTTAAAGACAGACTTGGTGAGATCTTAATTTCAATAAAACACCTAGCTACTAAATTTTCAATAGTGCTTAAAAAATACTGACACTTTCATGTTAATTTCAGAACCTCCTGAGTTGATAATTGATGCTAACATGGCACGAGAACAACATGTTAAAGCTGGAAACACTATTGCACTCAGTGCTGTAATCAAAGGAATACCTTTCCCAAAAGTCACCTGGAAGAAGGCAGATAAAGAGGTACCTTCAAAGGCTGATATTGTGGTCACACCTGTTGGAAGTAAGCTTGAAGTCCGCAACTGTGTCAAGGAAGATGCAGGAGTTTATTCTCTCACAGTAGAAAATGAAGCAGGCTCTAAGACGGTTGAAGTAAAAGTTATTGTACTTGGTAAGATACAGTAATGTTATGTCTTATCAGTTGAGATAAGAAAAGTTATAAATGATGAGCATTAACCAAGTTTTCGGTTTATATTTCAGATAAACCTGGTCCACCAAGGAATCTACTAGTAAGTGAAATTAGGAGAGATTCTTGCTATCTCACCTGGAAAGAACCCGAGGACAATGGTGGCTCTGTTATTACCAATTATATTGTTGAAAAGCGTGATGTTGCCAATCCTCGTTGGGTGCCAATTTCAACTACATCTAAGAAACACAGTATTATGGCCAGACATCTGATGGAAGGCACACAGTATTTATTCCGAGTTGCTGCAGAAAACCAATATGGACGAAGCTCTTACATTGAAACACCAAAACCAATAAAGGCCATTGATCCAATTTGTAAGCATTGTTTTGAATTTGTCTTGAAAATTTAAATATTTCACTAGAATTATAGTGTTTTTGGCAATATTACAAACATTTCTATCATTATTCAGATCCACCGGGACCACCAAAGAACCTTCATCATGTAGATGTAGACAAGACCGAGGTATCTCTTGCTTGGAATTATCCAGACCGTGATGGTGGTTCTGAGATCACTGGATTTGTAGTTGACTATCAGGAAGATGGGGCAGAGGACTGGACCAGCTTCAAGACTGTCTCTATACCAGAATGTGTAGTCACTGGTCTGACCCATGGAAAGATATACAAATTCCGTGTAAAAGCTCAAAATATTGCAGGATTGGGCCGGCCAGACACAACTGTACCAATAGAGTGTCAAGAAAAACTGGGTAATTATTATCATTACTAATATTATAAAAATATATACATTTACTTTGCAATGTTGAACGCAATTAAATTTTATATCTTTCATTTCAGCTGCTCCAACCATTGAAGTTGATGTTAAGTTAATTGAAGGTCTTGTAGTCAAAGCTGGTACAACTGTAAGACTTCCTGCCATTATTAGAGGAATCCCCTTTCCAACTGCAAAATGGGTGACAGACAGTACAGAAATCAAATCTGAAGGCAACTACAAAATTGACACTGACAGTTTTTCAACTGTGCTGACCATTAAGGACTGTACACGAAAGGATACAGGAGAATACCTGCTGACAGTATCAAATGTTGCTGGAAGCAAGACAGTAGCTCTGCATCTAACTGTTTTGGATGTCCCTGGACCACCAACAGGTCCATTAAATATCCTGGAGGTTACACCTGAATACATGGTTATCTCCTGGAGGCCACCAAAGGATGATGGTGGAAGTGCAGTAATGAACTACATTGTGGAAAAATGTGAAGGCAAGAAAGAAACATGGGGAATAGTTAGCTCTGGAAGCACTCAAACTAAAGCAAAGGTTCCACGACTCCAGAAGGGTTATGAATATACTTTCCGTGTCAGTGCTGAAAATAAGATGGGTATTGGTAAACCTCTGGAGTCAAAACCAACTGTTGCCAAACATATGTTTGACCCACCATCTCCACCAGGAAAGCCTGTGGTTTTTGACATCACTGAAAATGCTGCAACAGTCTCATGGACCATTCCTAAATCTGACGGTGGCAGTCCAATTAGTGGCTATATTGTTGAAAGAAGGGAATTGTCTGGTAAATGGATCAGAGTAAACAAGACTCCAGTGCTCGATCTTAGGTTCCGTGCCACTGGTTTATATGAAGGCAACACTTATGAATTTAGAGTTTTTGCTGAAAATATTGCTGGACTAAGTAAACCATCTCCAATATCTGATCCAATAAAAGCTTCTCGTCCTATAACTCCACCAGGTCCACCTATAAATCCCAAACTTAAAGACAAGAGCAGAGAAACTGTTGACTTGGTATGGACAAAACCAACTAGAGATGGAGGCAGCCCCATTTTAGGATATGTTGTGGAGTGTCAAAAATCAGGATCAGCCCAGTGGAGCAGAATTAACACAGATGACTTAATTAAACAATGTGCTTTCAGGGTTCCAGGTCTGATTGAAGGGAATGAATATAGATTCCGTATAAAAGCAGCAAATGTAGTAGGTGAAGGTGAACCTAGAGAACTTCCAGAATCTGTTATTGCCAAGGACATCCTTCACCCACCTGAAGTTGATCTTGACTTAATCTGTCGTGACTTACTGACTGTAAGAGTTGGCCAAACAATCAACATCACTGCTCGTGTCAAGGGCAGACCTGACCCAGATATTACATGGTCTAAGGATGGCAAAGTGGTTACTAAAGACAAAAGGACTGAAATATCTCAGGATTTCCCTCCAGTTGGCTTGCAGATAAAATCAGCAACAAGGACAGATCATGGCAAATATACAATTGTAGCGAAAAACAGCAGTGGCCAAGCCCAGGGAGTGGTTATTGTCAATGTACTTGATAGACCTGGACCTTGTCAAAACCTTAAGATAAGTTATGTTACCAAAGATTCTTGCATGGTGGCCTGGGAAAACCCACAAGATAATGGTGGTTCTGAGATAACAAACTATATTGTAGAATACCGTGAACCAAGTCAAAGAGGATGGTATGTCATCTCTTCTGATCTTACAAAGAGGTTGATAAAAGCATCTCTTATTGAAAATCATGAATATTTCTTCAGAGTCTGTGCAGAAAACAAGGTTGGCCCTGGTCCAGTTACTGAAACTAAGACACCAATTCTTGCCATCAATCCAGTTGAAAAGCCTGGTGAACCTGAGAACCTTCACATTGCTGAAGTAGGCAAGACATTTGTTTTCCTGAAATGGAGACGACCAGATTATGATGGTGGCAGTCCCAATCTATCATATCATGTTGAAAGAAAACTAAAAGATTCTGATGAATGGGAAAGAGTACATAAAGGAAGTATCAAAGAGACTTCTTACCTTATAGATAGATGTAGTGAAAATCAATTATATCAATTTAGAGTTCAGACCAAGAATGAAGGTGGGGAAAGCAACTGGGTAAAGACAGCTGAAGTTTTAGTGAAGGAGGAATTATTGAAACCTGCACTAGATTTGAAATTAACTGGAGTCCTAGTTGTGAAAGCAGGAGAAACAATTAGAATTGAAGCTGGAGTAAGAGGAAAACCCCAACCAGAAATTTCTTGGGCAAAAGACAAAGATACCACAGATATTACAAAATCACCTAGGCTGAAAGTTGATACTGGATTAGATTACACCAAATTTATCCTTGAGAAATCTAGGCGATCCGACAGTGGCAAGTTTGTTGTCACAGCCACAAACCCTGCTGGAAGCTTTACAGCACATGCTTCTGTAAATGTTCTTGATGTGCCAGGTGAAGTAAGAAATCTGAAAGTTTCTGATGTATCAATTGACAGATGTACACTAAGCTGGGATCCACCAGAAGATGATGGAGGATGTGAAATACAGAATTATATTTTGGAGAAATGTGAGAGCAAGCGAATGGTTTGGTCTACATACTCTGCTTCCGTGATTCTCAATCATGCACACGTCACTCGCCTGATAGAAGGAAATGAATATATATTTAGAGTACGTGCGGAAAATAAATTGGGTACTGGTCCACCCACAGAAACCAAACCAATTGTTGCTAAAACAAAATACAATAGGCCTGGACCTCCCGAGCCTCCAGAGGTCACCAAAGTAAGTAAAGAAGAAATGACAGTTGTCTGGAACCCACCAGAATATGATGGTGGCAAGTCTATCACCGGATATATTCTAGAAAAGAAAGAAAAGAGATCATTTAGATGGGTTGCTGTAACTAAGAGTGCCATCCCAGAAAGACGTCTGAAAGTCACAAACCTTATCCCAGGACATGAATACCAATTCCGTGTAAAAGCAGAAAATGAAATCGGTCTGGGAGATCCAAGTGGACCATCAAGACCTGTAGTTGCAAAAGACCAAATAGGTATTTTGTAGTTTTGATTTAAATATTGTTTTATTCACAGTTTTTTTGTTAAAAGCTAATCTTAAGGTGCTTATCACTGTTATTAATTTTGCAGAACCTCCTGGCCCTCCAACAAATCTAAAAGTGGCTGATAGTACCAAGACCTCCATTACTCTGGGATGGGGAAAACCTGTCTATGATGGTGGTGCTCCAATTATTGGATATGTTGTAGAAATGAGGCCTAAAACTGAAGTTAAGGACAAGGATCCAGAGGCTGGATGGAAGAGACTGAATGTTGCTGCTCAGTTGATCCACACACAGTTTACTGCCACCACCCTTGATGAAAAGCAACAATATGAGTTTAGGGTTTCTGCACAGAACCAAGTTGGCATTGGAAGGCCTGCTGAACTCAAAGAGCCGGTGTCACCTAAAGAAATACTTGGTATATATTGTTTTTCACAAAACAATTGCATATATATCATGTTTATTGTAGAATGATGATATTAATTGTAATTATTGTCCTTTTTGCAGAATCTCCTGAAATTGAACTGGATGCCAGTATGAGAAAGTTGGTCACTGTTAGAGCAGGTTGTCCTATCAGACTGTTTGCAATGGTGAGAGGAAGACCATCACCTAAAGTTACATGGAGGAGAATGGGAATTGATAATGTTGTCAGGAAAGGACAAGTTGACCTTCTTGATACCATGGCTTTCTTAGTAATCCAAAACTCTACACGTGATGATTCAGGCAAATATTCTTTGTCACTTGTCAACGCTGCTGGAGAAAAAGCAGTGTTTGTCAATGTCAGGGTACTTGGTAAGTAAATCAATTAAAACGATAAATAAATACACTTGTGTTGGTGCATTGATGTAATGGGTGTTTTCGTTTTGTTCTACAGACACTCCTGGACCTGTGGCTGACTTTACAGTCTCAGATGTCACAAAGATGTCATGTCAGCTCTCATGGGTACCTCCAGAAAATGATGGTGGTAGTCCTGTTACACACTACATCTTAGAAAGGCGTGAAGTTGACCGAAAGACATGGGCAACAGTGGTGGCAGACTGGAAGAAGACTAGTTTTAAGGTTGCCAATCTTGTACCTGGAACCGAGTACTTCTTCAGAGTCACAGCTGTCAATGAATATGGCTCTGGTGTTCCAAGAGACTCTCCTAAAGGTGTACTTGCAACAGATCCAATAAGTAAGTACTGCAAATTCCATCTCTATTATAATTAAAATTTCAATTTTTCACTGATTTTGGTGTGTTAAATCACATAACAATTTATTACTCAGTCACTCTGGCAGTGAGATCTCTGCACTTGACATAATAGGCCTTCACATTTGTCACAGTAACATTACATAAGGTCCCTTCTACCTTGTTAGATGTATGATATAATACATTATATATATATATATATATATATATATATATATATATATATATATATATATATATATATATATATATATATATATATATATATAAATTGAACCACAGGTGTGAGGACTGCGACTCAGTGTTTATAATTTGATTGGAAGAACTTGTAGTTTGAATTACCAAAGCATCTCAAAAGATACAAAAAGCCAGCAGGATATTCAAATTACCTAGTGTCGCAAAAAAGTAAATCACTTTTGTATGATATAACCATTTAAGTGAACTTGTAGGGATTTTCTTTGGACCCCTTAATGGCCCACATTTGTATCTAACCATTTTTAACCCAAAACATGCCCCCCTCCAAATTATGCTCGCCTATTCACTTATTGTTTGGTCACCAGTCATGATTACCTGTCTTACAGAAGGGCGTCTTAGTGAAAGGTCCACTGTGAAGTTGAACAGTTTTCAAGTACAAGGGTTTAATTTACTAAATGCTAAGCACATTTTTGCATAGAGGAACAAATTAGCATTAGGGCCAAAGAATGGGATCAAATCAGCCTAAATCAATGCCATTCCAGGTTTTGACAAACCAATTCAAACTCCTCACTGCTACTGTTTAAGTTGATAATATTAATATTGTTTAGGAACCCAAGGGAATAATTTATATTATTAATGCATTCCTGTTTGTTGTTTGCCTCAACATTTTACCTGTTTAATTCAACAGGTGAGCCAGATCCACCTAAGAAGCTTGATGTTACAGAGATCACAAAGAACAGTGCCACACTGGCTTGGCTTCCACCTCTGCGTGACGGCGGTGCCAAGATTGATGGATACATTATTAGCTACCAAGTTGAAGGACAATCTGAGAATAACTGGACCCAATATTCTGTTGTAAAAGATTTAAATATTGTGGTTGTTGGACTTAAAGAAGGCACAAAATACAAGTTCAGGGTGGCAGCCAGAAACTCTGTTGGTGTGAGCTTGCCAAGAGAAGCTGAAGGAATGTTTGAGATTAAAGAACAGCTTTGTAAGTTATATGTTCCACAAGATTTACCATTTAATTCTACCATTTGAATGCATCTGTAAAGGATAAGTTCACCTTTGTCAAATGTTACACCTGTATTTGCATGTAACATGTTTAACATCCATCATCTCACCCCCCAATCTCCCCCTTCCCTGTGGCGGCGGACAGGGGACCTTCTCTCCACACCCGATGTCACAATTTAAAAACAGCCCTCTCATAGTTCATTGAAATTCCTGAACTTGAATAGGTACAGGCAGACAGCTATATGGACAATCTGCCAAAGCCTGACATTGCACTGGGGAACTGTTGTTCGTGGGTGCAATGCTTTACAGGCTCCTAAGAAAAAAAAAATGCACATTTTTTTACTTGCAAAAGGTGAACTTAGACTTTATAGTAAGAATTTTAGGGTGAATAATTAATCATTTAGTTAGGTTATAATATAATGTAGAAATCTGCTTAATGTATGTATGTGTGTATTTATTTATTTGTTTATAGTGCCACCTAAGATCCTAATGCCTGATCATATCAGCATCAAAGCAGGACAGAAATTAAGAATTGAAGCCCATGTTTACGGAAAACCAGCACCTGTCTCTAAATGGATGAAAGCGGATGTTGATGTTAATCCATCAAGTCGTTTGGCTGTACACAAAGGACAGAATTCCACTGTGCTTATAATAAAAGATGTGACCAGGAAAGACAGTGCATATTACTCACTATCTGCAGAAAACAGCTCTGGTGTTGCCACTCAAAAGATCCGTGTAGTTGTTATGGGTATGTATGAGTTTATTTAGGCCTGATATTTTTCACTGGAATCAGATACAAAAAAGATCACTAATATGTTGTTGGTTTGCTACAGACATTCCAGGTCCTCCAGAACGACCCTTTGAGTTTTCTGATATAGATTCTGATGCCTGCACACTCTCATGGCACTTACCTCTTGAAGATGGTGGTAGTAACATTACCAACTATGTAGTTGAAAAGTGTGATGTAAGCAGGGGAGACTGGATCACAGCTGTTACATCAGTCACCAAAACTAGTTGCCGTGTCGGAAAACTTATCCCAGGACAAGAGTACATCTTCAGGGTCCGTGCTGAGAACCGCTTTGGAGTATCAGAACCAATTACATCTGATCGGGTTGTTGCTAAATTTCCATTCGGTATGTAAACCAAACCAACTTTTACCACTGCATTGAAAGCACCAGCTTGTTTTGAAATACCTACCAATTTTAAGCAGAAACATGTTTCTAAAGCCTAAACATTTTTTTACATTAATGCAGTCATTGCAATGTATCCCCCACCCCTCCTTTTACTTACTTGAACCCTCATTCAATCCAGCACTGTGCCCATCTGCAGCTCTTCTCTCCCCTCACTTCCTGGTTTTACTGGCTTTGTTGAAGGGCCAATGGCTCCTGCTGCTGTCAATCAAAGCCAGTGATGAGGAGCGTGGATGGGGCCGAGCACTGCTGTCTTTATCAATTTATGCAATAGATGTTAGGATCGGGAGTGAGCTTGTGTGAGTGCCTGTGTAGGAAGCGGCTTTCTATGGGGCACTCACTTGCCTGGAGAGGAGGAGCGCCGGCTGGGACCTAAGAAGAGGAGGTTTGGAGCCGCTCTGTGCAATTCCAAGTATAAACCTTTTTTTTCAATTCATTTACAATCACTTTAACCCTAATTAAAACCAAATGTATATACTATGCATTATAATATATATAGACATAGCATAATAATGAAAGTTTGCAGTTATTGAACTTTTGTGACATTCTTCTTTGTCCTCAGTATGTTATCTAATCTTTACATGCTTCACAAAGGTCCAGCACATCCTTTCATGTTTAATTATATTAAAATGTAAATTAATGTGAGACATGTACACTTTAAATTAAATGTAAAGTATTATTTTGTTATTTCAGATGTTCCCAGCGAACCAAAGAATGCCCGCGTTACCAAGGTTAATAAAGACTGCATATTTGTTGCATGGGATAGACCTGATAATGATGGAGGAAGCCCCATTACAGGTTATGCTATTGAACGTAAGGAAAGAAATAGTCTTTTGTGGGTCAAGGCCAATGACACTGCAGTGCGCTCAACAGAATATCCATGCATTGGCATGATTGAAGGCTTGGAGTATACTTTCCGAATTTCTGCACTAAACAGAGCTGGATCAAGCAAACCAAGCAAACCTACTGAGTATGTCACTGCAAGAGCACCAGTTGGTATGTATAATGTGTATTGCAAGACAATGTTATCCCCACCAAACTGCCCATTTTATTTGACATATCTTAAAAATAATGTTAATTTGCAGATCCACCTGGAAAACCTGAAGTTATTGATATCACAAGGAGCACTGTGTCCCTTGTATGGACAAGACCAAAGCACGATGGTGGAAGTAAAATTGTCGGCTACATTGTGGAAGCATGCAAACTTCCTGGTGAAAAGTGGGTGAAGTGCAACACTGCTGCTTCTCAAGTCCCAACAGAAGAATTTACTGTTACCGACTTGGAGGAGAATGAGAAATACCAGTTCAGAGTAACTGCCAAGACTGCCATCAACATCAGCAGGCCATCTGAACCATCGGATCCAGTTGTCATTCAGGCAGAAAATGGTATTACTCCAATTACATTTATCTAAGAGAAAGCAAACAAATGTGGCTCTTAAAGGAGCAAAGTATTAGACAAGCATATAATTTACATCATCTTTATAATATTATCTAGCTAAGTTATGAATAAACTATCAGAAGCTAACACAACATAAAACCTTAATAATCAAATATTTCAAAACTGCTCAAATCAAACCCAGAAATAAGAATAGTTTGGAGTATTCTGATTTTGACTCTTTGATTGTTTTATTTTCAGTTCCACCTAAGATCGACCTCAGTATAGAGATGAAATCACTGATCACTGTCAAAGCAGGAGCAAATGTATGTCTAGATGCTCAAGTATTTGGTAAGCCAATGCCAACAGTCGTCTGGAAAAAGGACGGGGAAGTTGTAAAACCTGCTGAAGGTATTAAAATATCATCCAAGAGGAATCTTTTCCTTCTGGAACTGTTCAGTGTAAACCGCAAGGAAACAGGAGAATATACTATTGTGGCAGAAAATGCCAGTGGCTCCAAATCTGCAACGATCAAGCTCAAAGTCCTAGGTAGGTTCATGGTATTTGTTGTAACTATCACACTAAATAAAAAAAATAAAGAAATGTAATCACAAACTACCTTAAAACTGTAATTTGATCACTATATCTGTACCAGTTGTGTATTGGTAATGTTTGCAGTGTGTCCATTGCACACAAGCCCCAAGGCAAATGGCATCCACTGTGCACTCTGTGCACTCACAGAGTGCACTCACTCACTGCACACGTTCATGGCTGATCTATTCTGTGCATGTCAGCCAGGTCATGCCAACTTGGGCACTGCACAATGTAGTTGGGGGTCACCGTCCTCAATAATACACAACATTTTCCCAGTGTGGTTGACCTGTTGTGAATATGGGCAGTGACGCTACTACAGAAGGAACCCCTCTATGCAGCATTGCATTGCCTGCCAATCAGCCATGAAGGGAAGGGGATGTGTACTAATGATAGTGCAACTGCTTGCAAAAGGGAGAGTGATTGTGATGACAGGATCTGATTTAGCTCTTCTGGCTTCATAAGCACAGGCTGCAGAGTCGGAATGCAGTTGAGCCTGAGTCAGCTAAAGCACTGCCTGAATAGGTTTTTCTGTGTGCCTTAACACTTTTCTGCATGTGTGCACTTTTTACTTTCCACTTTCATCCTTGTCACTAAGATATACTAAGATACACTAAGATATGTACAGTGGCACTGAGCATGAACATACTTCAGGGTGTCAGACAAGGATAAAAGTAGAAATTGTACTGCAGAAAAGAGTTTACTTATCAAGGCATTGTTGTGCAGTATTTCAATGTGTCTGCCTACAGTTTGTTGCTTTTTTCTTTTTCTTTTAAAAAGCAGTTTTATTACTTGAGGTGTCCTTAGAGATTTTAAACTAACCCTGTTACTCTACAAGGGTGAGGGATGCTGGTTTGGACAGCCTGACTGGTGGTCTGTTTTATAAAGGGTCACTTACACCACATTGCTAGTGCCTTTAAATTTGCTGTACATTTTCTGTTCCAAACTGCCTCATTCTGTACATTTCTTATTACACACCACATGATTATATACTCTGTGCTGTATGTTTCCTATACCACAGTTCCATATTCTGTACACTAATCTGTAACTACTCATTCTGTTCACTGCTTTGTACATTCCCCATTCTACACTTATTCTCATTCATTATGTTGTGCTGTACATTTCCTATTCTACACTGTTTCATTATATACTATGCAAGTCATCTCAGATTTGACATTACAATTTTAAGCCATGCCTAATATCCAATGCAATGCAAACCATGTCTAATCTTTTGCTGTGGTGTGCATTTTTTATTTTTCTTCGGGAAGAGGCCCCAACTAATAATCTTTCACACAGGCCCGCTTAATCCAGAAAACACCCTTACTTTTGTTTTTCTCTATTTTATATCATCTTAATTACAATTATGTTAATGTTTTATGAATTTTTAAAGACCCTTGGATGAGCATAGTTGGTTTAAAAAAATAAAAAAAAAACCTTAGATGTCAGTTAATTAACTAAAACTCCATAAATGATGTCTACAAAATGTAAAGACCTCTGTATGTCAATCTTTCTTTAGATAAACCTGGACCTCCTGCTTCTGTTAAGATAAACCATATGTATACTGATCGGGCCATGCTTAGCTGGGAGCCTCCACTTGAAGATGGCGGTTCTAATATTACAAACTATGTAATTGACAAGCGTGAAACAAGTCGTCCTAACTGGGCACAAGTGACTGCTAATGTGCAAACCACCAGCTGCAGCGTCGAGAAGTTGATTGAAGGACATGAGTATCAGTTCCGTATTTCTGCTGAAAACAGATATGGTGTTGGAGATCCTATCCTAACTGAGTCTGTGATTGCTAAGAACCCATATGGTAAGACATATGTTAAATGTATACTTAGGTTTTAAGGTATACTTTAAATACTATATATACTGAGGCTTTCAAGCACAGAGAAGCTCAAACTTCACATTTTCATTTGAAGTTTAAGTAGTTAAAATTCCTTTTTTTGTCTCTCTCATTTTATTTTAACATTTTGTTTATTCTTCTTCACAGATGTACCTGGACAGTGTGATCCACCAGTAATAACTAACATTACAAAGGATCACATGACTGTAAGCTGGAAAGCACCAGCTGATGATGGTGGCTCTCCAATAACTGGATATATACTTGAAAAGCGTGACACAAAGTCTTTCAATTGGACCAAGGTAACTAGGAAACCTGTATCTGAAAGAACAGTAAAAGCAACAGGACTTCAAGAAGGTACTGAATATGAGTACAGAGTGACTGCCTTGAACAAAGCTGGACCAGGCAAGCCTAGCAACTCATCGAAGGCAGTAATTGCTATTGATCCTCAGTGTAAGTTGTGACCTCCAGTGGATAAAATCCAAATTATGATTTTGTTTTGATTAACAGTCTATTAAATGTTTGTATGTTTTTTTTAGATCCACCTGGACCACCTGCTTTCCCAAAGGTTGTTGACACAACCCGTAGCAGTATAAGCCTGTCCTGGAGTAAACCTGCTTATGATGGTGGCAGCCCCATAATTGGTTACCTGGTTGAAGTTAAACGAGCAGACACAGATAACTGGGTGCGATGCAACTTGCCCAAAAACCTGCACGACACTCACTACACTGTTACTGGCCTGACGGAAAGCACTGAATATCAGTTCCGTATCTCAGCAGTGAATAAAATTGGTTACAGTGATCCCAGTGAAATTCCAGACAAACATACTGCTAAAGACATTTTAAGTAAGTGCATTTATTATTACGATTCACTTGATTTTGTTACTGTTTGCATGAATGTAACGTAATTCTTTTTTCTTTCATCAAACAGTTGCACCTGAAGGAGAGCTTGATGCCGAACTGAGAAAAGCTCTTGTGCTCCGTGCTGGTGTTACAATGAGGATCTATGTACCTGTTAGAGGGCGCCCAGATCCAAAGATATCATGGTCTAAACTGAATGCAAACATTAAAGAGAGGCAGGGACTTGATATCAAGACTACAGATCATGACACTTTCCTGCGTTGTGAAAATGTCAACAAGTATGATGCTGGCAAATATATCTTGACACTAGAGAACAGCAGTGGTGTGAAGTCATATACTATTGTTGTCAAAGTGCTTGGTAAGTAAATGATATTTACTGTTAAATTAATGTTTTAGACATAGGAGGTTCAAACAGTGTGGCACAAAGTAAGATAAAAGTGCTTCTTAGAGAACAACATTGGGGACAAAGAGCACATCCAAGTGCCTGTTTTGTCCACATTTAAAATGTTTTTCTGGATTTCCATTAGTGTTACCCAGTCTTTTTCAACCAGGGTGCCATCAGAGATCGTTAGGAGTGCTGGGGCATCCTGGTACAGAAAGCCATTCAGGTCTGACTGAGCTTCGGCTCTTCTGTAAAAACATTAGTACATCAGGAGGTCGGTCAGCAAAGTTATGTGCAGAGCAGAGGAAGGGGGAGGTGTCTTCCAGAGTCCTGGGCTCTCCACCTCCCCCTACAGGGTGATTGCCAGAAATGCAGTATCTAGCAGCGAGTCCAGGTATAGTACTGCAGATTTCAAAAAGATTGTGTGTGTGCGCACATGTATATATGTTTGTGTAGGTTTATATGCGCACACTTGTGTATATACAGTATGTACATTACTTTTAATCTTGACCCCCCTGATCCTTTACAATCAGGACTGCTTTTTTAGGACTTCACGATAGCAGCACAGACTGCTGCACCTCTGAAAAGTAGCCCATCGCTTTTCAGAAACATTTGATAGGTGGTGAAAAGGCAATTTGTCACCTCCTTGACACCTGTTTTAACCCACTAAATGCAGCATCACAGTGCCGCAACCGTGGTTATAGCGTGGCCCCATCCACCTGGGGGCATACTTCCTGTCATGGTCACAGCACGTGCACAACCTCTGCAGCTAAAGGAGGTTCAGTTGGGGTTGGTAATTTTTATAGATTAGTTAAAGTTTTAATGTAATTATCACATTCCAAACATTTTTAATTTTTCTGTATACATATATTTAAAAAAATGTGTTCATGCATTATAGATACCCCTGGACCACCAGTAAACCTCATCATTAAGGACACCTCCAAGGACTCAGCCATGATTTCATGGGATCCCCCAATTATTGATGGTGGTAGTCCAATCAAGAATTATATTGTTGAAAAACGTGATGCAGACAGAAAGGCTTGGTCTACAGTATCAACTGACTGTGCTAAAACATCATTTAGGATCACTAACCTTGAAGAAGGCAAGGCCTACTTCTTCAGAGTTTTGGCAGAAAATGAATATGGCATTGGTGAGCCATGTGAAACTCATGATGCTGTGAAAGCTTCTGGTAAGTAATTAGTTGTATATATATGTTATTAAACAATGCTGCACCATTGAGATTTTTACATATTGGGCATGGCTTCCTTATTTCTGGCAATATGAAGTAATATGCTTTTTTGTCTGGTTCTTTTAGAAAAACCTGGACCAGTTATAGATCTGAAAGCACTGGCTGTATCAAAATCATCATGTACCATTGCATGGAAGAAACCATTAAGTGATGGAGGAAGTCGTATCACTGGATATGTTGTAGAGAATTTGATCTCCGAGGACAAGTGGAAAGATGTAATGAGATCAAAAAATCTTCAGTACACAATGAAAGATCTGACTGAAGGAAAGGAGTACACCTTTAGAGTGGTCGCCCAAAATGATGCTGGTTTCAGTTCTCCAAATGAAATTTCACTTGTAGCCAGGGATGATATTGGTATGTGTATCTTACCAAATCTAAAGCATGTCAATAACCATTTAGTAATCAAATCAGTGTTTTTGTTTCATTCCTTTAGTAATACCAGTGCTTTTTCCTTAGTTGCACCAAATCTAGACTTAAAGGATCTGCCAGATTTATGCTACATTGCCAAAGAGGGAAGCACTTTCCGACTCAAAATCCCAGTCAGTGGTAAGCCTGCACCTACAGTTACGTGGAGGAAAAGTGAAGACAAGGTTTTGACTGAAAGTGGTAGAGTAACTGCTGAGTCTACTGCTGTGAACACTACCTTGGCAGTTCGTGAGTGTCAGAAAGATGATGCCGCAAAATACACAATCATTTTGAAGAATCCAGCTGGCACCAAAGAATCTACCATCTTTGTGAAAGTAGTGGGAAAACCTGGAATTCCAACAGGTCCAGTTAAATTTGATGAAGTGACTGCAGATGCTATCACACTGATCTGGGCTCCTCCAAAAGATGATGGTGGTTCGGAAATTACAAACTATATCCTGGAAAAGAGAGACTCTGTGACAAATAAGTGGGTAACCTGTGCTTCTGCTGTACAGAAGACATCATTCAGAGTTACCAGACTCCATGAAGGAACCGAATACATCTTCAAAGTCAGTGCTGAAAATAAGTATGGGGTTGGTGAAGGCCTTAAATCAGATTCAATTGTGGCAAGACATCCATTTGGTAAGCCATCATCAGCAAGGGGGTGGTTTAAAAATATACACACCTGTATCTAGAATTTAAGTTGACTAATTACATTAACTATGTCTTCTAGATGTACCAGATGCTCCTCCACCACCAAAGATTGCGACAATAAGGCACGATTCTGCAAACCTCACCTGGGTCGACCCAAGGAAGACTGGTGGGTCACCAATCACAGGTATGTTTTTTTTAAACTAAAAAAAGATACCTTGCAATTGGAAGCAATGTCAAAAGAGTGTTCATATATCATGTATGTAGCTGCAGGTTAAATTGTGTACATTAAAATATATATATTTTTTAACATGTTAACATATTCCAACTATAAACTGAAAGATAGTATATGGCTTCACCAGAGACCATATACAGCTGTGCCTATGGTTTAGGTTCCCTAAAGACTGAATGAGTGCATTGCTAAGCTAAGGGTGTATTGTAGCTTTAGAATGACCATTGCATCAACAGTAAAAAAAATGATCTGTTGTTTTCTATACGCATGTTGTGCATTGCAAATGTATATGCTATCAAGCTAAAACCTTTTGCAATGTAGGTTGTAACTTTGATATTGCATTGTTGTTTAGGCTATTACATTGAATTCAAAGAAAGAAACAGCCTGCTCTGGAAAAGAGCCAGTACCACTCCACTAAGAATGAGGGACTACAGAGTTGCAGGTTTAACTGAAGGCCTAGAATATGAATTTAGAGTTATGGCTATCAATCTTGCTGGAGTTGGGAAACCAAGTCTGCCATCTGAGTCAGTTGTGGCTCTTGATCCAATTGGTAAGTGCAAAAGTCCTCATTAAATGAATGCAGTAATGTGTTTAAGTACATGATACTAATTTCTTGATTCCTTTTAGATCCTCCTGGTAAACCTGAGGTGATCAGCGTCACTAGGAGTTCAGCAACGCTTATCTGGACAGAACCAAAATATGATGGTGGACACAAACTGACTGGATATGTTGTTGAGAAACGTGATTTACCAGCAAAGAGCTGGATGAAGGCCAACCATGTCAATGTTCAGGAATGTGCATATACTGTTAATGATCTAATAGAAGGTGGAAAATATGAATTCAGAATAAGAGCTAAAAACACTGCTGGTGCCATTAGTCCTCCATCAGAGACAACTGGAACTGTTGTTTGCAAGGAGGAGTATGGTATGTGTCAAACAGTCTTTTTATTAATGTTTTCTGATATATAGCTGTATCACTTAAAATATTTCCTGACCTTTGATTTTAAATTCTCTTCACAGAGGCACCCACAATTGTTATTGATCCAGCTGTTAAAGAAGGTTTAACAGTTAAAGCAGGAGATACAATTGTCATGACAGCAACAAGAATTCTTGGCAAACCACCTCCAACCTCTGTGTGGTCCAAAGCAGGAAAGGACTTTAAGCCATCTGATATTGTGCAGATACAAACAGGTCCAACATCATCCACCCTATCTGTTAAATATGCATCCCGTAAAGATTCTGGGGAGTATACAATAACAGCCAGCAATCCTTTTGGTACAAAAGAAGAGCATGTGCATGTCAAAGTTTTAGATGTCCCTGGCCCTCCAGGACCAATTGAAACCAGCAATGTATCTGCAGAAAAAGCTACACTCAACTGGACTCCTCCTGCTGAAGATGGAGGTTCACCAATAACCTCTTACACTCTTGAAAAGAGAGAAACCAGTCGCTTGCTTTGGACTTTGGTGGCTGAAAATATTCAGTCATGTAGACATGTTGTCAGCAAACTAATCCAAGGCAATGAATACGTCTTCCGTGTGTCTGCTGTTAATCAATATGGTGTGGGTGAACCTGTACAATCTGAGCCTGTGAAGATGGTGGACAGATTTGGTAAGTAATAAAATGGAACAATTAACATAAAATGTATCCTTAACAGAATAGCCTTGCTTATTTATGCATTTATTTCCTCACTTAGGTCCTCCTGGTCCTCCTGGCAAACCAGAAGCAACAAATGTAACTAAGGATACAATAACCATAGCTTGGAAACGTCCAGTTGATGATGGTGGTAGCGAAATCACAGGTTACATAGTTGAGAGAAAAGAGAAGAAGGGATTGAGATGGGTGAGAGCATCAAAGAAACCGGTTTCTGACCTTAGACTTAAAGTGACTGGACTCACAGAAGGCAATGAGTATGAATTCCGAGTAAGCGCAGAAAATAAAGCTGGAGTAGGACCACCAAGTGATTCTTCTCTACCAGTCTTAACCAAAGATATTGCATGTGAGTAATTTCAAGATTTTTAAAAGTATTTTTCACATTATTTAGCACGTGTCAAAAATAAATTGTAGCAATACATTATTTGCAAGGCAATAACAAAAGTACATGTATCAACAGCTAAAAAATTAAGCTGCACATTATTTTAAAGTTAAAGCTAAACTGCAGGCAAACAGCTACAGTAAATACACAGCTATCTCACATGGGAGAGCTGTTTTACCCACCAAGGGATTTGTATTCATGTCCATTTATTCTTTAAATTTGCAAAGACAGTTTGAAAACCTAATTTTCCCTACTGCATTTCAACAATACAATTAGCTTTTGTTACTATATGCAGCCCATGTCTGGAAAATGAATGAGAGAAGGCAGATCACAGGTGACATACAGGACTCCTGTAGACTTGTCTGTGTATTTGTCTGCTCGTACCACGTATGGGCAGGCAGATACACACTGACAGGAAGAGACAATGAACTACCAAAGCGCTCAACGGTGCCATGGTAGTTCATTGAAACAACAAGCCAACAGCTGCAAAATGCTGTTGGTACTTGTAGTTTCCCATTCACAGAGCACTGTAGGCGCCCTAAGAAGGTGAGGAGAAGAGGCTGCAGCTGCTGGAACATGGTACATGTCCCGCCCTTAATTCAGGTGGAATATGTAATATGTTCCAAAAGATGAACTTATTCTTAAAAAGCCCTCTCCAGGATAAAAACATCTTGTCTGCCAAAATAAAACAACTGTCAAAGTTTTAATAACAAACATATAGCTGCTATATACAAGAATACAAGTAGTTATGCTTTTTGGAGTGCACATAAAATTTATGAAGAAAGTGAATATTTTAACGATTAAAATATTGAGGTTTATGTTTTCAGATTAATGTTGTGGTTTCTGTTTCTTATTATAGATCCACCAGGTCCACCATCTAATCCAAAAGTCACCGACACAACAAAATCTACTGCCACACTGCACTGGGGCAAACCTCATTATGATGGTGGTCTTGACATAATTGGCTACGTTGTAGAACACCAAAAGGATGGTGAAGAAGAATGGGTGAAAGATACAACAGGGACAGCACTTAGAATCACTGAATTTGTAGTGGCAAACCTCCAGCCTGGGGCAAAATATAAATTCCGAATCCGTGCAATTAATGCTGTAGGAACTGGTGAACCAGCACAAATTGATGATGTTGAAATTAAGGATCGCGAAGAAACTCCAGATTTTGAGCTTGATGCTGAGCTAAGAAGAACTCTTGTTGTTAGAGCTGGACTAAGCATTCGTATTTTTGTACCAATTAAGGGAAGACCCACACCTGAAGTCACATGGATGAAAGGTGATGTCCCACTGAAGATAAGAGCCAACATTGAGAACACAGAGTCATTTTCTCTGTTAATCATTACAGAGTGCAACAGATATGATGCTGGAAAATACACCATGACTCTTGAAAATGCAGCTGGAAAGAAATCTGGCTTTGTCAATGTCAAAGTTTTGGATTCACCAGGACCTCCATCAAACCTTAAAGCAAGAGATATTACAAAAGACAGCATCACTTTGCAGTGGGATATGCCACTCATAGATGGTGGATCACGTATTACAAATTATATAGTTGAAAAACGGGAATCTACAAGAAAAGCTTATTCAACAATAACAACCAATTGCCAGAAGTGCTCTCTAAGAGTTCCAAATTTGGCAGAAGGATGTGAATACTACTTCCGAGTACAAGCAGAGAATGAGTTTGGCATTGGTGAACCTGCTGAAACCGCTGAACCAATAAGAGCATCTGAAGCACCTTCTCCTCCTGAAAGCCTAAACATCATGGACATTACCAAGAACAGTGTAAGCCTTGCATGGCCAAAATCAGAACATGACGGTGGCAGCAAGATTACAGGTTATGTAATTGAAGCACAGAGGAAAGGTTCTGATCAATGGACACATATTGCAACAGTAAAATCACTGGACTATGTAGTGAAAAATCTAAATGAGAATGAAGAATATGTGTTCCAAGTGATGGCTGTCAACAGTGCAGGAAGAAGTGATCCACGGGAAAGCAGACCAGTAGTTGTCAGAGAACAGCAGATGCTTCCAGAATTTGACTTACGTGGCATTTATCAAAAGACTGTCCTTGCCAAAGCTGGTGATAACATCAAAGTTGAAATCCCAGTTCTTGGCAGACCGAAACCGACTGTAACATGGAAAAAGGGTGATCAACTTCTTAGAGAAACTCAGAGAGTTAATGTGGAAAGAACAGCAACTGCCACTATCTTAAATATCAATGAATGCATACGAACCGATGCTGGAAAATACACTTTGGCCGCTAAAAACATTGTTGGAGAAGTAAGTGATCTAATTTCTGTCCAGGTACATGATATTCCTGGAATTCCAACAGGACCAATCAAATTTGATGAAATTTCATCTGACTTTATTACTTTGTCCTGGGATCCCCCTGAGAATGATGGTGGTGTTCCAATAAGCAACTACATTGTGGAAATACGAGAAACCAACAGCACATCTTGGACTGAACTGGCCTCTACTGTAATACGCACAACATTTAAAGCAACAAAATTAACAACAGGATTGGAATATCAATTCCGTGTTAAGGCTCAAAACAGATATGGAACTGGCCCAGCTCTCAACTCAGAGTCTGTTGTTGCTGCTTATCCATTTAAGGTCCCTGGACCCCCAGGCACACCTCAAGTTATTGCTGTTACAAAAGATTCAATGACTATCAGCTGGCATGAACCTGTTACTGATGGTGGAAGTGCAATCTTAGGCTACCATATTGAAAGGAAGGAGAGAAACAGCATTCTGTGGCAGACAATCAGCAAAACTCTATTTGTAGGAAATATATATAAATCTTCAGGTCTAACAGATGGTATTGCCTATGAATTCCGTATAGTAGCTGAAAACATGGCTGGCAAGAGTAAACCAAGCAAGCCCTCTGAGCCAACATTTGCCTTGGATCCAATTGATCCACCAGGTAAACCAGTTGCCCTGAATATCACTAGACATTCAGTGACTCTACAGTGGACAAAACCAGAATATAATGGAGGCTTTAAGATCACTGGATATACAGTTGAGAAAAGAGATCTTCCTAATGGCCGGTGGCTAAAGGCTAACTTTAGTAACATTCTAGAAACTGAGTTTACTGTTAGTGGGTTAACTGAAAATGCAGAGTATGAGTTTAGAATAAATGCAAGAAATGCAGCTGGTGCAGTCAGTCAACCATCTGAACCATCTGATGCAATAACATGCAGAGATGATATAGAAGAGCCAAGAATAATGGTTGATGCCAAGTTCAAAGATGTCATCATTCTTAAGGCTGGCGAGATCTTCAGACTTGATGCTGATGTTTCTGGACGTCCCATTCCAACACTAGCATGGACAAAAGAAGGAAAGGACCTTGAGGACACATCTAAATTAGAAATAAAAATAGCAGATTTCTCCACTGCTTTGATAAACAAGGACTCTGCAAGAAAAGATGGAGGTGCATACATGCTTACCGCTTCTAACCCTGGAGGACTTGCTAAACATGTATTTAATGTTAAAGTTCTTGATAGACCAGGTCCTTGTGAAGGTCCATTGGCTGTATCTGAAGTTACTTCTGAAAAATGTGTGCTGTCATGGTTACCCCCATTGGATGATGGAGGTGCCAAGATAGATCACTACATTGTAGAAAAACGTGAAACCAGCAGATTGGCTTGGACAAATGTGGCAACAGATATCCAATTAACGAAATTCAAGGTTACAAAACTGCTGAAAGGAAATGAATATATTTTCCGTGTTATGGCTGTCAACAAGTATGGAGTTGGAGAAGTTTTGGAGTCAGAACCCACTCTTGCAGTTAATCCATACATACCACCTGATCCACCCAAAACACCAGAAGTAACAACAATCACAAAAGACTCTATGATTGTTTGCTGGGGACATCCAGACTCTGATGGAGGTAGTCCAATTACAAACTATGTGGTTGAACGCCGTGACAAGGCAGGACTCCGTTGGGTGAAGTGCAATAAGAGAATCCTCACTGATTTAAGATACAAAGTGTCAGGGCTCACAGAAGGCCATGAGTATGAATTTAGAGCAATGGCTGAAAATGCAGCTGGAATGAGTAAACCAAGCCCATGCAGTCCATTCTACAAGGCGTGTGACACTGTGTTCAAGCCTGGACCTCCTGGAAACCCAAGAATTCTAGATACAAGCAAATCATCCATTACAATTGCTTGGAACAAACCAGTCTATGATGGGGGTTCAGAAATAACTGGCTACAATGTGGAAATATCTTTACCTGAAGAAGATGAATGGAAAATTGTTACACCACCAGCTGGACTTAAAGCTACTTCCTTTACTATCACAAAACTTAAGGAGAACCAAGAATATAAAATCCAAATATATGCTGTAAACTCAGAAGGAGCTGGTGAGCCTGCCCTTGTTCCAGGATCACCAAAGGCTGAAGAAAGAATTCTTCCACCTGAGATTGAATTGGATGCTGAACTACGCAAAGTCATTAGCATTAGAGCTTGTTGCACTTTACGATTGTTTGTACCAATTAAAGGAAGACCTGCTCCAGAAGTTAGGTGGTCAAGAGAAAATGGTGAGCCAATAGAAAGAGCAACCATTGAATCAACCAGCTCCTATACTCTATTAGTTGTGGAAAATGTAAACAGGTTTGACAGCGGAAAGTATATGCTAACAGTAGAAAACAGCTCTGGAAGCAAGTCAGCTTTTGTGAATGTCAGAGTGCTTGATACACCAGGAGCACCACAAGATTTGAAAATAAAGGAAATCACTAAGTCATCTGTTACATTGACATGGGAGACTCCACTTGTTGATGGAGGGTCTAAGATTAAGAACTACATTGTAGAGAAACGTGAGTCAACAAGAAAGGCATATTCAACAGTGGCAGCTAACTGTCATAAGACCAGCTGGAAAATTGATAATTTACAAGAAGGTTGTAACTACTACTTTAGAGTCCTTGCAGAAAATGAATATGGAATCGGGTTGCCTGTTGAAACCTCAGAATCAGTAAAAGTATCCGAAAGACCACTTCCACCAGGAAAGATTACTTTGGATGATGTAACAAGAAATAGTGTTTCTCTGTCTTGGGAAAAACCAGAACATGACGGTGGAAGCAGAATTGTGGGCTACATTGTTGAGATGCAAAGCAAGGGCAGTGAGAAGTGGGCAACATGTGCAACTGTGAAAACAACAGAAGCCAAGGTAACTGGATTGACACAAGGGGAAGAATACATGTTCCGTGTATCAGCTCAAAATGAAAAAGGAATTAGTGATCCGCGACAGCTTGGAGTACCAGTAGTTGCTAAAGACCTTGTGATTGCACCAGCAATTAAGCTTCTGTTTAATACATTCAGTGTTTTAGCAGGAGAAGACCTTAAAGTTGAAGTTCCATTTGTTGCGCGTCCTAAACCAACAGTTACATGGCACAAAGATAGTCTACCACTAAAACAGACAACTCGGGTTAATGCAGAAAATACAGAAAGCATATCCTTGCTTACAATTAAAGAGGCATCTAAAGAAGATGTTGGCCAGTATACAGTGAAGCTTGCTAATACTGCAGGAGAGGCCACAGAACAGCTCAGCATAATTGTACTTGACAAGCCAGAACCCCCAACAGGTCCAGTTAAAATCGATGAAGTAACAGCTGACAGCATCAGCATATCTTGGGAGCCTCCCAAATATGATGGTGGAAGTTCAATCAATAATTACATTGTAGAAAAACGTGACACATCAACAACAGTTTGGCAAATTGTGTCTGCTACTGTGGCAAGAACTACTATAAAAGCAGCAAGACTCAAAACAGGAAGTGAATATCAGTTCAGAGTAGCTGCTGAGAACAGATATGGAAAGAGTGGATACTTGGTATCTGAAGCAGTAGTAGCTCAATATCCATACAAATTGCCTGGACCACCTGGTACACCATTTGTAACTGCAGTTACTAAGGACAGCATGGTGGTACAATGGAATGAACCAGTAAATGATGGTGGTAGCAAGATCCTTGGATACCATGTGGAAAGCAAAGAAAGAAACAGTATTCTGTGGGTAAAAATGAACAAAACACTCCTCTCAGACACCAAAATTAAGACAACAAATGTTGAGGAAGGTATTGAATATGAATTTAGAGTTTATGCTGAGAACATTGTTGGAATTGGCAAGCCAAGCAAAGTATCAGAATGCTATGTGGCCCGAGACCCATGTGATCCTCCTGGACGCCCAGAAGCTATAGTAGTCACAAGAAATTCAGTCACAATTCAGTGGACAAAGCCAGAATATGATGGTGGTAGCAAGATCACAGGTTACATTGTTGAGAAAAAAGAATTACCTGAAGGGCGGTGGATGAAGGCCAGCTTCACAAATGTTATTGAAACTCAGTTTGCAGTTACTGGACTAGTTGAAGATCAAAGATATGAATTCCGTGTAATTGCTAGAAATGCTGCTGGAATTTTTAGTGAACCTTCTGAAAGCACTGGGCCAATTACAGCAAGAGATGAGGTAGAGCCACCCCGTGTGAGCATGGATCCAAAGTACAAGGAACTTATAACAATAAATGCTGGTGAAATATTTAAAATTGAAGCAGATGTCCATGGCAAGCCAATACCATCTGTTCAGTGGTTCAAAGCAGGCGAAGAACTTGTAAACACAGCTCGTCTTGAAATTAAGGGCACTGACTTCTTCACATCTTTAAGTGTAAAAGATGCAATTAGAGTGGACAGTGGTCAGTACATTCTTCTATTAAAAAATGTTGCTGGTGAAAAGTCTGTACCTGTTAATGTTAAAGTTCTTGACAGACCAGGACCTCCTGAAGGACCAATCACTATCTCTGGTGTTACAGCTGAGAAATGCTCATTAGCATGGAAACCTCCACAGCAAGATGGTGGCAGTGATATTGACCACTATATTGTAGAAAGAAGAGAAACTAGTCGCTTAGTATGGACAGTTGTTGATTCAAATGTTCAAACACTTAGCTGCAAAGTAACAAAACTTTTAGAAGGAAATGAATACATTTTCCGTGTCTTAGCTGTAAACAAATATGGTGTTGGTGAACCACTTGAATCTGAACCAGTTCTAGCAAAGAATCCATTTGTGGTTCCACAAGCTCCAAAAGCTCCAGAAGTTACAGCAATTACCAAAGACTCTATGATAGTTGTTTGGGAAAGGCCAGCATTTGATGGTGGAAGTGAAATTGTTGGATATGTTGTTGAAAAACGAGATAAAGAAGGTATACGTTGGGTGAGGTGCAACAAGCGACTTGTCAGTGAATTACGTTTTAGAGTAACTGGTCTAGTTGAATCACATCTTTATGAATTTAGAGTTTCTGCTGAAAATGCTGCTGGTCTCAGTGAGCCAAGTCAACCTTCCATTTACTACAAGGCTTCTGATCCTATTTACAAACCTGGACCTCCAAACAACCCCAAAGCAGTTGATGTTACAAGATCATCTGTTTTCCTTTCATGGGGCAAGCCAATATATGATGGTGGATGTGAAATCCAGAGCTACATTGTGGAGAAATGTGATGTCAGCACAGATGAATGGTCTATGTGCACTCCTGCAACTGGCATTAAGGAGACACGTCTTGAAGTTGACAAGCTTTTGGAAAAACATGAATATAAGTTCCGTATATGTGCAGTAAATAAGGCTGGTGTTGGAGAACATGCCGATGTTCCTGCTTCAATTATTGTTCAAGAGAAATTAGAGACTCCAGACCTTGATCTGGATCTAGAACTTAGAAAGGTTGTTAATGTCAGAGCAGGTGGTTCACTGAGACTATTTATTCCCATCAGAGGCCGTCCAGCACCAGAGGTTAAGTGGGCCAAAGTTGATGGAGAAATCAGAGAAACAGCCCAGATAGATGTCACCAGCAGTTTCACCACATTTGTCCTTGATAATGTTAACAGATATGATTCCGGAAAGTACACCCTAACACTAGAAAACAGCAGCGGCACCAAATCTGCCTTTATCAGTGTGAGAGTTATGGACACACCTAGTGCCCCAGTGAACCTTAAGATAAAAGAAATCACCAAAGACTCTGTATCACTCACATGGGAACCACCAGCATTGGATGGTGGTGCTAAAATAAAGAATTACATAATTGAAAAAAGAGAAACAACAAGAAAGGCATATGCTGCTGTTGCTACAAACTGCCACAAGACATCATGGAAAATAGACCAACTTCAAGAAGGTTGCAGCTATTACTTCAGAGTAACAGCCGAGAATGAATATGGAATTGGTGTTCCAGCAGAAATTTCTGAACCTGTGAAAGTTTCAGAGGTTCCACAGCCTCCAGGAAAAATAACTGTGCTTGATGTGACCAGGAACAGTGTGTCACTGTCATGGGAAAAACCTGAACATGATGGTGGAAGCAAAATCATTCAGTACATTGTAGAAATGCAAGCTAAAGGAAGTGAGAAATGGTCAGACTGTGCTCGTGTCAAATCACTTGAGGCAGTGGTAACAAACTTAACGCAAGGAAGTGAATATCTGTTTAGAGTTGTTGCAGTGAATGAGAAAGGAAAGAGTGACCCTAGATCTCTTGCAGTTCCAGTGGTTGCCAAAGATCTAGTGATAGAGCCAGATGTACGACCAGCATTTAGTAATTACAGTGTTCAAGTAGGACAAGACTTGAAGGTCGAAGTACCTTTTTCTGGAAGACCTAAACCAACAATTGGTTGGACAAAAGATGGTCAGGCTCTCAAACAGACAACTAGAGTTAATGTTACTGATACAGCACACCTGACTGTATTGAATATTAAAGAAACAAACAAAGGTGATGCTGGCATGTATGCCATTACAGTATCCAATGTTGTTGGACAGAAGGTAGCATCCATTGAAATTATAACACTGGACAAGCCTGATCCACCAAGTGGTCCAGTGAAATTCGATGAAGTAAGTGCTGATAGTATTACCTTATCATGGAATCCTCCAGTATACACTGGCGGATGCCAAATTACAAATTACATTGTTGAAAAGAGAGATACAACTACTACAGTTTGGGAGACTGTTTCAGCCACTATTGCTAGAACAACACTTAAAGTATCAAAACTTAAAACAGGCACAGAATACCAATTCAAGATCTTTGCTGAAAACCGCTATGGAAGAAGCTTTGGACTGGAATCTGAAGCTGTTGTAGCTCAATATCCATATAAGGAGCCTGGGCCTCCAGGTACACCATCAGCTGCAGCAATAACAAAAGACAGCATAGCTGTACAATGGCATGAACCTATTAATGATGGTGGAAGCAGAGTCGTTGGCTATCATCTTGAGCGTAAGGAGAGGAACAGTATTATGTGGACAAAGGTGAATAAAACTATTATCCCTGACACATATTTCAAGACTTCCAATCTCGAGGAAGGCATTGAGTATGAATTTAGGGTATATGCTGAAAACATTGTTGGCATTGGTAAATCAAGCAAAGTTTCAGAGTGCTACTGTGCCCGAGATCCATGTGATCCACCAGGTTGCCCAGAGGCCATAATTGTAACAAGAAATGCAATTACATTAAGCTGGAAGAAACCAGAGTATGATGGTGGCAGTATGATAACAGGCTACATTGTTGAAAAGCGTGATCTTCCTGAAGGACGCTGGATGAAAGCTAGCTTTACAAATGTTATTGATACACAATTTACAGTAACTGGACTTACGGAAGATGAGAGATATGATTTCAGAGTCATTGCAAGAAATGCTGCCGGATCATTTAGCAAGCCTTCTGATAGCACAGGGCCAATAACTGCCAAGGATGAAGTAGAACCCCCAAGAATTTCAATGGATCCAAAATACAAAGACACAATTGTTGTTAATGCTGGTGACACATTTAAATTAGATGCTGATGTCCATGGTAAACCTATTCCAACAATTCAGTGGTTCAAAGGAGACAAAGAAGTTGAAGATTCAGCTAGGTGCGAAGTTAAGAACACTGATTTCAAGGCACTTATTGTTGTGAAAGATGCTATTAGAGTTGATGGTGGACAATACATTTTACAAGCATCAAATGTTGCAGGAACAAAATCAATTCCTATTCAAGTAAAAGTACTTGATCGCCCTGGACCTCCAGAAGGGCCAGTTCATGTTACTGGGGTCACATCTGACAAATGCTCTCTGGCATGGGGTCCTCCTCAACATGATGGTGGTAGTGATATTTCCCACTATGTAATTGAAAAGCGGGAAACAAGCCGCCTTGCTTGGACTGTTGTTGCATCTGATGTAGTAACAACATCTCTTAAAGTAACAAAACTCCTAGAAGGGAATGAATACATCTTCCGTATAATGGCTGTAAATAAATATGGTGTTGGCGAGCCTCTAGAGTCTATACCAGTTTTAATGAAGAATCCATTTGTGCCTCCTGGTTCACCTAAGTCACTTGAAGTAACCAATATTGTAAAGGACTCTATGACCGTTTGTTGGAGCCGACCTGATAATGATGGTGGTAGCGAAATCATAGGCTACATTGTAGAAAAGCGTGACAGAGCAGGCATTAGATGGACAAAGTGCAACAAACGCAGGAATACAGACCTAAGATTCAGAGTCACAGGACTAACAGAAGATCATGAATATGAATTCAGAGTATCTGCTGAAAATGCTGCTGGAGTTGGTGAGCCAAGCCAGCCTACAGCATACTTTAAAGCATGTGACCCTATATTTAAACCCGGACCACCTTCCAATCCACATGTAGTGGATACATCGAAGAATTCTATTACTATTGTTTGGGGTAAACCCATTTATGATGGAGGAAGTGAAATCCAAGGCTTTATTGTGGAAACATGCAAAGGAGATGAAGAAGAATGGTCTATGGTCACCCCACAAACAGGTTTACAAGTTACAAAGTATGAGATCACAAAGCTTATCGAACATCAGCCATACCAGATTCGCATTTGTGCTATAAATAAGGCCGGTGTAGGTGAGGCTGCATCAGTACAGGGAACTGTAAAACCAGAAGACAAGCTTGAAGCTCCTGAAATAGACCTTGATTCTGAACTCAGGAAGGGAATACTTGTAAGAGCTGGTGGAAATGTAAGAATTCAAATTCCATTTAGTGGAAGACCTGCTCCAGAAATAAGCTGGTCAAAAGAAGACGGTGAACTAAGTGAGAAGGCACAAATTGAAAGAGGTTTCAACTATACTCAGCTTTCAATTGACAGCTGTGATAGGAATGATGCCGGAAAATATATTCTAAAACTGGAGAACAGCAGTGGCTCCAAATCTGCTTTTGTGACAGTTAAGGTCCTTGATACGCCAGGTGCACCAATAAACCTGCTTGTGAAAGACGTAAAGAAAGATTCAGTCATACTAACATGGGAGCCTCCACTCATTGATGGTGGTGCCAAAATAAAGAACTATGTTATTGACAAGCGAGAATCAACCAGAAAAGCTTATGCAAATGTTACAGCCAAATGCAATAAAACAACATACAAAGTTGAAAACCTTACAGAAGGAGCAGTTTATTACTTTAGAGTTATGGCTGAAAATGAATATGGTATTGGCCTACCTGTTGAAACAGTTGATGCAGTAAAGGCCTCTGAAGCACCTTTGCCACCTGGCAAAATTACCCTTACTGACGTTACCCAAAGAAGTGTGTCACTTATCTGGGAGAAGCCTGAGCATGATGGTGGTAGCAGAATTATAGGATATCTAGTGGAATCTCAACCAAAGGGGGTAGAGAAATGGAGCATTGCAGCAGAAACAAAGACATGTAGTGCTGTTGTTTCTGGATTAAGTCCTGGTCAGGAATATAGTTTCAGAGTTCTTGCTTACAATGAAAAAGGAAAGAGTGATCCAAGGGTTCTTGGCCTTCCAGTAATAGCTAAAGACTTAACCATTGAACCAAGCATTAAATTAATGTTCAATTCTTATAACGTACAAGCTGGAGAAGATCTAAAGATTGACATCCCAGTAATAGGTAGACCAAAACCCACTATTACTTGGGCTAAAGATGGGCAAGCACTAAAACAGACAACTAGAGTTAATGTTGAATACACTGCTGTATCAACAGCATTGCACATCAAAGAAAGCAACAAAGATGACTTTGGCAAATATACAGTGACAGCAACAAATAGTGCTGGCACAGCAACTGAAAATGTTAGCATTATTGTTCTTGACAAACCTGGCCCACCCAAAGGACCTGTTAGATTTGATGAGATCAGCTGTAACTATGTGATATTTTCATGGGATACTCCAGAATATACAGGTGGTTGTCAGATAAGCAACTACATTGTAGAGAAACGTGATACAACCACCACTACATGGCAAACTGTGTCAGCTACAGTTGCAAGAACAACTATTAAGGTGACAAAACTCACAACAGGTTCTGAGTATCAATTCAGGATCTATGCTGAAAATAGATATGGAAAGAGTTCACCTTTAGATTCTACTGCAGTTGTTGTACAATATCCTTACAAAGAACCAGGACCACCAGGAACTCCATTTGTCACATCAGCTTCTAAGGATCATATGATTGTGCAGTGGAATGAACCTGTAAATGATGGAGGAAGCAAAGTTCTTGGATACCATGTGGAACGCAAGGAGAAAAATAGTATTCTCTGGGCAAAATTGAATAAGGCTCTACTTCAAGACACAAAATTGAAAACAAATGGACTTGAAGAAGGCCTAGAGTATGAATTCAGAGTATTTGCTGAGAACATTGTTGGCATTGGCAAACCTAGCAAAGTGTCTGAATGTTATGTTGCTCGTGATCCATGTGATCCACCAGGCCGTCCAGAAGCTATTGTGATTACAAGAAGTTATGTCACACTTCACTGGACAAAGCCAGAATATGATGGTGGCAGCAAAATAACAGGTTACATAGTAGAAAAGAAAGAATTACCTGATGGCCGCTGGATGAAAGCTAGTTTCACAAATGTACTGGAAACAGAGTTCACTGCTACTGCACTTACAGAGGATGATAGATATGAATTTAGAGTTATAGCAAGAAATGCTGCTGGTAACTTTAGTGAGCCTTCAGAAAGTACTGGACCTATTACTGCCCGAGATGAAATAGATGCACCAAGAGCATCTCTTGATCCAAAATACAAGGATGTGATTGTTGTTAATGCTGGAGACACTTTCATTCTTGAAGCTGATATACATGGCAAACCAATTCCAGATGTCACCTGGTCCAAAGATGGGAAAGTGCTTGAGGTAACAACTGCACGTTTAGAAATAAAATCTTCACTTCAAAGGACAACATTAAGTGTTAAAGATTGTATTCGTGTGGATGGTGGACAATATGTTCTTACCCTCAGTAATGTAGGTGGAACAAAGTCTATTCCTATTACTGTTAAAGTTCTTGATCGCCCTGGTCCTCCAGAAGGTCCACTAAAGGTCACAGGTGTAACATCAGAAAAATGTTATTTGGCATGGAGCCCACCTTCACAGGATGGTGGTGCAAATATTTCACATTACAACATTGAAAAGAGAGAGACAAGTAGACTTTCTTGGACCCAGGTTGCTTCAGAAGTCCAGGCTTTGAGCCACAAAGTTACAAAACTTCTAGCAGGCAATGAATATATTTTCCGTGTTGTCGCAGTGAACAAGTATGGAATTGGAGAGCCCCTTGAATCTGAACCAGTTCTGGCTCGTAATCCATATAAGCCTCCAAGTGCACCTACAACACCAGAAGTTTCTGCAATCACTAAAGATTCTATGGTAGTAACATGGGGTCGTCCACAAGACAATGGTGGGGCAGAGATAGAAGGGTATATTCTTGAAAAGCGTGACAAAGATGGTGTTAGATGGACAAAGTGCAACAAGAAACGATTAACTGACTTAAGACTTAGAGTAACAGGCTTAACAGATGGACATTTCTATGAATTTAAAGTCTCAGCTGAAAATGCTGCTGGCGTTGGAGAACCAAGTGAACCATCTATTTTCTATCGAGCATGTGATGCCATTTATCCTCCAGGACCTCCAGGAAATCCAAAAGTAACTGACACTTCTAGATCATCTGTATCTCTTGCTTGGAGCAAGCCTGTTTATGATGGTGGTGCACCAGTTTCAGGTTATGTTGTAGAATTCAAAGAAGCAGCAGCAGATGAATGGACTACTGCCACTGCTCCAACAGGACTGCAAGGCAAACAGTTTACAGTAACAAAACTAAAGGAAAATACAGAATACTCCTTCCGTATTTGTGCCATCAATTCAGAGGGAGTTGGAGAACCAGCTTCTGTTCCAGAAACAGTTATAGCTGCTGACAAATTAGAGCCTCCTGAAATTGAACTTGATGCTGACTTGAGAAAGACTGTTACTGTCCGGGCTGGTGGAAGCTTAAGATTATTTGTCACAATCAAAGGGAGACCTGAACCTGAAGTAAAATGGGAAAAGGCAGATGACAAACTTACAGAGCGAGCACAGATTGAAGTTACCAGCTCATACACAATGTTGGTTATTGACAATGTCAACAGATTTGATAGTGGAAGATACAACTTAACACTAGAAAACAACAGTGGTTCAAAATCTGCATTTGTTAATGTTAGAGTACTTGACTCACCAAGTGCCCCCATAAATCTGACTGTCAAAGAAATCAAAAAGGATTCAGTGACTTTGTCTTGGGAACCACCACTCATTGATGGAGGTTCTAAGATCACAAACTACATCGTTGATAAACGTGAAGCTACCAGAAAAGCTTATGCAACAGTAACAAGTAACTGCACCAAGAATACATTTAAGGTTGACCAACTCCAGGAAGGAGGCATATACTATTTCCGTGTTTTGGCTGCCAATGAGCATGGTATTGGTCTGCCTGCAAGTACGACAGACCCAATTAAAGTATCTGAAACTCCATTTCCCCCTGGTAGGGTAACTCTTGTAGATGTAACTCGTAACAGTGCAACACTTTCATGGGAGAAACCAGAGAGTGATGGAGGTAGCAAAATTACTGCCTATGTTGTAGAAATGCAGACCAAGGGAAGTGAAAAATGGAGCACTTGCACTCAGGTAAAAACACTAGAGACAACAATTACAGGCTTGTCAAGTGGTGAGGAGTATACTTTCAGAGTGAGTGCTGTGAATGAGAAAGGAAGGAGTGATCCAAGACAACTGGGTGTACCAGTAATAGCCAAGGATATTGAAATTCAACCAACAATCGAGCTGCTATTCAATACTTTTAGTGTAAAAGCTGGGGATGATCTTAAGATTGAGGTACCAGTCCGAGGAAGACCAGTGCCTAATATAACATGGAAGAAAGATGGGCAAGCTTTAAAACAAACGACTAGAGTAAATGTCCAAGTTACAAAGACATCTACACTCCTCTCTATCAAAGAAGCAACTAAAGATGATGTTGGACAATATGAATTAACTGCTTCAAACAGTGCAGGTTCTGCAACAGCTTCTCTTGGTGTGATTGTGCTTGATAAACCTGGACCACCTGGACCCATACAGTTTGACAATGTCAGTGCAGACAGCATCTTATTTTCTTGGAGTGCCCCAGAATATGATGGTGGTTGTCATATAAACAACTACATTGTTGAGAAGAGAGACACAACTACTACAGCATGGGAACTAGTATCAGCAACAGTGGCAAGAACATCCATTAAAGTTGGACGCTTGACAACTGGCTCAGAATACCAATTCCGTGTTTGCGCAGAAAACAGATATGGAAAGAGCCATTATTCTGACAGCTCATCAGTTGTTGCTCAGTATCCATTTAAACCCCCAGGACCCCCAGGAACACCTCGTGTTGCTCATTCAACAAAGGCTTTTATGATTGTTACATGGCAACCCCCTGTAAATGACGGTGGTAGTCAAGTGTATGGATATCATTTGGAGAAAAAAGAAAGAAGCAGCATTCTCTGGGCTAAGGTTAACAAGAGTCTTATATCTGACACACAACTGAAAGTATCAGGTCTTGAAGAAGGTCTGTTGTATGAATACCGTGTCTATGCTGAAAACATTGCTGGAATTGGAAAGTGTAGCAAATCGTGTGAGCCAGTTGCAGCAAGAGATCCATGCGATCCCCCAGGTCAGCCAGAAGTTACTAATATCACAAGAACATCTGTTTCCCTAGCATGGAAGAAGCCAGAGTATGATGGTGGAGCAAAGATTACAGGATACCTTATTGAAAGAAAGGAATTACCCGATGGACGTTGGCTAAAATGCAACTTTACAAACATCCAGGACACATTCTTTGATGTAACTGCACTAACAGAAGACCAGAGATATGAATTCCGTGTTATTGCAAAGAATGCTGCAGGGCTTTTTAGTGAACCTTCTGAATCTACAGGACCAATTACAGTTAAAGATGATGTAGATGCCCCAAGAATTATGATGGATGTTAAGTTCAGGGATGTTGTTGTTGTCAAGGCAGGGGAAATTCTTAAAATCAATGCTGATATTGCAGGAAGACCTCATCCTGTGGTTTCCTGGACAAAGGATGGCAAAGAAATTGAAGAAAAAGCAAGGGTAGAGATTACCTCAACAGACAATAGTACTGTTCTTGTAGTTAAAGACTGCATAAGAAGAGATTCAGGGCAGTATGTCTTAACACTACAAAATGTTGCAGGAACAAGATCCTTAGCAGTAAACTGCAAAGTACTTGATAGACCAGGGCCTTCTGCAGGTCCACTACAAATTGCTGGAGTAACAGCCGAGAAGTGCACACTTTCCTGGGGACCTCCTCAAGAAAATGGCGGTGCAGAGATCGACTACTATGTTGTTGAAAAACGTGAGACCAGCCGCATTGCCTGGACAGTCTGTGAATCTGAACTAAGAACCACTTCCTGCAAGGTAACAAAACTTCTCAAGGGTAATGAATACGTCTTCAGAGTGATGGCCGTTAACAAGTATGGAGTGGGAGAACCCCTGGAAAGTGAAGCCATCAAGGCATTAAATCCATATACTGTTCCAAATGCACCAAAATCACTGGAGATTACAAGTGTAACGAAAGACGCTATGACACTTTGTTGGGCAAGACCTGAAAGTGATGGTGGTAGTGAAATAGCAGGGTATGTAATTGAGAGACGTGAGAAGAACAGCTTAAGGTGGATGCGTGTGAACAAAAAACCTGTGTATGACCTAAGAGTTAAATCTTCTGGTTTGCGGGAAGGATGCGAATATGAATATCGTGTCTATGCAGAAAATGCTGCTGGTCTTAGTGCTCCAAGTGAATGCTCACCTTTAATTCGTGCAGAAGATCCAGTTTTCCTGCCATCACCACCATCTAAGCCTAAAATTGTAGACTCAACAAGGTCAAGTGTGACAATCAGCTGGGTAAAACCATTGTTTGATGGAGGCTCCCCAGTTACAGGATACACCGTTGAATATAAAAAATCTGATGACACTGAATGGACAACAGCTATAACAAATGTGAGAGGTACTGAATATGCAGTAAGTGCACTGACTTCTGGAGCAGAATACTCATTTAGAGTTAGATCTGTCAACAAAGTAGGTCCAAGTGAACCAAGTGAAAGCACAGAGCCACAGATAGTGAAAGACAGAGAAGGAGAACCTGCCTTTGACATTGACACTGAAATGCGTAAAACATTGATTGTCAAAGCAGGTGGATCATTTACCATGACAGTGCCTTATAAAGGTAAACCTGTTCCCAATGTTATGTGGAGCAAACCAGACTCTGATCTACGTGCAAGAGCTACAATTGATACCACAGATACAAGAACCTCACTTTCTATTGAAAAGGCCACAAGGAATGATTCTGGCAAGTACACACTCACACTGCAGAATGTTCTTAACACTGCAACACTTACACTAGTTGTGAAAGTTCTTGATTCTCCTGGACCTCCTTCAAATATTGTTATAAAAGAAGTAACAAAGGAATCTGCTGTCATGTCCTGGGATGTCCCTGAGAACGATGGTGGTGCACCAGTTAAAAATTACCACATTGAAAAACGTGAAGCAAGCAAAAAGGCATGGGTCTCTGTGACAAATAACTGTCATCGTCTTACATACAAAGTCATTGGTCTACAAGAAGGTGGAGTCTACTATTTCAGAATCTCTGGAGAAAATGAATTCGGTGTTGGAGCATCTGCAGAAACCAAGGAAGGCGTAAAGATAACAGGTTAGTATTACATTTGTGATTAAAACTAGATTACTGTAATTTGAAAGCAATGTTTGGTAGGGAAACTAGTTAAATACTATTCTAACATCCTTTATGTGTTTGCTCAATAGAGAGACCCAGTCCACCAGAAAAACTTGGAGTAACCAATGTTACAAAGCACAGTGTGTCACTGGCTTGGTCAAAACCAGAACATGACGGAGGAAGCAAAATACTGGGTTATCTGGTTGAAGCTCTAGAGAAAGGACAACAAAAATGGGTCAAATGTGCCGTAGTCAAGACAACTCACCATGATATTCGTGGCCTCAAAGAAAATGTTGACTACTTCTTCAGAGTTTTCGCAGAAAATCAGGCTGGTCTCAGTGATCCTAAAGAGCTTCTTCTACCAATAACTGTTAAGGAAAAGCTTGGTGAGTATTTATTACAGTGGCATCTGTATCATTATTTGTTTCTGTTTATTCCTAGTCTTGATTTTCCAGTATATATAATAAAAATATGCATAACTGCATATTTGTTTCTGTTTAGTCATATTCTTGATTCCCCAGCATATATATTAAAAATATACATAACTGCATAAAAATATCCCCCCTCTCAATAAACCTAAAGCCTTGTACACATGGTCAGATTATTGGACACATTTTCATAAGTTTTTTGTTTGATGCTAGTCTCAAATCAAAAGTGAAGAGGGTACTCACAATCAGAAAACTTTCTGGTGACAGAATTCAATGTCAGAAGTGATGTAATGTGTTGAATTGTTTTGTATGTGTTCTTTCATTTCTAAACATGCCTATCCCTGCTCTTCAGATTTTTTTGTCAGAAACCCGTACTAATGAAAAGAAAATCAGACTTTGTGGTCATATCAAACATCACCTTTTCTATTACCACTTAGTGAATTGTAGAATATAAATGTTTGTATTACACATTTTTTCAAAGAGACTTTTGTCTGCAGCATTATTGAGCTAATTAACATTCCACCAATTGAAAAGGAGCTTTAATATACACTTATCTAAAACAAGTATTTTACATGATATATTTACTTAGACTAAGTTGCCACAAGGTAACTATATTCTGCTACAACCCAAACAGATGAAACTTTGCCACAAACCAAGGCAGAGCATTTGTTACTATTTATCATGCCTAATCTCTCTACATAATATAGATACTTTAGCTGTACATGGTATAATTAATATTTTATGTGTCACTAAAATTTATATGTATCATGCTTTTATTTTTCAGAATCACCTGAAATAGACATGAGAGGATATCCAAGTAACACTGTATATGTCAGAGCAGGCTCTAATCTTAAAGTTGACATTCCAGTTTCTGGTAGACCTCTTCCTAAAGTGACACTATCCAGGGATGGTCTGCTTGTGAAATCCACTTTACGGTTCAATACTGAAACAACAGCTGAAAGCATCATTATTAACCTTAAAGAAAGTGTTGCTGCTGATGCTGGATCATTTGAATTAACAGCATCCAACTCCAGTGGAACCACTAAGGCCACACTCAAGATTGTTGTATTAGACAGACCAGGCCCACCAGTTGGTCCTGTGGTCATTAGTGATGTCACTGAAGACAGTGTAACACTGCAGTGGGAGCCTCCAGGCTATGATGGTGGAAGCCAGGTTACTAACTACATTGTCCTAAAGAGAGAAACAAGCACTGCTGCTTGGTCTGAAGTTTCCTCTACAGTGGCCAGAAATGTCACTAAGGTCATGAAACTGACCAAAGGAGAAGAATACCAATTCCGTATCAAAGCTGAAAATCGTTTTGGCATCAGTGACCATATTGATTCTGAGAGTGTAACTGTCAAGCTGCCTTACAGTAAGTTTATATCAATACCTAAATAGTAGTATCTAAATTCTAATTTTTGTTTTACCTTATAAACTATTTACACTATGTTTCCTTTTTCAGCCATACCTGGGCCACCATCTACTCCATGGGTCAGTAATGTTACCAGAGAGAGCATTACTGTGGGTTGGCATGAGCCAGTCTCTAATGGAGGCAATACCGTTATTGGGTATCACTTGGAGATGAAAGACAGGAACAGCATCTTGTGGCAGAAAGCTAATAAGACAATAATTCGCACAAGTCATTTCAAGGTCACCAATATCAGTGCTGGACTTATCTATGAATTTAGAGTATATGCCGTAAATGCTGCTGGAATTGGAAAAGCCAGCCATCCATCGGAACCTGTATTAGCAATTGATGCATGTGGTGAGTTATTAGCATATGTTTTTTTTTTTATGACAATATTCTGTAAATGTTGTCAGTTGATTTGAAGTGCTATGTTACTTTAACTTTCAGATTGCCCGCTGTAATACAATGTTTTCTAACAGAGCAAACAACAAGAATCTCTAACTGCGGGTGGCATCCAGATATATTTTAAATGGCTGACAAAATGATAACAGCATAACATTTAAACAATGATAAGAACATGCTACCTACTTTATGTTATAGAATATATATGATTTTTAAATCTTGTCTTTCCTTTACAGAGCCTCCTAGAAATGTCCGTGTAACTGATATTACAAAAGTTTCTGTGAACCTGGCATGGCAGAAACCAGCATACGATGGTGGCAGCAAAATCACTGGATACATTGTGGAAAAACGTGATCTGCCAAGCGGTCGTTGGACCAAGGCCAGCTTCACCAATGTTATTGAGACACAGTTTAGTGTATCTGGATTGACTCAAGGCAATCAGTATGAATTCCGTGTCTTTGCCAAGAATGCAGTTGGTTCCATAAGTAACCCATCAGATGTTGCAGGACCCATCACTTGTGTTGATACATACGGTAAGGAAATTTTAAGTTCTAGAATTTTGGTATATAGATGCTATAACTGAATTTCTCAGATGCTGCATTTATGATTTTTTTTTTACCACCATCTAATTTTGAGCTAAGACATGCTTGTAAGGGACAGTATATATATATATATATATATATATATATATATATATATATATATATATATATATATATATACATATACATACACACAAAATCACCACTATATATATAGATCAATATACTGCACTGGTATTATACTGTATATATATATTATTGTTTTATAGGTGCACCTCAAATAGACATACCACCAGAGTACACAGATGTTGTAAAATTTAAGGCTGGAGTCGCTGTAAAACTGAAACTTGGCATTTCTGGCAAGCCATTGCCTACTATTGAATGGTTCAAGAATGGAAAAGAAATACAAACCAGTGCTCAAATATCTATTGAAAGCACCAGTGACTTTTCATCGGTCCTCATTAAGGATGCTTCTCGTGTCAACACTGGACTTTATGAGCTTAAATTAAAGAATGCCATGGGTTCTGCTTCAGCTAGTATCCGAGTGCAAATGCTTGGTAAGTTTTTTTTTTTTTTTATCTCAGTGTTTTCTGTGCTCTTGAATTATTTTTTTGATCTTTCTGATTTTGTTCTGTCTATATAGACAAACCTGGCCCACCTACTGGACTTATACAGTTCAAGACAGTGACAGCTGAAAAGATATCCTTCTCATGGGAACCACCTGCTGATGACGGGGGAGCTAAAGTAACTCATTACATTGTAGAAAAGCGTGAAACAAGCCGAGTAGTGTGGTCATTAGTCTCAGAAAAGCATGAAGTATGTTTGATAACTGTCACCAAACTAATTAAAGGAAATGAATACATCTTCCGTGTTAGAGGTGTGAACAAATATGGAGTTGGTGATCCTCTGGAGTCAGAACCTATAATAGCAAGAAATGCATTCGGTATGTAAAACAAATTAGGCCTTATGTAATGTGCGTTTCCTATGATTATATGAGTTGATACTTATAATTCTGTTTCATCTTTTAGTTACACCTGGTCCTCCAAGTATTCCTGAGGTTGCCACAATTACCAAGAGTACTATGACTGTAACCTGGAGCAGGCCTACTGTGGATGGTGGAAGTGACATAAATGGATATTACCTTGAAAAACGCGATAAGAAGAGCTTAAGATGGTTCAAAGTAATTAAGGAATCCATCCGTGACACCAGACAGAAAGTCTCAGGACTTACAGAAGCCAGCGAATATCAGTACCGTGTCTGTGCTATTAATGCAGCTGGCCAAGGTCCATTCTCAGACGCATCTGATTTCTACAAAGCAGTTGATCCTATTGGTAAGGCATTATTATTAATATTATTCACATGAGTATCTTTGATGAACGTATTTGTATTTATCACTAAATACTTAACTACTAAGTAAAACTGTTTTTTTTTTCTTAAGACAAACCTGGACAAGCAACAAAACTCAAGATTGTCGATAGTACCAAATCATCAATCACTCTTAGCTGGACTAAGCCTGTATATGACGGTGGTAGCCCAATCTCAAGCTATGTTGTGGAAGTTAGGGAAGGAGAGAGTGAAGAATGGACTGTCGTTAGTGCTAAAGGAGAAGTCAGAACTACTGAATATGTTGTTTCTCTTCTTAAACCAAGTGTTGACTACTACTTTAGAGTATCTGCTGTAAATGCTGCAGGCAAAGGAGAGCCTATTGAGATGATTGAACCCACCCAGGCAAAGGACATACTTGGTATGCAACGCATCAGTGTTGTGGATTTTGGTAATGCAATTGTGTTTGTTTTATTATGCTAATGTTTTCTTTGCTTGTGCTTACAGAGGAGCCTGAGATTGATCTTGACGTTGCATTGAGAACTTCCATTGTGGCAAAGGCTGGTGAAGATGTTCAGTTAATGATTCCCTTTAAAGGAAGACCTACTCCAATTGTGACATGGAGAAAGGGAGAGAAAAACATTGGTAATGACCAAAGATATAATATTCAGAACACAGAATCTTCATCATTAGTTGATATACCTAAAGTTAACCGTCATGACACTGGCAAGTATGTTCTGACAATAGAAAACGGTGTTGGACAACCTAAATCTACATTTGTTACAGTAAAGGTGCTTGACACCCCAGCAGAGTGTCAAAAGCTACAAATAAAGAACGTTGCACGCGGCACAGTTACACTGGTATGGGAACCACCACTCATAAATGGTGGAGCTGAAGTCACTAATTATATAATAGAAAAGAGAGATGCCACTAAGAGAGCCTGGGCAGCGGTCACAACAAAATGTTCTCATACATCATTCAAGATGACTAATTTGTCAGAGAAAACAGCCTACTTCTTCAGAGTTCTTGCAGAAAATGAGAATGGTATAGGAGAACCGTCTGAAACAACAGAGCCAGTAAAAGCATCTGAAATTCCAGGACCAATAAGAGATCTAACAATGAGAGATTCCACTAAAACATCTGTTATGCTTGCTTGGAGCAAACCAGATTATGATGGTGGCAGCCTGGTCAGTGAATATATAGTGGAAAGCAAACTGAAGGACGAGAAAGAATGGTCACATGCAGGAATCAGCAAAGCATGTGAGTTTGAGGTCACTAAACTGAAGGAGCTTTCAGTTATGGAATTCAGAGTTTCAGCTAAGAATGAGAAAGGCCTCAGTGATGGTGTTATTATTGGGCCTATAACAGTTAAAGATTACATTATTACACCTGAAGCTGACATATCTGAAATACTTGGAGGACAAATCACTGTACGCATTGGACACAATGTACATATTGAGCTACCATACAAGGGTAAACCTAGACCAACTATATCTTGGTTGAAGGACAATATTCCTCTTAAGGAAAGTGAACAAGTTAGGTTTAAGAAAACTGAAGCTAAACTTAGTCTTAGCATCAAGAATGTCAAGAAAGAAAATGGTGGCAAGTACACTTTAATCCTTGATAATGGGGTTGCTCGTAAGTCATATATAATCACAGTAATAGCACTTGGTCCTCCTTCTAAACCAAAGGGACCTATAAGATTTGATGAGATAAGAGCTGACAGTGTAATTATATCATGGGATGTCCCAGATGATGATGGAGGAGGAGAAATTACATCATACAGCATTGAGAAGCGTGAAACTTCTCAGACCAACTGGAAAATGGTTTGCTCCAGTGTTGCCAGGACAACTTTCAAGATTCCAAATCTTGTTAAAGGAACAGAGTACCAGTTTAGAGTGCGTGCTGAAAACAGATATGGTGTGAGCCCACCACTAAACTCTCCTGATGTTATTGCCAAACATCAATTTAGACCACCAGGCCCCCCAGGAAAGCCAGTTGTTTACAACGTTACAAGCGATGGAATGTCTATCACCTGGGATGCTCCAGTATATGATGGCGGCTCTGAAATTGCTGGCTTCCATGTTGACAAGAAAGAAAGAAACAGCATACTCTGGCAACGGGTTAATACTACACCTGTATCTAACAGGGAATACAGGATTACTGGACTGATTGAAGGTCTGGATTACCAGTTCCGTGTATTGGCAGAAAATAGTGCGGGTCTTGGCCCAGTAAGTGAGCCAAGCAAATTCACTTTGGCTGTGTCTCCTGTTGGTAAGTAATGCTGACCATTTGATTAATATTTGAATAGATGGAAAATATGACTCTGCAAAACTAATTTCCTTTTTGTGTTTTTAGATCCACCTGGAACACCTGACTATATTGATGTCACTAGAGAAACAGTTACTCTCAAATGGACTCCACCACTGCGTGATGGAGGCAGCAAGATTGTGGCCTACAGTATTGAGAAGCGCCAGGGCAATGAACGCTGGCTTAGATGCAACTTTATAGATGTTTCCGAATGCCAGTACACAGTGACTGGACTAAGTCCAGGAGATCGCTTTGAATTTAGAATCATCGCCAGAAATGCTGTCGGTACAGTCAGCCCACCTTCACAGTCCTCTGGATACATTATGACTAGAGATGAAAGCAGTAAGCATTTTACTATTTTTATCACCAGTTCTTTTAAGACTCTGAAAAAAAGGACAATACATATCTAGCATAATAAATAGAATTTTATATTTCTTCTTCTAAACGAATCAATCTTAGATATATGTTTTAAAAAGCAAGGTAAATTATAGAAAAGTCAAGTGCTTGTTTTTTTCAGCTTATCAGCGTGATATTTGATTTGTTTTTCAAAGCAATTTTCTAAGTACTGTAATGTTACATAATTTTGCTTTTTCCACAGTTGCTCCAAGTATTGAGTTTGGTCCTGAGCATTTTGAAGGACTTACTGTTAAAGCTGGAGAAAGTATCCGAGTTAAAGCTTTGATTAAAGGACGTCCAGTGCCTCAAGTTGCTTGGTTTAAAGATGGAAAAGAGATTGAAAAGAAACTTGGAGTTGAAATAAACACTGCAATTGGATACAGCACAATCTTTGTCAGAGACGCAACACGTGATCATCGCGGTGTATACTCTGTAGAGGCCAAGAATTCATCAGGAACCAAGAAGGCTGACATGACAATAAGGGTGCAAGGTAAGATCAAAATCCATAGTCTACAAGATGAACATGTAATTTACCATATACAAGGATGCCTGTTACCAGCTTTAATACACATTTAATATCAAAGAAATTCAAAACTTTTAATTATATTTCTGGATGTCTTTTTACACAGACACACCTGGACCCATAGATGGACCTATAAGATTCAGCAGCATCAGTGGTGAAAAGTTGACCTTATGGTGGGATCCACCTGCCAATGATGGTTGTGCTGTAATAACTCATTATGTTATTGAAAAACGTGAAACCAGCAGATTGTCCTGGGCTCAAGTTACTGACCAGTGTGAAGCCTGCTCATACACTGTTACAAAATTGATCAAAGGAAATGAATATCAATTCCGCATTTCTGCAGCAAATAAGTTTGGTGTTGGCAAACCTCTTGACTCAGATCCAGTTATTGCACAAATACAATACAGTAAGTAGACTATTATTTTATTTCTGGATAAATCATTATACATGACCATTATAATTAATCACTTGCTTTCTTTTTCAATAGCTGTTCCTGATGCACCTGGAGTGCCAGATGCTACTCATGTCACTGGTGACAGCATAACTGTAACATGGGCAAGACCAAAATCTGATGGTGGCAATGAAATCAAGCATTATATCTTAGAAAGGAGAGAGAAAAAGAGTCTGCGCTGGGTTAAAGTGTCCAGTAAGAAGCCCATCACTGAGACCAGATACAGAGTAACCGGCCTGGTTGAAGGAAATGAATATGAATTCCGTGCAATAGCTGAAAATAATGCAGGAGTTGGTGAGCCAAGTGGAGTGTCTAGGTTAATTAAATGCAAAGAGCCTGTGAATCCACCTAGCGCACCAAGCATTGTTAAAGTAAGTGATACCACAAAGACATCAGTAAGCTTGGAATGGACCAAACCTGCATATGATGGGGGCATGGAGATCATTGGATACATCATTGAAATGTGCAAAGCTGATCTTGGTGAATGGCATAAAGTCAATGCTGAGGCTGTGGTTGCCACAAAATACACAGTTGTTGACCTTGAGGCAGGTGAAAATTACAAATTCCGAGTCTCTGCAGTTAATGGAGTAGGAAAAGGAGACAGCTGTGAAGTACCTGCTACAGTACTAACTTCAGATAGATTGACATCCCCAGAAATTGATATTGATGCCAACTTCAAGCAAACCCATATTGTTAGGGCTGGTGCAAGCATCCGTCTCTTCATTGCTTTTAAAGGAAGACCTACACCAACTGCAATTTGGACAAAACCAGACTCTGACCTTAGTGTGAGAGCTGATATTCATACTACAGACTCATTTAGCACCTTGACTGTGGAGGACTGTAACAGATATGATGCAGGAAAATACACTTTCACTGTGGAAAATAACAGCGGAAGCAAGTCTATTACATTTACTGTTAAAGTGCTGGATTCTCCTGGTCCACCAGGTCCTATTACATACAAAGATGTCACAAGAGGATCTATTACATTATTGTGGGATGCTCCACTCAATGATGGAGGTGCACGTATCCACCATTATGTAGTGGAAAGAAGAGAAGCTAGCCGACGCAGCTGGCAAGTAGTTAGCGAGAAATGCTCTAGACAGATTATTAAGGTTTCAGATCTTTTGGAAGGTCAGCCATACTATTTCCGTGTTTCTGCTGAAAATGAATATGGTGTTGGTGAGCCTTATGAAACACCAGAGCCTATTGTAGCCACTGAAGAACCAGCACCACCAAAGAGATTAGACATTGTGGATACAAGCAGATCTTCAGTAACTCTGGCTTGGCTAAAACCTGAACATGATGGCGGAAGTCGTATATCTTCCTACCTGATTGAAATGAAACAGAAGGGATCTGACCACTGGATTGAAGCAGGGCAAACAAAACATTTAACTCTGACCATCGATAACCTCACAGAAAATACTGAATATGAGTTCCGTGTTTGTGCAAAGAATGATGCTGGTTACAGTGACTCTAGGGAAGCCTTCTCATCTGTTATTATCAAGGAGCCTCAGATTGAGCCTACAGCTGATCTTAGTGGCATCACTAGACAGCTGATAACCTGCAAAGCAGGAAGCAATTTCACAATTGATATTCCAATTAGTGGACGTCCAGTACCAAAGGTAACATGGAAACTTGAAGAAATGAGACTCAAGGAAACAGACAGAGTAACCATCAAGACAACAAAGGACAGAACCACTTTGACTGTTAAAGACAGCATGAGAGGTGACTCTGGTAAATACTACTTGACACTTGAAAATACAGCTGGTGTTAAAACATTCACTGTCACAGTAATAGTGATTGGTAGACCAGGTGCTGTCACAGGTCCCATTGAGGTATCGTCTGTATCTGCTGAGTCATGTGTACTGACCTGGGCTGAACCTGAAGATAATGGCGGAACTGAAATCACAAATTACATTGTTGAAAAGCGGGAATCCGGTACAACAGCATGGCAACTTGTTAACTCCAGTGTAAAACGCACACAGATTAAAGTTACCCATCTCACAAAATACATGGAATACACTTTCCGTGTCAGTGCAGAAAACAGATTTGGTGTCAGCAAGCCTCTTGAATCCACTCCTATTGTCGCTGAACATCCTTTTGGTAAGAAAATGTTTAATCTACTTACCTGTAACATTGTCTTAGTTTTTTGTGTTTATTTGAATATCAGAGTAATCATAAATCACACATCACTCTTTTTTCATTTATTAGTACCACCAAGTCCACCAACAAGACCAGAAGTATACTCTGTGTCTGCCAATGCCATGGGCATTAAATGGGAAGAACCATACCATGATGGCGGAAGCAAAGTTACAGGGTACTGGATTGAAAAGAAAGAGCGCAATACCATCCTGTGGGTAAAAGATAACAAAATTCCATGCTTTGACTGTAATTACAAAGTCACATCATTGGTTGAAGGTCTGGAGTACCAGTTCAGAGTCTATGCACTGAATGCTGCCGGTATTAGCAAAGCCAGTGAAGCTTCAAGACCTGTTATGGCACAAAATCCTGTTGGTAAGTTTACACTAGTCAGATTGCAGATTAATTTAGGGCCTAGTTTTTATTGAATAAAGCTGAATTTGTGGAACATTGATCTGGACAGAAAATATATCATGCATTTGCTTTTATTACCAATAGGCTTTATTTGGGGTTTAAAAAACTACTCTTTTAGGATATCGGTTTTGAGTTCATTATTTTGGTGTTCTTAAAATATAAAGAAGGATAAATATCAGTGGGTTACTGTTTTACATATTTTTCCATGTTGCCAACATTTTTTACACCATCATTTGGTTCTTCTGCAGTATAAACTTTTTTTTATTTAATTTACAGATCCACCTGGAAAACCAGAAGTGACAGATGTTACAAGATCCTCGGTTTCACTGAGCTGGACTGCTCCACTTTATGATGGCGGCAGCAAAGTTGTTGGCTATATTGTAGAACGCAAGCCTTTCAATGAAACTGGAGATGGTCGCTGGCTTAAGTGCAACTACACCACAATTTCAGAAAACAACTTCACTGTCACAGCTTTAAGTGAAGGCGAGGTTTATGAATTCCGTGCACTTGCTAAGAATGCCTCTGGTGTAATAAGTGCCCCATCACAGTCTACAGGTGCTGTAACCTGCAAAGATGAATACTGTAAGTATACATATTATATTATATAACATTGTCAATGGTTTAAGTTCATATCCCAATTCTATTAACAATCATTTTAAATGTTACTTTTAGCACCACCCAAAGCTGAACTTGACAGCAAACTTCAGGGAGAAATTGTTACCGTAAGAGCTGGCTCTGATCTTGTACTTGATGCATCTATTGGCGGCAAACCTGAACCAAAGGTCTTCTGGTCAAAGGGAGATAAGGAACTTGAGCTCTGTGAGAAGATCAACCTACAATACACAAGCAAACGTGCTCTAGCAATTGTTAAGTTCTGTGACAGAAGTGATACTGGCAAATATACTTTGACAGTTAAGAATGCAAGTGGAACAAAATCAGTTTCTGTTCTTGTCAAAGTACTTGGTAAGTATGCTTACAGAATGCCAATGTAGTATGTATCTGAGTCGCCATAATAAAAATAATTTTATTGACATTTGTTCATATTCTTCTGTTTAGACTCTCCAGGTGCATGTGCAGAAAAAATTACTATCAGTAGAGTAACAGACGAAAAATGCACACTTGCTTGGAATCCACCACAAGAAGATGGCGGTGCCGAGATCACCCACTACATTGTGGAAAGACGTGAGACTAGCCGTCTAAACTGGGTAATTGTGGAACCTGAATGCCAGACACTTTCATGCAGTGTGACAAGACTGATTAAGAACAATGAGTATATATTCCGTTTGAGAGCAGTAAACAAATATGGACCAGGCGTCCCACTGGAGTCTGAACCCATTATTGCAAGAAATTCATTCAGTAAGTAGAAACAAGCACACTGTAAAAAAAAAAAATACATACATGGCTTTTTATTCCACATTAGAATTTTTTCTAATTTTTTTATATTGTTTTTTTTTAAACAGCTATCCCATCACCTCCTGGTGCACCAGAGGCTGTTGGTGTTGGAAAGGACCACATAATAATTCAGTGGCTCAAACCAGAATCAGATGGTGGCAGTGAAATCAGCACATACATCGTGGATAAGCGAGAGAAAAAGAGTGTGAGATGGACAAGAGTCAACAAAGACTATACTATTTATGACACACGTCTGAAAGTTACTAACTTACTCGAAGGAAGTGACTACCAATTCCGTGTCAGTGCAGTTAATGCTGCTGGAAACAGCCAACCTAGCGATTCCTCTCCATACATCCTGTGCAAAGAACCTTCATGTAAGATTTAATTTATTTGTATATTCACGCATACATTCTTTACAAACATATTTTTATCACAAGACTGGAAAATAAAAACACTTGCTAGTGATTCCAGAAAATGTAAAAAAACAAAACAAAACCTGTATAGAGAGAAATATAATGGCTGTCATTGCTGACCTCCTTTTGAAAACGCTAGCATGCAGCAGGCAAAGTCAGAGTGAAGTCTGAAAATAGGATCAGCATGCTTATCTCAGATCAATTTGGATGTTATTAAATGAACATGGTATTAAGGCAACTAGCATTTTCCTAAGTACAGGTTTCCTTTAATACAAAACACTGTACACACATATATAGAATTTGAAGTAGAAATTTCACCTTAACAAACATGATGGATGCCTGCTTGACACTGGTACTAAATATAACTGCAAACTATTAGAGGATAGGCAATGATGAGAAATTTCTCCACTGAAAAAATCACAAACACATTTTAGTAGAGTGAGGAAGGGTTGGAACTTTAAATTTTTTCTTATTGTTATCTGTTTCTTCCTGTCCAATTGATGACAGTTTGCTCCATATTTTGCACAGATAACAGGGGGGAAAGTGAGGCAAAATCTCCTCAGGAAGTAAGAATAAAAACCTGCCAGAAATGTTAATTTCTATCCAAAAATACAGATAAGAACTAAATCTCAAAAAGTTCTTTAATTTAGGCAAATATCTCTGTTCGAGACCAGCCCTCTAGACCAATTCATTGAGAGTTATAAAGGCATATTTTTACTTAGGTACATTTATCATTGGATTTCACTTTTTTCCAGATGCACCAGCAGCCCCATCTGTTCCAAGAGTCGTGGACACCACAAAAACCAGCATCAGCTTGGCATGGTCTAAGCCTTTATATGATGGAGGTGCTGATATTTTAGGCTATGTTCTTGAAGTACAAGAAGAAGGCACTGAGCAGTGGTATAGACCACATACAACTGCCCTACTTAGAAATCCAGAATTCACACTTACAGGCCTAAAGACAAGTCATAAATACAAGTTCAGAGTTGCTGCTTCCAATGCAAATGGCACAAGTGACTTCAGTGAATCATCTGCTGAAATTGAACCAGTTGAAAGAATAGGTATGTATACATTTATAAATGATCAACTTTGTGACCACTGTAGTGTGATGACCTTCATTAACTGCTGCCTTATTTTTTGTTAGAAACTCCTGACCTGGAACTTGCTGATGACCTTAAGAAGATTGTTACAGTCAGGGCAGGTGGCTCACTGCGTCTCATGGTATCTGTTTCTGGAAGGCCATCTCCCGTTATCACATGGAGAAAGGAAGGTGTTGACCTAGCAAGCCGAGCCATGATTGATATTACAGACAGCTATACTCTACTTGTGGTTGAGAAAGTAAACCGATATGATGCTGGAAAATATGTTATTGAGGCAGTTAACCAGTCTGGCAAAAAATCTGCAACAGTTGTTGTCAAAGTTTATGGTAAGATACTAATTCTAATTAGTTCATATCCAAGCAAAGAGTATGTTTCTTCTAACTAGCTGTGTCATGTGTAAAGATCTTACAGTTCTAGAAAATTTTAACTTGTTTTTACTCACTTTATAGATTCACCTGGCCCATGTGGTGCAGTGAAAGTCAAAGAAGTTTCAAAAGATTCTGTCACAATTACTTGGGATGTGCCTGCCTTGGATGGTGGAGCCCCAGTAAACAACTATATAATTGAAAGGCGTGAAGCTGCTATGAGAGCTTTCAAGACTGTTACTACGAAATGTAATAAGACCATTTACAGAATCACTGGACTTCAAGAAGGCCTGATGTACTACTTCAGAGTTTTGCCAGAGAACATTTATGGAATTGGTGAACCATGTGAAACATCTGATGCAGTTTTAGTGTCTGAAGTTCCAATGGTGCCACAGAAACTTGAAGTAGTTGACATTACTAAATCCACAGTGGCTCTTAAATGGGAGAAGCCTCTCCATGATGGAGGTAGCAGGCTAACAGGTTATATAATTGAAGCTTGCAGAGCTGGGACAGAGAAATGGATGAAGGTGGCAACACTGAAACCAACAGTTCTTGATTATACTATCACATCACTTAATGATGGTGAACAATATTTGTTCAGAGTGAGAGCACAAAACCAGAAGGGTGTATCGGAACCACGGGAGATAGTAACTGCAGTGACTGTACAAGATCAGAAAGGTACAGTAGAAAGAAATCACATTTTATATGATATGACTGCATTTAATTGCGTAAAATGAGTTACTTTTTTTGTCTTCTTATAGTGCTGCCATCCATTGATCTTGCTGGAATACCTCAGAAGACTCTGCATGTACCATCTGGCAGACCAATTGAGCTTGCCCTACCTATACATGGACGTCCACCTCCAGCAGTTGCATGGTTCTTTGAAGGTTCCAGGATAAAAGAGGTTGACCGTGTTAAGATTGAAACTGTAAATAAGGTAGCTAAATTAACAATTAGAGAGACGTCTATCAACGACACAGGAGATTATACACTTGAGCTTAAGAACACATCTGGTACAGTTACCGAGACAATTAAAGTTATCATTCTTGGTAAGTATATATCAAGAAATGTTATCTTGTTCCTTTTGATTGTTTTCAGTCGATGACAGGGATAAATATAATTATTGTTTTTGTCACTACAGACAAACCTGGGCCTCCCTTTGGACCAATTGTCATTGATGAAACTGATGCCACTTCTGTTGCTATTTCTTGGGAACCACCACTGAAGGATGGTGGTGCTACAATCAGTGGCTATGTTGTGGAACAACGTGATGCTCACCGTCCAGGATGGTTACCTGTTTCTGAGTCTGTTACAAGAACAATGTTCAAATTTACTAGACTCACTGAAGGCACAGAATACGTGTTTAGAGTGGCAGCTACCAACCGCTTTGGCATTGGTTCCTTCTTGCAGTCAGAAGTTGTAGAGTGCAAGAGCAGAATAAGTAAGTAAAAGAATCAGTTCTAATGTCTAACATGCCCTTAAGTTACAAATGGAAAAGTATATATTTGTCATTATTCATTTGTAAATTAGGCTTGTTATGTCTTGTATAACTATGTCTGCTTTTTTCAGGTATTCCTGGACCACCTGAGACTCCACAAGTGTTTGATGTGTCCCGTGATGGCATGACTATTACTTGGAATCCACCAGATGAAGATGGAGGATCACAGATTGTTGGTTACATTATTGAACGCAAAGAGGTCAGAGCTGATCGTTGGGTGCGTGCAAATAAAGTACCAGTAACAATGACACGCTACAGATCTACTGGACTTATTGAAGGCTTGGAATACGAACATCGTGTTACAGCTATAAATGCAAGAGGACCTGGAAAGCCAAGCCGTCCATCTAAATCTGGAGTTGCAATGGATCCAATAGGTAAATTAAATGTAAATGTAAATATGCAGCTTATCTTTTCATGCACATTATGTTGAAAAGATCCATATCGCAAACAGCCTAGTTCAAACAATGTTAATTTTATATCATAACAGCCCTATGAATACTTTGTACGATTTGGTAACTTTTACTTATGTTTTACAGCTCCTCCTGCCAAGCCTCAGAATCCAAGAGTTACTGACACTACAAGAACATCTGTTTCTCTTGCATGGAGTCCACCAGAAGAGGAAGGCGGATCTAAGGTCACTGGCTACTTGATTGAAATGCAAAAGGTTGACCAATACGAATGGACCAAATGTAATACTACTCCAACCAAGATATGTGAATACACACTTACGCACCTTCCACAAGGAGCAGAATATAGGTTCCATGTACTTGCATGCAATGCTGGAGGACCTGGGGAACCAGCTGATGTCCCAGGAACTGTAAAAATTACTGAAATGCTTGGTAAGACATTTAAACTGCATGATCATTTTTAATAATTTGCTTAATAAGCCAGTGAAAATTGTGCATTAAAATGTATTTCCATTTCTAGCATATCCTGACTATGAACTGGATGAGAAGTACCAGGAAGGTCTGGTTGTAAGACAAGGCAGTGCAATTAGGATAACAATACCAATAAAAGGCAAGCCTATCCCAGTTTGCAAATGGACCAAGGAGGGTCGGGATGTAAGCAAGAGAGCTATGATTGCTACTTCTGATACACACACCGAACTCATCATCAAGGATGCTGTCAAAGAGGACTCTGGAACTTATGACCTAATGCTTGAAAACAAATGTGGCAAAAAGGTGGTTTATATTAAAGTTAAAGTTATTGGAAGCCCAGACCCACCAGTAGGTCCTCTGGAATATGATGACATACAGGCACGCTCTGTAAGAGTGAGCTGGAGAGCTCCTGCTGATGACGGTGGCTCTGATATCTTTGGGTACATTGTTGAAAGACGAGAAGTTCCAAAAGCAGCTTGGTATACAATTGATTCAAGAGTAAAAGGAACATCATTGGTGGTCAAGGGACTTAAGGAAAATGTTGAATATCATTTCCGAGTTTCATGTGAAAATCAATTTGGCATTAGTCGTTCACTAAAATCAGAGGAACCTGCTGTACCGAAAACACCTTTGAGTAAGTATTAATGTTAACATCATTATATCTTAACAGCAACGTTAACACAGATTTCTTCAAAATACAGTTTTCTTTAACCACTTCAGCCCCGGAAGGTTTTACCACCTTAATGACCAGGCCATTTTTTGCGATACAGCACTGCATGACTTTAATTGACAATTGCGCGGTCATGAGACACTATACCCAAATAAAATGAACATACTTTTTTTTCCCACAAATAGAGCAATCTTTTGGTAGTATTTGATCACCTCTGTGGTTTTTATTTTTTGCGCTATAAACAAAAAAAATTTTGAAGAAAAAAAAACAATAATTTTTACTTTCTGCTATAAAACATATCCAATAAAAACATTTTAAAAATCAAATTTCTTCATCAATTTAGGCCAATATGTATTCAGCTATATATTTTTGGTAAAGAAATCCCAATAACCATATATTGATTGGTCTGCACAAAGGTTATCGCATTTATAAACTATGGGAATATTTTTATGGCATTTTTATTTATTTATTTTATTAATAATGTCGGCAATAAGTGATTTTTAGCAGGACTGCGACATTGCGACGGACAAATCAGAAACCTTTTTGGGAGCCAGTGACATTATTACAGTGATCAGTGCTAAAAATATGCACTGTTACTGTATCAATGACACTGGCAGGGAAGATGTTAACATCAGGGGCGATCAAAGAGTTAAGTGTGCTCCTAACTGGTGCTTACTAACTGTGTGGGGAATGGTCTGACTGGATGAAGACAGAGATCAGTGTTCCTGCTTAGCAGGAACACAATATCTCTATCATCTTCCCTGTCAAAATGGTGATCTGCCTTGTTTACATAGGCAGATTTCACTGTTCTGCCTCTCTGGGGAATAACCGCGGGTGGCCATTGGACATCAGTACATCGGGATGCCGGACCCATTTATCGGCATCCCCTGTGTCCAATCAGTGCACAATCGTGCCTCTGGTGGAACGTGCCACCCAGTGGCCATTGAACGAAGTGAAGCACATGATTTCATGCAATATAGTCGTTCTGCCGTGGTAAATATGTGGTAGCCTGTCGGTAAGTGGTTGAATTCAAATCCAAAAGTAATATATTGCAAGAATATCACAGGAAGGATGAGGTCCGTGTAAAATGTTTTAAACAATGTGAAAAACCAGCCACCTCTTTGTGGACAGGCAAGGGGAAGGAAATGTGTTTTCTGAGGTTCTCTGAAGTTTTCTTAGTAGCAGATTCCTATGCAGTAATAAAAAAACTCTGTGAAATGTGTACTGATTCATGTATGAAGATATTATAATTATGCACCATTTGAATTGCAGATGTACCAGAGCCTCCAAGCAATGCACCAGAAATTGTTGATGTCACAAAGAGCTCAGTCAGCTTGTCTTGGTCTCGTCCCAAAGATGATGGTGGTTCTCGTGTAACAGGATACTATATTGACCGCAAAGAGACAACTACAGATAAATGGGTTAGACACAATAAGACCCATATTACTACAACTATGTACACCCTCACTGGACTTGTACCTGATGCTGAATATCAGTTCCGTATTATTGCACAAAATGACATTGGTTTGAGTGAGCCAAGTCCATCCTCTGACTCGGTTGTTTGCAAGGATCCATTTGGTAAGCAGAATGACATCTTGATTAAAATGTTTTAAACAAAGCAATGTAAGCCATTGCCACAATGCTAAAAGTTTCTAATTTTCCACAGATAAACCAAGCCAACCAGGTGAAATTGAAGTAACATCTGTATCAAAGGACAGTATAACAATACAATGGGAAAAACCAGAGTGTGATGGGGGAAAAGAGATACTTGGATACTGGGTTGAATACCGCCAGTCTGGAGACAGTGCTTGGAAGAAATGTAATAAAGAACGTATCAGAGACCGGCAGTTTACTATGGGTGGCTTATTGGAAGCTGCTGAATATGAATTTAGAGTTTTTGCTGAAAATGAAACTGGTATCAGCAGACCTCGCAGAACAGCAATGACAGTGAAGACCAAACTTACCTGTGAGTTTGACTTCAAATATTTAACAAAAAAGTTTTCACCATAATTTGTAGTTTAATATGTTCTGTATGCTTAAATATTTTGCAATTATTTTTACACAGCTGGAGAAGCTCCAGGTCTAAGACAGGAAATAAAGGAGGTCACTACCAAATTGGGTGAAAGTGCCAAGCTAACTTGCCAGATTGTTGGAAGACCACTACCTGACATCAAATGGTTCCGCTTTGGCAAAGAGCTGGTGCAAAGCCGCAAATATAAAATGTCTTCAGATGGACGTACTCACTCACTTACAGTGTTGACAGAAGAACAGGAAGATGAAGGCTTGTACACTTGTGTAGCCGTCAACGATGCTGGAGAGATTGAAACCAGTGGTAAACTACTTTTGGAAGCTGTTCCTCAGTTCCATCCTGGATTCCCTCTGAAAGAGAAATACTATGCTGGTGTAGGTACAACTCTTCGCCTCCATGTAGCTTACATTGGACGTCCAGTACCCGCCATTACTTGGTATTATGGGAAGAAGCTTTTGAAATCTTCTGAAAATATCACCATTGAGAATACAGAA